>NC_133658.1:143288859-143643997 GCF_037893015.1 Macrotis lagotis | reverse complement strand
TCCTCATTCAGTACCTCTTAAGCTCTCATTTGGTTTATTTTAATAACCTCCTAAATGGGCATCCTACTTCTAGTCTTTCTACTCCAATCCATCCTTCACATAGCCTCCAGTGATTTTCATTCGGTCCCTATTACCTCTAGAACCAAATATAAACTCCTCTGTTTGACATTTAAAGTTCTTCACAACCTGATCTCTTTCTGCTTTTCCAATTTTCTTACATTTTATTCCTCTACATGCGCTCTGTAATCCAACCATATCAAATTACATAGACATCATTCCTTCTCCCATTTTTTTACCTTTGCAGTGGCAATTTCCCACTTCTGGAATGTACTTCTTTCTCACTCCTTTCCTTTTAATCCCTAGCTTCCTTCAGGATTTAACTCAAGCATAATCTTCTACATTGTCTCGAATCCAGGACTATCTCCAGTCATCCTGATCCATAACTGGCCATTGGACCACAATGGCTCCTGAAGAGAAAATGAAACTGGTGATTTGGCACGGCACCCTCTCACTCAAGTCCAATTCACAAGCATGTCATGGCATCACCTTCCAGATGTCACGATCTTCTTCTAGAATGAGGACAAACATCATCATCATCATCATCATCAATATCAATTGGCTACATTAGTGATCCTAAGAACTATGCTCTCAGAAACCATTTCATCCATATCTGTATGGAGTCAATTCATATCAGTTCTTATCTTTGTAATCTGACTAATTTGAGTAATTCTCTGCTTTTTGACACTTATAAACACACAAATACACACACAAAGACACACACACACACACACACACACACACACACACTTATATTCACACAAAAGGCAGGGTTGATATGACCCTAAGATACCACTGGATTGGAGTTACTTGGGCTACTCATTCCTGCACCAGTTCTCCTGCTCTGATCATAGACAATTAAATTGAAATTAATTGTCCTTGGAGTAATTCCCCTCTGGAACTAAAATCTTTAGTAAGATTCTACTATACCAAGTGGAAAGTAGTATTGAAATGCAGCATGATATGGTGTTCCTCTGAAGTCTGAGGACCAGATTTTAAATCCTGTCTCTGACAATTACAACCTGTGTGACCTTGAGAGAGTCATTTGATTTTCCTCAGTCTAAGTGTCCTCATCCTTGGTTGAACTAGGTGAGTTTTTAAATCCTTCCAGCTCTCAGTCTATGATTCTATGACTGCACAGCACTGCTAGGGATTGATTACAGAGGGATAAATTTAGATTTGATAGAAGAAAAAACTTCATAACAGATAATTTCAGGATGGATAATTTCAGGAAACAATGGATAAATGTATAGTCAATGATTTTCTTCCAACAGAAGCTGAAGGACCATATGCTGAGGATGTTGGAGAGCAGATTTTTGCTCAGGTAAAGTGTCAGAGTAGATGACCCCTGAGGTCCTTTCCAACTTCAATAATTCTGTGGGTTATACAGCCTCAGCCCTCAGACATCTGGGAAGGGGCAGCAGCTGATCTACAAGTGTGGCCCCAGCTGGGAAAATTAAGAGGGTGGTTTCTTTTTGTTTTTATAACGTTAGCCTGGGGCTTTTGTGATACAGGACTACAGTTAGCTGGCAGCTGTGTAGACTAACACCCTAACACTGAACAAAGTACCTTTTACATAATAGGTACTTAATAAGTGTTTGTGTGATGATGAAGATCATTCACTTTTTATTTTCCCTTCTGGAGGCAGCCGCTCCCCCACACCCATTCATAGCTGTAATAAGGAAGGACAATTAGCAAATTTATGGAGCAAGCTTATGGGAACATTTTTATTGTTTAAATGTGACCCGTGCTTTTACATTGGAAGAGGCAGCACTGCAAAAAGAACAGTGGCTGTGGATTCAGGTAACCTGAGTACTAGTCACAGTCTACATGTCTTTGGACAGATTATTTCCTTCTCTAAGCCTTAGTTTCTTCCTTGGCAGCTAAATGTTATGTTGTATAGTTCCAAACAGGGAGTCAGAAAGACCCAAGTTCAAATTTAATTTCTGACATGTACTAGTGATGTGACTTACTCTGAGTTGGCTTTGCTGGATAAGTCACTGAACTTTTGCTTGCCACAGTTCCCTCATTTGCAAAATAATCAATCCCCTCTAGTTTCAAAATACTATTTAAAATTTGTAAAATTCATATTTCATTTTATTTTTCAATTACATAGTATTGGTTGTTTTTTTAAACATTTATCCATTTGCAAATTTATAAGTTACACATTTTTCTACCATCTTCCCTTCCCTCCCCTCTCCCCCTGGTGGTGCACAGTCTGGTAAAGTTGTTTATGTACATTCCCGTTCAATACATTTACATATTAGTCATTTTGTGTAAGAGGAATTAGGATTAAGGGAAAAGAAAGAAAATCATGAGATAGGAAGGAAAAACATAAAAGAAGTTTTAAAAAAGTAAACAATATATACAGGTTCTGTGGGTTTTTTCTTTTTCCTTCTGGATGTAGAATGCTATGCTTTTTTGAAAACTATATAGAGAGAGTTTGAACAGGAAAAACATAAAAGAAGTTTTAAAAAAGTAAACAGTATATACAGGTTCTGTGGGTTTTTTCTTTTTTTTTTTTTCCTTCTGGATGTAGAATGCTATGCTTTTTTGAAAACTATATATAGAGAGTTTGCCAGTTGTCCTGCCAGACAGGACACATTTATTAAGTGTCTTCTATTTTTCAGCTGCTGTGTTAAGAACTGGGGAGGCAAAGAAAGGCAAAAATATTCTCTGCCCTCAAGGAACTCATAGTCCAATAGGGAGACAGCATGTAACTAGCCATGAACAAATGAAATACATGCAGGATAAATTAGGAAGAAAATCAGAGGGAAGGCAGTAAGATTAAAGAAGACTGAGAAAGACTTCAACTGAGATTTCAAGAAAGCCAAGAGGTGGAGATGAGGAGTGAATTACAGGCATAGAAAAGTCAGGAAAATTTTTGTAGTAAGAATATGATGTACTATTTTTGAGGAACAGCAAGATGACCAATGTCTCTGGATGAAAAATGCATGGATAAGGGGAGGGTGAGGAGTAAAATGTAAGAAGACTGGAAAGATGGAAAGGGCTAGGTTATGAAAGATATATTTGATCTTGGAGGAAATAAGGAGCAACTGGAGCAAATTTAATGAGGGCCTTCTGTGACATGGTAAGATCTATTCTTAAGGAAGATCAATTTGACAACTGAATGGAAGATGGACTATAGCTGGGTAAGGCTACTGCAATAGCCCAGACATGAGAAGACTAGGACTTGCACCATAGGAGTCACGGTGTCAGAGGAGAGAAGATATATACAAGAGAAAATGAATTTTATTTTATTCCTGCTATGAGGTACCCTTTCCCTCCCCTTCAGATCATGTGCATCATGTCCTTGTATTGGAGACATAATTCTAAGACTAACATCCTTGATCATTGATAAAAGAGTTTTATTTTATTCTAGCATAGCAAGAATATACAAGGCAGTTAGTTTCTCCGTACACCCTTCCCCTTTTGCCTGTATCTGGAGCTATGTCTGGTCATTAGGGAATGGGAAATCAGAAAATGGCAAGTCAAGGTATAACCAAACAGGTTTAGGCACCAACTAAGCCTGAATCATCCAGATTCCATGTGACTGGGACATTTTACTCCCCTAGATAACCAGGAAGCTGCATCAGTGAAGTTAGGGCCAATTATATTCTTGGGGTAACTATGTCTTCTTTTAGGAAAAACTTACCCATTTTGTGAGTGGGAGGGAAGAAGTTGCATCTGGGGAATGCTGGTCCTTTTTATACCTACCCTATTTCAATTTAACATGAGGAGGCTTGATGAAACTACTTCCTGCTAAGAGTGATTCTGAGTCTGGTGCTGTGGAGTGATGAAAAGTGTTGGGACTGGCAAAAGAGCTAATGGACTGATGAATGAGGAGACTTTGTCAGAACTGAGCATGCATACTCCAGCTTGGAGGAAAGGCTCTCACTCTTTCTTCCCTGGTTGTTTTAGAGTGAGAAAGACTATGGAACAGCAGGCTTGCATTTCCTCAGCTATTCCTTATATGTCACTGAATGCTTGGTGCCTGTTTTGGTTGAATTTCTTCTTCCCAGGTGACCCCTGGGACCAGGAAAATCATCAAAGCTATCTGAGATTTCTATTATCATCTGGAATTCTAGAGCCAGTGGCAAGTGAGTTTTGTCAAGGGTCAGTGCAGTAGTTGGGCAGCTTGCTTGAACAGAGGATTGAAAACTCAGCTGAGATGTCATACCTTAGAGGCTGTCCAGATGAGCAAAGGGGTGACTGTCCCATTACTGACATCTTGCCCAGAAGCAAACTTTGTGGGAATTCCTTGAAGAGAGAAAAGGAGTTCTAGGGATAAGAGTCAGGAAATATCCCACAGCACCAAGTGTCTGTGTGTGTGTGTGTGTGTGTGTGTGTGTGTGTGATCTTCATTTTGGGGAATTGTTTTGTAAATATTGTTCTTGCTATTTTTTTCAATAAATACCCTTTTGCAAAAGCCAGATGATATTTGAGGGCCACATTAGGTGGGAAATTGTGAGTTACAGGACTAGAAATCCTAGTCCCTTAGAGTTATCCAATAGTAATCCAATGACAGCTTCCTGAAGGGAGAGCTAGCCAATTAATTATCTTCTGGTCCACAAGTGTGAGTGGGATTTGTAAAAGTAGGTTGGAAGGGGTGCTAAAGGGAAGCATATTTTATTAAAAAATAGAAGACACTCCTTGACAAAAGGAATAAGAAATCTTCTAATGAATGAATTCATTACATACTTTTGGCATTAAACTACCTAGTCCATATATTGATGGAAAGATATAGAGATGGAAAGGTAGATCTAGAAGATATGCCATCAGTTTCCATCTCTTCTGGGTGGGTGTAGAAAGCTTGAAAAATAGCCCTAGAGCAAGATCTCTCACTCTCTACAAGCCAGGAAGAGAAACAAAAGCTTTTGTTTTCAGTCCAAAACTTAGAGCCAGTTGGACTGATGAGTTCTGGCTCTAGGTAAAGGATCCAGAAAGAATTATGTGTCATGATTATAAAATAGAATAGGGATTGGTACTGGACTTATATAGAGAACTCCCAGAGAAGAAAACTCTCTCTACCAATGTAGATTGGCACCTTCTCTGTAATTTATGGTCTTAGAGAGTAGCTTAGGGCACTGAAAGACCTTTAATAAAATCTTTAATTAACCTCCAGCATGGCTTATGAACACTAGGCTTATGACTTTGCATTCAGTCATGTAGTAAGATTTGTCTTTGTGGAAGAGCATTTTATCCTTCTCCTCTAAATTGACTTGTCTAATTTCTTCCCCCACCTCTTCCTCTCTTCCATCTTATGATCAGTTGACTTATCCCTGAAAATATTTAGGTGGTTTAAATTTCCAAAGCCATAAATAGGTGAGAACATATTTGTTGGTTTCTAACTTCAAAGAAGTTATCTTGATGAATACTTGCTAGGGTTCATGCATTAAAGATTGATTCAAAATGGAATAGAACCTGATTCAACTGCCTCATTTTATATTTGGGATAACTAAGCCCTCAAGAAGTAAAGTACCCAAGCTGTTAGGGCTGGATCTGGGACTTTTCTTTAGGATGATGAAATTTAGGCAGCACATGAATTCAAAATAATTTGAAAAGGTTATGTAATTAAAAAAAACTTCCCACTTTGTTGCCTTTGCACTGTCACTCCTTCAGCATTTACTTAGTGAGAATAATTAGTAAATTATTAATTATGTACTTTCTTCCCCAGCATTCCCAAACCACAGGTAAGTTCTTCCTCATCCACGGCTGCTTTTCTCTTCTCTGTATGGTATAGTTCCTAGCAATGTTCTCATAGTGTCTCATGTCTACCCTTATGGAGTTTTCCTTTTGGAACCATGTCCAGAGGTCTCTCTTATCTTGTGTGTTGTTTTCCACTATCCTGACTAGTTATTGGACTCTTTTAACATTTCATATCATATTTTTTCTCTCTGTCTCTCTGTCTCTATATCTCTGATATTGTTTCTGTGTCTCTCTGTCTCTATCTCTGACTCTGTGTCTCTGTTTCTCTAGCACTATCTGAGTTCAGAAAACCATGAGAAAGAAACTGTGTGGAGGATTTCACTGGTCCAGCTGCTGTTTGAACTGCTGGTTTGCTTATCATTGTCCTTTGGGGTTCTTTCCTAGACAGAGACTGAAGGTGCTTCCAAAAATGGGAAGGTAGTTGTGTAAGTCCCAAGTCACACTCTGCTGTCTCACCTTAGCTCAGAAGAATCAGAGAAATGGACAAAATGTTCTGATGGAAATGGACAAACGTGTCATTTTATCAAATAGTATAATAATGCATAGGTTGTCCAGACAATAAAATTGCAACATTTTAGAGTTGGAAGATCATAATTTCCAATTCCACCATCTTGTAGATAAGAAATCAAAACTCAAAGAGTTTTAAGTGACTTGACTAAGGCAAAATGGAAAATTAGTGGAAGAGCCAAGAACTTGAACCCAAGACTCTGCAAAATTTTTCATTTTACAGATATACTTAAGACCTATTTTTTCCCTTCTTCCCACTCCTTTCCCTAAGAACTTCTAAATCCAGTTAGTTATCAGACAAGCTTCAAATTTGGATCATTATGCTCCATTAAATCTGATGTTGCAAAAGTAGTTTTAATGGCTCATTTCAATGCCACCAAAATATACTCAGCCCCAACTTTATTTCTGACTCAGAGTTTATTTTTGGAATATTTGCAGTTTCCAACTACATCATTTTTGCAGCTGAATCACTACTCCTTTCACTCTATTTTCTACCTTTTTTGCCTTCCAAAGAAACTCAATTTTGCTGCATCTATTCAATGAACTTCCAATTTACATCTCTATCACTACTCTCTCAAAGCCTGCTGGCCTCAACAGATATTTTCCAAAGACCTCATCATTCTTTCCCTTTCAACTAACTGCTGATGTTTCTGCTCCCATTTTGTTTTTCAAATACTTGCTACTGTTCATACAGATTTTTAAAACTTTCTGTTTTCTGCCTGTGAATTTTTTACCATTTTTACCTATTGTTATTATTCAGTTGTTCAATCTTCTTGACCTTGTGGACCAATAGTACACCATTCCCATCTATAGATAAGATATTGGAGTGGTTTGCTAGTGGATTGAAATAAACTGAAATTAAGTGTCTTGTCCAGTTTCACACAGATTTAAACTCAGATTTTCCTGAGATCGGGGCTAGCACTTTGTCCACTAAGCCACCTATATAACTCCAAGACTAATTAGAGGGTAAGTGACTTGTCTAGGACACACAACTAGTAAATATCTGAGGTCAAATTTGAACTCAGGTCTTCCTGACTTTAGGTCCAGAATTCTATTCACAGAGCTATCTAGTTACTTTGAGATTCTTTACTATATAATTAATATTAATAATAAGAGATAGCTTTCACATGACTACTTTAAGGTTTGTAAAATGCTTTGCATAAGGTATCTCATTTGATCTTCCCACTGAGGAAGGTGTATTATTATTATTTTTGCAAGGCAGTGGGGTTCAGTGACTTGCTCAAGATCACATAACTAAGTAAGTATTACGTGTCTGAGGTCACATTTGAACACAGGTCCTCTTGACTCCAAAGCTGGTGTTCAATCCACTTTGCTACTTAGCTACCCCCCCCCCCCCCAGACTGTTTAAGGCTATTATTATCCTCATTTTACAGATGAAGAAACAGAAGCATGGAAATTTAAGTGACTTATCCAATGTCACATAACTAAGCAAATATCTGAGGTAGGATTTGAACTTAGGCCTTCCTGACTTCAGCCAACATTCGATTCACTGTTATACCTAGTGACATTTATATAAACATTGTAATGGACATGGAAATGGTGGTGGTGATAGGGTCACTATTGCTTTCTTTTTCTAGCCAAGCCTAGCATTATCACTGAATAGGTAAAAGAGACAGTTTTTTGTCTCATTTCTTCTTTAACCTTAATCACTGAATGTATATTGCCTCCAACGAACTGAGAGCTGGGGAAGACTTAGCTTAAATAGACCCACTGTATCCAGGACCATGTCCAGAAGTCCTGATCTGTCTTGACATTGGACCCAGAAGGCTCTACAGTCCTCCTCCCTTAAATACAATTCACTTGCAAGTTAAGACATCACCTTTCGGATGTCATTGTTTCTCTTTGAGAATGAAAGAAAACACTATCTGTGAGTAGTAGTAGCTGACCCACTGGCTATCCAACTGGCCAGTTCCAGTTGGGCAATGCTGTCCCCCTTCCTCCTTCCTTCCTTCCTTCGTTCCTTCCTTCCTTCCTACCTCCATTTCTTCCATCATTTCACTCATATTTCTTTCTTTCATTTTCTCCCTTCTCTCCTGTTCATATGGGGAAATCATACTTGTGGGTGCTGTGCCCTAAGGAATATAAATTTTGATTCCTGAACCCTCACAAGATATTTTAGAGATTAAGGGCTGCATCTTTTTTTTTTTCCTAGTCCCTAACTATGTACTCTGTGATTTAAAAAGAAGCTGGGACAATTCGCTCTTTTACTGTATGTAGTTTCATTTTTGATCCTTTGAAATACAGCACTGGGAAACCAGGCTTTAATATATAACCCATTGGAATTCAGTAGAGCTACTTCACCTGAAGCCCAAATCACTCTGGGTCTCATTGATTGACCAACTATAGGTCCCAGCCTCACTTGGCCACTGTTTGAGGCCTGATTGGCTTAGAGTAAATGTAAACAGCAATTGCTTCTGTTTTGACCAGAAACATCCAGTGCCTTCCCAGACTGATTTGTTTTTTGAGTAGATAAAAGAGGTCATTTTTTGGACCTCAGTTCTTATCTAGTCTTAATCACTGAATGGGAGTTGTCTTAGTTACACTAAGATCTGGGAAATGCTTTAGCTTAAAAAGACTAAGATTTCCTCATTACGTTCAGGGCCATCTCCAGTAATCCTGATCTATGTTTTGCTACTGGACCAAGATGGCTCTGGAGGAGAGAATGAGACTGGTAACTTAGCACAACATTCCCTCTCTAAAATCCAATTCACAATCATTTTCCTGATGTCCTGGGACCTCTATGGGAACAGTCGGGCCTGCATTTTCTATGGTTCTCTCAAAATATATTGCCACAAGAGATGAGTTAGAATTGTTCACTATTTTTTCTTCCCAGTTTTTCCAAGACCCAAATGACTCCCACGAGGTCATCTTTGAATATGATAGATGAGGGGAAAGGAAGACTTAGACTATTTTGATTCTATCTTTACCATCTTTCTCCCCTTTTTCTGTATTTCTGTATTTTCTGTATTTCTCTCTTTCTAGAATTATTTTGAGTTGTACATATTCGCTTGTGGGTCACATTTCTCTACTATAGTACAAATATTATGAGGTTCAGAGCTGGATCATAACTAAGCTTTGCATTTCAGATTTCAGACTAAACTGTACACATTGAATATGTAAAGTGTATTTTCCCCTCTTAAATTTAATTGAAAGGAGTAAGTTTTTTAAAATGTTTGTGTCCTAAAAATATAATTTCCAAAAAGAAGGGATGATGTATGGATAACCCTAAAAGCATATTTTTTAGACCATGACAATTTATCAATGACCACAAAACAATAAAACATTTCCTCTGAGATCTTACTAATTTGATAGACAGATTAACAAACAGACAAGATCCTATTTGGCTAGCTCTGTTTATGATGACTTAGATGCCAAAGTGAACCCATTTGCAAATAGGTCAACCCAACTACCAGCAGAAAGGACCTGATACAGTTTGGACAATAATTTTTTGGTTCATTGCTTCAAAAGGAACTGAATTTACAAAAAATGAAGATATGCCATTTTTATTGTGTTAAAAATGAAGCTAAAGAAAGTTCATCTGTTTTTCAGTAAGTGGGAAATAATGAAGTCAATGAAAACTTTAATTGAAGTAAAAATGAAACTTGGTTATTTTAGCTTCCTCTCATAAGATATCAAAAAGTTGTTTTTGAAAATTGTTTTGGATTTAACCCCAATTAAAGATTTTCTCTGCACTTGGCCACTTAGGCCCAATTTCAATTGTGTTTGAATATCACATCTAGTTTCAAGCATGTGATTGTATATAGTAAAGTGCACAAATTAACTTTGCTTCCATTACTTAATACTCACTTTATAGTGATGAAATGAGAAAAGAGATGCATAATGTTTTGTAACTTTAGTTTGTTGTATCAATGCAAACTAGTATTAGGAATATTACCTATATTCACTAGATATTCATTCATTTGAAAAAGAAATATACATTCATTCAGGAACTCTATCCCGATCATTTATTTATGTGAAACCCTGCCCCAAGGAAGGAATAAAAATAATAAAGACACAGTCCATGCCCTCATAAAATAATCTAGGAGCACTTTCTTTTTTCTGTTTTTGCCTTCTGAAATTGTCATTTTGTGCTTTTAAAAAAAAGGATTTGGTTCCGTAAACTCAAAAGGGTCCCCGGATTATGCTTCCCTGGTTTCCTTTGACTCTGTTTTTTTAAGAAAATATTTATTTATTTTCATCCATTTGTAGATGCATATTTCCAAGTTTCAAAATTGCCCTCCACCTTCCCTTCCCACCCCCTTCCCCTCAGCAGGGAATAGTCAGGTTAGTATTTTACATACATATTTTGTTAAACATATTTACAAATTAGTAATTTTTGGCATTAGGAATTAGGATTAAGGGAAAGAGATACATAAGAGATAATTTTTATAAAGTGTTCATCAGATTTGGAAGGATTTTTTTTTCCTGTGTTTTTTTTTTCCCCTCTGGTTGGAGATCATATAGTCCATAACCAGTCAAATCCAGTTGTCCTAGCCCTCTGGACTATTGAAAGGAATTGCTTCCATCAAGGTTGTTCATCTCATAATGTCCTTGATGTGTACATTGTTCTCTTGGCTCTACTCCTTTCGCTCAGCATCAGATCCTGTAAATCATTCCATGCTTCTCTAGAATCCAACCATTTATGGTTTCTTATAGAACAATAATATTCCATTGCATTCATGTACCATAACTTGTTTAGCCATTCCCCAATTCATGGACATTTCCTCAATTTCCAGTTCTTTGTCACTACAAAAAGAGCTGCTATGAATATTTTGGAACATGTAGGATTTTTCCTATTTTTTAACAACTTCTTCTGGATATATTCCTAGAATTGGAATTATGGGTCAAAGTGTATGAACAGTTTTATTGCTCTTTGGGCATAATTCCATATTGCTTTCCAGTAAGGTTGGATCTGTTCACAACTCCACCAGCAATGCATCAATGTCCCAATCCTCCCACAACCACTCCAACAATTATCATCTTCCCTTTTTCTCATCTGGGCTAATCTAATATGTTTAAGATGATACTTCATTGTTGGTTTAATTTGCATTTCTCTAATCAGTAGTGATTTGGAGCATTTTTTTCATATCATTATATATATAGCTTTAATTTCTTCATTTGAAAACTGTTCATAGCCTTTGACCATTTATCAATTGGGGAACCTTCAGCTCAGTTTCAAGAAGTTTCTCTTTGTGCCTCACTCCTGGACAGTTGCCTCCCCTTAGCATCTTGCCATGGAGAATCTTGCCTTTGGAGCAGCTTCTCTTCCATCTACTTTGTATGTTTCTGTTAGGGCTATGACTATTTACATATTGTCTCTTCCATTAAAGTATGAGTTTTTTGAAAGCAACTGTGACCTGGGAAAGATCTTAACTTAAAAAGGTCAAGAACTCTCATTGCATCCAGGACCATCTTCAGTTGTTTTGATTTATATCTGACTACTGAACCCAATTGGTTACTTATGGGTTTTAGTTCCCTTGTACAAGTCATATCTCTTCTCTGACCTTCCAGACTTTTTCTTTCATGTTCTCCCATGGGTTATCTTCCTGCATCAGAAGGTGACCTCCTTGAGAAGAGGAGGAGAAAGTGAAGCTGGTGACTTAGCACAGCCCTCCCTCACTTAAGTTCAATTTACTTAATATTTTGCCACTGGACCAAGATGTTTCTGGAGGAGAGAATGAGGCTGGTGAGTTAGTACAGCTCTCCCTCTCTAAAATCCAATTCACTTGCAAGCTAAGACATCACCTTCCTGATGTCCTGCATCCTCTTTGGGAACAGTCCTGTCTACAATTCTATCCCCGCTATGCATGTCATGGCATCGCCTCCCTGATATCACAGTCTTCTTCAGGAATGAAGGACATACAACAACAACAATAACAGCTTCTTGAGAGCATCCATTGTGTTTCTATCTTGCTTTGTACCTCTAGTAACAGGTATATAGTAAGTGCTTTATAAATGTTCCTTAACTGAGTGACTGATTAATTCTTGGAAAGTGAACCTAAACTTTAGTGATGCTAATAGGAGCAGGAAACAATAACTGCTTATAATAGGTTGAAAACTACTCCTCATTTTTTATTCTGGGCCTGGAGTTGAAAAGGCTTGAGTTCAAATCCAGTTTCTGACCTATTACCTGAAGTGAGTCATTTAACCTCTGCTGCCTCAGTTTCTTCATCTGTAAAATTGGGATTACAATAGAATTACTTCTCAGGGCTGTTGTGAAGATAAAATGAAATAATAATTGTAAATCTCTAATCACAGTGCCTGGAACATAGAAAATGCTAGAAAATGTTAGCTATTCAGCTAACATGTAATGGCAAAGAATTGGAAGTTGAGGGGATGCCCATCAATTGGGGAAGGGCTGAACAAAATATGGTATATGAATGTGATGGAAAATTTATTCTCTAAGGAATCAGAAGGGACATATAGGACTTCAGAAAAATCTGGAAACACTTTCATGGACTAATGCAGAGTGACATGAGCAGAATCAGAAGAACATTGTGGATTGAGCAGAGGGAGGGGAGTGAAAAGAGACTGCTGAACTCTGTCCTCTGCCCCTGGAACAGGACTCTGGGGCTCTGACCACATTCAGATCCTGATAGCAGTCTAGGCCCCCCCCCCATAGAACAGCAGGGCCCCCCCCCCCCCACCTCAGCCCTGTGGCAGAGGGGGGCGCTTATGGTCATTCACAGACCAGGAGGGAGGACAGAGCCTCACACACTGAGACCCTTGTGGGAGTATCCCAAAAGCTCAGGAAGCACCCCAAAACAAGACTCAGGCCGGGAAAATGAGCAAGCAGAGAAATAAGAGGAAGACCATTGAGAAATATTTTGCTCATGAGCCCAAGAAGAATCAAAATACTCAGTCTGATGATGAGGAGGTACAAGCTCCTGCATCTAAAGACTCCAAGCAAAACAGAAATTGGGTTCAGGCTATTGACAGAGCTCAAAAAAGACTTTGAAAATCAAATGAAGGAGTTGGAAGAAAAACTGGGAAAAGAAAGGAGAGAGATGCAGGAAAAACATGAAAATGAAGTCAGCAGCTTAGTCAAGGAAATCCAAAAAAATGCTGAAGAAAA
This sequence comes from Macrotis lagotis, assembly GCF_037893015.1. Lineage (NCBI taxonomy): Eukaryota > Metazoa > Chordata > Mammalia > Peramelemorphia > Peramelidae > Macrotis > Macrotis lagotis. The sequence goes on along the minus strand of NC_133658.1, from coordinate 143,630,628 downwards.
TAGCATGCTAAAAACCAGCTTAGGTCAAATGGATAAAACAGTTCAAAAAGTTATTGAGGAGAAGAATGCCTTAAAAAGCAAAATTGGCCAGATGGAAAAAGAGATAAGAAAACTCTCTGAGGAGAACAAATCCTTCAGACAAAGAATAGAATTCAGGGAGATTGGTGAATTTACCAGAAATCAGGAATCAATACTTCAAAACCAAAAAAATGAAAAATTAGAAGAAAATGTGAAATATCTCATTGACAAAACAATTGATATGGAAAACAGACTTAGGAAAGATAATTTAAAAATTATTGGAATACGTGAAAGTCATGATCAGGAAAAGAGCCTTGACATCATTTTCAAAGAATTACTACAGGAAAATTGCCCTGATATTCTAGAAGCAGAGGGCAAAATAGAAATGGAGAGAATCCACCGATCCCCCAGAGAAAGAGATCCCCCAAAACCAACCCTTAGGAATATTATAGCCAAGTTCCAGAACTGCCAAGTAAAAGAGAAAATATTACAAGCAACCGGAAGAACACAGTTCAAATATCATGGAGCTGCAGTCAGGATCACACAGGACTTAGCAGCAACTACATTGGAAGCTCGTAGGGCTTGGAATGTAATATACCGGAAGGCAAAAGAGCTTAGAATGCAGCCAAGAATCAACTACCCAGCAAGGCTGAATGTCCTCTTCCAGTGAAAAAAGATGGACTTTCAATGAACCAGGGGAATTTCAAATGTTCCTTTTGGAATGGCCAGAGCTAAACAGAAGGTTTGATCTTCAGATACAGGACTCAGGTGAAGCATGGAGATTGGAGGAGAGGGGGGCAATATGAGGGACTTAATGAGGATGAACTGCATGTATTCTTGCATAGAAAAATGACACTGATAATACTCATAGGAACCTCCTCAGTTAATAGAGCAGGTAGAGGGAGCTTTTATAGTTGAAGCACAGGAGAAAGCTGAATTTGAAGATAAAATATGGTATAAAAATGTAGTCAATAGAAAAAAAAGGGAAATGTAATGGGAGAAAGAAAAAGGAGAGGGGGAATAGGTCAAGATATTTCATATAATAAGATTTTTTTTATTATTACAATGAGCTTTTGCAATGATATGGAAGGGGGGAGGCAAGGGGGAATGAGGGAACCTTTGCTCTCATCAGAGGTGGCTAGGAGAGGAAACAGCATATATACTCAATGGGTTATAGGCATCTGGAGTAAGAAGGGGGGGAGCAGGGGGAAGGGGTGGGGATGTGAATAAAGGAGGAGAGGATGGACCATGGGGGAAGAGTGGTCACATATAACACATTTTCTTTTTTTTACTTCTTGCAAGGGGCTGGGATTGGAAGGCCTGTCCAGGACCATAGAGCCAGGTGGATTCTGGGTCTAAGGGGTGGTATGGGGGCTCAGGGCTTCTTGGCCCCAGGACCAGGAATCTGTCTGATGCTCCACTCAGCTACCCTACAGCAGAGTCAGAGTGAAAGGAGAGAGAAAATATGGTACATGGTAGTAGAGAAATAAGAAAGGAGGGAGTTGCGATCAGCAGTGGCAACGTTGGAAAAATATGGAAGTAACTTTTGCGATGGACTTACCATAAAGAATGTGATCCACCCATGACAGAGTTGGTGGTGTTGGAACAAAGACTGAAGCACATTTATTATTATTATTATTATTATTATTATTATTATTATTATTATTATTATTTTGGGGGGGAGGGTGCAGGGCAAAAGGGGCTGGGTGGCCTGCCTGGGGCCATATAGCAGGGTGATCTTTGGGTGTCTGAGGCCGAATTTGGACCCGGGTGCTCCTGACTCAAGGGCCAGTGCTCTGTCTGCCACCCAGCCACCCCTACTATTATTACTATTTTATTTTATTTTGGGTCTTTTTTTTTCTTCTTTTGGGTTTTTGCAGGGGAGTGGGGATCGGGTGGCTTGCATGTCGCACGGCTAGGTGATTGTTGGGTCTACGGGGCTGGATGTGGGCTCGGATGCTTGTGGCTCCAGGACTGGTGCTTCGTCCATTGTGCCACCTGGCCATACCTACAATTATTACTATTATTCTTTTTTTTAATTTTAATTTTTTTTCTCTCCCCTTTACTTTATTGCCCAAGCAAGTCTATATTCATGGGGGGAGGGGTATTTTGTTTACTCTTAAACAAGAATATTTTATTAATGTAAAAAAAACATTTGTACAAAATGAGAATTAAAAAATAAAATAAAAAAAGAACATTGTGCACGTTGACAGCAACATTGGGTAATGATCAACTATGATGAACTTGTTCATTTCAGCAGCACAATAATCAAAGACAATTCTAAAAGACTTGTGGTAGAAAATGCCATCCATATCCAGAGAAGGAACTATGGAGTTTAAATGCAGACCAAAGCTTTCTATCTTCAATTTCAAAAAGTTGTCCTATGTATTGTTTTTTCTCTCTGTTTTTCACCTGTTTTGATTTGATTCTTCTTTCACAAGATTAATTTGAATTTATATTTAGCATAGTCTTACATTAGATTACTTTCTGTCTGTGGGAGGAGAGAGGAAAGAGAGGGAGGGAGAAAATTATGAAACTCAAAACCTTGCAAAAATGATTGTTGAAAACTATCTTTACATACAGTTGGAAAAATAAATAAATAAAATATTAAAAAATTAATTATTATTAGGATTTTTTTCTGGTTTTCTTTCTCCATTTTTAACTGGGAGGTCTATCCCAAAAGAATGACTGGGGGGACACTGAACTTTGGGGTCCAAGGGAACTTACATTGCTCTTTAGAATCTTACTGGTTTCAGCTGTAGAATGGAGAACTTGAAAAGAGATGAATCACAGTCATCAAAAACAGAAAGAAACGTTTTCCTTCAATTCAGAGTTGAGGAAGACAGGCCAATCTAGTCAGATCAAATCAACAAGCTCTTATTAAATACTGTGTGGTAGATTCTAAGTGCCAAGTATTAGAGACAGAAATACAAAGAGAAAAAAAAAGATAGTCCCTGCTCTCAAGGAGGTCACCTTCTGATAAAGACACCTATGGGAGGGCATGAAAGAAAAAGTCTGGAAGATCAGAGAAGGGATATGACTTGTGCTAGGTAACTAAAACCCAAGTCATAAGTGGCAACTTGGTGCTCCATTCAGTTGTCTATCATACCATGAAACTTTCCACTAAATAAAAATTTGGACTGGGAAAGGGTGAAGGAGTTAGGTTGGGGGTAGGGACTGTGGGTTGACAGACAGGCAATGTTCTTAGAGAAAGAAAAGTATCTGTGGGGCTCTGTGTTTGTATTTTGCTTCTTGGGGAATGTTTCTTCACTCTGCTGGGTAAGAGAGATGGAATTAAACACAACCTCTTTTGATCCCAGGCAGGACAGAATGCTCATTCAGTGCTGGTCCCTTTCTTGCCCCTTTACTCCCTCCGGGTGTATATGTATGTGCATGTGGGGAGGGGGGTGACCAGGAGAGAGGGCAGCAATGTCACTGAGTTTCCCAAGGAGCAAACAGAGGAGGTTGAGAGAGGTGAAAGGTTAAACACCAGTATCAATAAAATAGAAGTGATTTTCTGAAGAGGAAGATAGTGATGGTGGTGGTGGTTTTAGGGGCAGACTTACAAAATTGCCTTGTATAGATTTGAGATGCCTGGTTTGGATTTGTAATGCTATTTTGTTGAGAGAAAATAAGACCTAAAGCAAGGGTTGGGAGGGTTCCTTGGTGGGCATAATCTGAATTTGTGTAATATTTAAAATGTTTCAGACTTTTCAGGTGATAAAAGTCTATATCTTTATTTCTATAATCAACCATATATTATTTGCATATATATATCTATAAGTTATAACTTAAGTGTTTATGATATACAACAGTGCTGAATTCTTCTAAGTTTTGCCTAACCAGATCATTAGGGACTATACAAATAGAGTCAGAGGTTTTATTAAAAATAATACATTCAAAGAATTTCACTCTGTAATCATGGAGACTTCCAATATGGTCAGGAACTCCCTCATCAGTGCATATTGCAACCCTTTTGCAGATATAATTGCTTTAAGATTTAGAAAATAAGTCATAAAGATTTGCCTGAGGAGCACAAGGGTTGAATGAATTGGCTAGAGTCATAAAACTAGTGGATGTGGGAGGCAAGATTAGAACCCAAATCTTCTTAACTCCAAGATCAACATTCTAGCCACTATACCATGAAGCATAGTGGCTTTACATGAGTCATATGCTTATAGTATATATAGATATATTTATATATGTATGTGTGTATTAAGCAGTGTCACATGATGGATAAAGCTCTGGAATTGCATCAAGAGACCCTGACCAAATCATTTAACCCCTCTGCAACTTGGGCAATTCCCTAGAACTTCTCTATTAAATCATAGACACATGAAATCTGCAGTGGAATTTTGACTTGTATTGTTGGAGGGAGTTCCCACACTGAGAGTTGCTGGAGATGATGGAATCAGAGATGTTTTGCATATGTATATGCAGATGGTTCTAGAGGGAAGCATTACTTTAACAAATGCTCAGTCTTCCACAGTGCTCTTTTAAGAAGGACACATAATTTCTGTTAGATTTCTTTAATAACAATCAGCTGGATGATGAATCAGACTACCATAGATTTAGAGCTGGAAAAACCTGAATGACCATTAGATTAATGACCTCATTTTTATAGATGGGGAAACTGAGACCCAGGGAAGTTAATCACTTGCTTATGCACATATAGGTAGTAAACATCAGTAGAGAGATTTGAATCTAAGGCTGTACACTGCAAAAATATTGCTTTTTCCTTTACATTTCTCCTAGTCTCATGCCCTAGGTAAGAATTTCTCTTAAGAGACAGAGAGGGCTTGTCTACTGATTATATTAAGAGGTCTGCTTGGATTCTACGTTCTAGTAATTCTGACACTGAGTTTACTTAGGAGAGAAATGTGCTGCATGCTGAGGATTTTAGCACTTATTGATTCAGTTGGTCTGGGTTTTTCTTGGTGATTTTATTTATCCCTTATCAGATCATCATGAGCCTTGCCTTCAATTAACCCCAATATGGATTTATTAAATTTCTATTATGAACAAGGAACTAGAAGTACAAACAACAAAAAAAGATGCTTTTGGTCTTTAATGCTCCACCTATTAAAATGTTATTATAGACTGGTGATCTGTAAAGTAGAATAAAAGGAGTTTCATTTTGCTCCCTCTCCCCATCAGCTCTGCCATCACACATTTAAATGCACAGCTCCATGAGAGAGTGAGGTAGAAAGAAAGAATTTGCTGGGTAGGAGAAGGAAAGAAAAGAAGGAAAAGGAAAAAAAAAGCAATTTCCATGATGATTTTGTTGTATACTTAGAGGGAATAGCAAATTCAACATAATGGATTTGCAGTTTCATGTGCAATCATTTTTTAAAAATTAAATTCTGTTAAAGAAATGCTTTTTTATTCAATAAATTAAAAATTAGACAAATTTTAAAAAGAAAGAGTTTACTTTCATCTTTTTGTCTGTCTTTTCATCAGGCTTTTCTTTTCTTTCAATTCTGAAGGCCTTCATTCTGGGGTGCCTAATGAAGTTTGGCTTGAATGTTTTCAAGGACAGGTCTCTCAAGGTTAGCTATAGTGGGGTACAAATTTCTCCTATGTTCAAAGAGGATTCCCATCCTAGACTTGGCTTCATTTAAAACAGAAAGGTGACTTTTAAACCTTAGTCTTCTGTGGGACTGTGACTTGGGGTCCGAAGAGGGGGAGAAAAGCTTTTTCTTAATGTCAGTATAATTTCATGTCTGTGCTAGGTGAGCTTGGGAGATTCTCTACAAACTTGTAAGTATGGTAGGATACCTAATTTCCATCAGCTCCATACCTACTCTTTTCTTAGGATAATAATAAATAACTGAATTTCAGGGAGAGACAGCATACAGTAGATAAGGGACCAACCTTGAAGTCAGAAAGATATGGGTTCAAGAACTGCTAGTAAAGCATATATAGATCCTGGACAAGTGACAACCTTTAAGTGACACAGCTAATGCTCTAAATTTCAGAGAATTTGCCATCCATATCTGTGGAGGGAGTTTCCTATACCCAATGAAATCAAAAGTCTGCACTCCCCACCCCCCTCAACCTCACTTCAATCCCACAAAAGATTTTAGATACATAAAAGACATCAGAGACCATTAATCATAACCTCTATAGGAACATACTCAATGTCATCGTTGACAGGTGTCATATAGACTAAAGATCTTCAATAAGTAATGAGTTCCTTATGAGATATTCCAGTTCAATTGCTGGACAGCTCCTACTATTAGGCAATTTTCCTTTTTTATTCAACTGAAATCTTCCTTGCTGAAGTTTTGCCCCCATTATGGGTAGTCCTAGTCTCTTGACCCAAGCTCTCCTTGATCCTCTTGATAGATCTTCTCTCTCTAAATCTCCTAAGGCCTCAGGCCTTTTAGGGTCAAACCTGATGTCCCATCCTTCCAAACTGCTTACCCTCCTTTCACTTACTCCAGAAAAGGGAAAATACCAAAGAGGCATTTCACACAAGGATGGGGTGGGGAACTGGGGAAACCCTTTTTTTCCCACTTTAATTGGTCCTTGGATCACGAATCCAGAAATGAATAAGTAACTTTGAGTAGCCATTAAAATTAGGCCAAAGGGAAGGGAATAAGATGGAGACTGGATGACACCACTTGGTTGAAATGAATAGTCCCATTGCTAATAGACTAGAAACATGTCCTGGGTACTCCTCTCCCTGTCCCCCCAGCCCCACACCTCGGCAACCCCTCCTGCCACCCCTATGCTGCCAGTAATACAGGATGTGTAATCTCTTTTCAAAACACACAATTACAGAATTTTTTTTAAAAAGAAAGCCAGAAAAGAATAATTAATTTCTGCTTCCTCATGCAAATCCTTTGGCCAGCCATTTAAGGCCTGGGAGCAGGACTGATTCAGTTCCTTGTGCAAATTCCAAACCTTGTGCAAATTCCAAACTGAAGGCATTTAAAAAGAAGAAGAAGACGACGACGAAGAAGAAGAGAAATTGAATGGGTTTACTTTTTCTAAGAACTGGAATTAACAAAGGTTCCATTTTCCATGCTTATGCGTCTGGCTAGACAGACCTCACTGACAAGCTCTCCAAACACATGTGCTAGCCTGTTGAAAAGGCTTCAGTGTTGACTGACAGATAATTGAAGTGACAAATTGTTTCATTGTATCTGGCAGGGAGAGTGCTGTATTAGATAATTACGGAGAGCAGAGAAGCTCTGGGGTCTCAGGTCACAAGACATGCCTGACCCTATTTTCTGAAAACTCTGAATGGAGTTCCCAGTCTTAGAGGACCTGAGTGTGATTCAGTCTCTGATTTTTTTTTTGGTATTTTTTTTTTCTTCTTTCTCTCTATGCCTCCCCCTCCCTCCTCCACTCCCCTACCTCCTTTTTCCGATCTAATGATTAAGAGCTAAAGAATATAGAGACCTCCAGGGCTGAGGCACCAGCCCCCAACCCCTAGCCTTTTAGGCAAACAACTTGTCAGTTTTATTCATGGTAACAGGTTTGCAAACTTGCTCTCCTGTAGATTGAGGTTGTCCAGGAAGGAGGCTGGAGGTTTTGGGTGTAAAGGTGAACCCCAGGAGAATAGGTCTATCCTAAAGAAAGAAGTCCAGCTCTAAAATTTTATGAGGCTCCCCTTTTAACCTTGCTCCAATAGGAGTTTTTTCTGAATGATATCTTTTTGTGTGTGTTCATAGAATTATAATAATAATGAATCACATTTATAAAATGCTTTCTTTAAAATGAGGATTGCAAATGTCTCATTGAATGAAGGTAGAAACAGACTTGGAAAGAATAAGTAACTAGGAGGAACTTGAATGTAGACCTTCTGACACCTTGTCCAAGACTGCTGTTTACTCCTATTTGTGAACTCCAAATACATTCGAAGGCTCCTCCTCTCCTCCCATCAACTAGCACTGTTAACAAATAGACAAAAAACTGGTAAAGTTTAGATATTTCTTATGTGCTTGGGGATCTGGTCTTCGAAAATCACCTTCCATTTCCTTGAAGGGGTAAGGACACTATCACTGGGTCTCATGAGCAGGTTAGAAGGAGACCCTCAGCATGTCCCTGGGTTTGGAGCTTTGGAGGAGAGCTATGAGATAGATTGAAAGGTGGGGGAAGGAAGTGAGGCAGAAAGGAAAGGAGAGAAGGCGAGGGCTGCAAAGTTCTTTAAAAGTCAGGGGAAGAGAGAACAAACAGCAAAATGGGGCAACAATGAGACTCTTGTGCCTCAAGCTCCTGTCCTGGGAACCAAGCTGAGAGAGAAGGGATTCCCTTGGAAGAGGTAGAGGGAGGAGAAAACAATCTAGAGATAGGGGGAAAACCAGTGACCTGGCTAAGTTGAACTGAGCTTTGTGGACACTTAAGCTCCTATCCTCAAACAACTGAGGCAAGGAAGAGCATGGACAGAACTCTTTCCTCAGCAAAAGAACTGGACCCCCCACCCCCTGCTGCCCCCAAAACAAAACAAAACAAAACAAAACGGGAAGGTTCCAGAGAGAAAAAGTAGCATCCTAGTGCTCTTTCTTTACATCACAAAAGTATTTTTTCTTTTTTTTTTCCTTTCTTTTTTTTAAGGTTTTTGCAAGGCAAATGGGGTTAAGTGGCTTGCCCAAGGCCACACAGCTAGGTAATTATTAAGTGTCTGAGATCAAATTTGAACCCAGGTACTCCTGACTCCAGGGCTGGTGCTTTATCCACTGTGCCACCTAGCCACCCTACAAATGTATTTGTAAAGAATGTTTTTCTTACAAAACAAGCCTAAAATCAAATTCAAGAAAAGAGGAGAGACTCAAAGTATGTATGGTATAAGTCCCATATTATCTACAGAATTTAATGATAATTAAAATTTTCAAGAGAGGTGGAAACAAAGTGATAGTGATGGAAAGTGTTCAGGTTGGGAAAGGAAAAGAGGATGAAATAGAGGATAAGGACTCCTTTTGCAAGGGTCAGAGTCAGAATGGAGGTTATAATAGGAAGTAAAGATCATAGGACAGGCCAGTGGGAATGGCCCACAGATTGATGAAACCCAGATAAATCTCTCTTGTGGTTAGCTTGAAGTATAAAACCACCACTGTATCAGGCTAATAAATAATTATCCTGGAAATAATAAAGCAGCTAGTGGATAGAATTCCTGAAGTCAGAAATATCTCAGTTCAAAACTGAACTCAGACACTTACTGTGTGATCCTGGATAAGTCACTTCACCCTGTTTGCTAAATTTTCTAATTTGTAAAATATGCTAGAGAAGGAAGTGGCAAACTATTCTAGTATCTTTGCCAAAAAAAATCTCAAATGGGGGCCACAGAGTCAAATATGACTGAAATAATTGAAGAACAACAATTATTCTGGAAAATGATTGGCCATTGTCTAGGCTTCTTTAAGACCCCTACTAGGGACAAGTAGGTGCTATGGGAAGAACACTAACTTTGGAGTTAGAACACCTAGATTTGGGCCCTGGTGTTCACATTTACTAACTGTGTGACTGGGGGTAAATCCCTTCACATTTTTGAAACTTTGTTCATTTTTCTTAATTATAAAAATGGAATAATATTGCCCATAATATTTATTTCACAAGATTGCTTCAAGTAGAGGTGTTTTACAAAGTCCTATTGAAACATGAGCTGTTATGATTACCACAAAGCATCAAGGTACAGAGGGCAGAGTCTTGGGCTTGGAGTCAAGAAGACTTGAATTTCAATCTTGCCTCAGATATTAGCTGTGAGACCCTGAGCAATTTACTTAACCTTCCTTAGTGTTGGTTTCTTCAGCTGTAAAATGGGCATAACACTAGCACTTCTCTCACAGGGTTGGAGAAGGAAATGGCAAATCGCTAGTATCTTTGCCAAGAAAATCTCGAATGAAGAGTCAGACATGATTGCAAAATAATTGAATAGTAACAAAATCCTAAGTGTTGCTCTTAAGAGTCCTTTTGTTTGGCACCTTCCTGTCCTCACATACTCTACAATCATATTACTCAGATTTCTTTGCTGTTTTTTGAATTTTGCTGTTTAATCATTCATTTTGATTTTTCATGACACTATTTGGAGTTTTTTTGGCAAAGATTCTGGAATGGTTTGCCATTTTCTTCTCCAGCTCACTTTTACAAATAAGGAAACCAATGCAAACAGGATTAAGTGACTTGCCCAAGGTCATATAGCTAGTACGTATCTGAAGCCAGAGTTTAATTACCTCGCTGTTCCAGTTCTTGATTAGGACACTCCATTTATTACCTCTGTCCCATTTTTACTGGATCTCCATTCCTGGAATGCTATCTCACCTCACCTCTCGTCTCTGTTTCTCTGGCTTCCTTCAAGACTTTTTCTGTCTCCCCTCTGGCTCACCATGCTAATACCTTCCTTCAAGGATTACCCACTTTCTACTTAAACTATACATATCTTTGGTTTACCCAGTTAATAAAAATAATGATAGTTAGCATTTATATAAAGCCCCATATATGTAGACACTATTCTAAGCACTTGATACTTAACCTTTCCACATTACAACTTTTCCCACTGTGGTTTCAATATATCAAGGGTTGGCATAAAAAATTGGGAATTTGGGGGGAATTTTGCAGAAGCTGCAGATGACATGTGAAGGCCAGCAGAAGACACAGATAAAGTTTAGAAGTTTAGAAGTGCATAAAATATATTTATAGTATTTTTATCTTTTAATACCATAATGATTTAAACTTCTACTCTGGTATGAAAGGAGAGCCAAAATATTTTATGTGGATTTTCCAGATCATGGGAGTGCTGCACCCCTAAGCTCTGCAATGTGAAAGGATAATTGTATAAATTGTATAAATATTTATCTCATTTGATTTTCATTTATCTCATTTATCTCATTTGATCTTCAAACAACCAGGGAAGCAGATGCTACTAATATTTCCATTTTACAGTCAAAGAAACTGAGGTTAGCTCACTTACCCATGGTCACACAGCTAGTAAGTAAACTGTTAAGTCTTCCTGATTTCAACTGCCACCTAGTTTATTTTGTGTTTTCTTCCCTAATAGAATACAGACTACTTGAGGGCAGGGGCTGTGTTTTTACTTTTCTATGTTTCCCCAATGCTTAGTACAGTAGTACAGTAACCCATAGAAGTGATTATAAAATTCTTTTTGACTAATTGATCCTTGGCTCCCATCTATATTTCCCGAAATTCCCTGGTTCATATCCCAACAACTGAACCCCATCAAAGACCAATATAGGTCCTTTCCTTTCTCTGCCTAGTACCAAATCTTACAGTACCAACTTTAAACTGGGCATACTCTTCTCTCTGGAGCCATCTTTTAGGTCCTGGATTATGTTGTAGTTCTTTAAAAAAAATAAAACCTCCTCCACTGTCTGCTGAGCACAAATAATAGTTATTAAAGTCCCTTTCCCACTATAGAAATAAAATACAGCCAGGGAACTTGAGCACAGCCACTCCATTGAGAGCTTGCTGAAGTCAGGTAATACTAATAATTCAAAACAGATGAACAAAATGGCAAATACTATGGGCTTAGTATCCCAGCCTGACCTGACCTTTGAAACTTGTTGAAAGTTACCCTTGAAACTCCCCAGAACTCCTTGGGTAACTCCTGTAAAAGGGTTATTTATCACAAAGTCATAAATAATATTTGCTATGTATTTGCTCCATCTATCTCTAAAATGAATTAGGTTAGAAAACATTTATGGGCCCAGGTTTGAGGTCTGTTTTTCTGTGGCAGAGGAAAGAAGGGGGAGGGATGGGGAAGAGCATCACACAACCCAGAAATGAGCCTGAGATGCCCCATTGATCCATCTTCCAAATGGAGAGGGTGGGAGATGGGGCTCAAGGAATTTAGTGTTGATTCAGTGGTTTTAAATGTCATTGTTCATGTTCAGAAGTGACTGTATGGCTATGGTGAGTGATATGGGTATAAGAAATTTGGGGTACAATAAATAAGCAGAATCAGAAGTGGGGGGCAATGATGATGAGTGAGGCTAGGGGTAGGAAAGAGGTTTTTGGGATCCTGGGAGATAGTAGTGGGGTTTATACATAGAGCAATGGAAGATGAGGAGGGGAAACTTTCAGGTGCCATGTTGTACCCTTGTTCTTTGTTCTAGAAGGTCAGGGACATCTGGCATATGGAGTTAAAAGAAGGGCAAGCGCTTCTTCCTTTCTCCCCTGAACTGGTAGTTAGGGATCAGACTACTTGCAATTTCAAGTTACACTTTGTTGACTTCTAAGGCTAAATCAAAATTAGAGGAGAAGAGTAGATTTGTCTTTTTAGTTTTTGGTGTGGGTGGGGACTTTGAGATAGCTTGGTATAATAGAAAAGAATCCTGAACTTGTAGTCTGGAGAGACATGAACTGTCTCCAGTAAGTACTAGCCATTAGGGAAGGCACTTTGTGTTTCTAAGGGGAGTTTCTAGGGGAATAATAACACCTCTAAGTACAAATTTCAGCAGAGGTTGTGAGGTCTTATGGACAGAATATTTACTAGGCCATGAAGATCTGAGTTCAAGATTCACATCTGAAACAAACTGACTGTGACTTTGGACAAATGATTCAAATTCTCAGTGCTCTAGGATCTAAGTAGCTGAGGAGGGTGCTAATAGAGAGGGGAATTAGCTCAATTGGAGTTACCTTATTTGGAAGTTCTCTTTACCAAAAAAGTAAAAGATCCTGTCTCTTTCTACTTCATGGTCCTCCTTGGAGGATGACATTAAGGCAGAGTGGATAGAGAGGATCTTGTTTCAGACCTTTACTAGCTGAATTACCAAAGAAGTGACAACCTTTCTGAACCTCAGTTTCCTCCTCTGTTAAACTGGGATAAAACTCCTAGGCTAGTTGTGAGGGTTAAATAAAATGATATATGAAAAGTGCTTCACAAACCTTAAAGAACTATATAAAATCAACTATTATTGTTAACAAATGAGATGATATATATATGTAAAACACTTTGCATATTAATATCAACCCTTATATTTCTTTTAGTGTCTTCTTATGCTTTAACAGGTACATTTGTTGTTCACATTGAATTAGATTTATTGTTGGGGATGAAATGATGTTTGATTATAGTCTTTTATAAACTGAAGGGACCTAAATGATTATTGAATTTTGGGCTCTATTTCCATCCAGCTTTTTATAATCTGGCCATATCATTCCCTCACACTTAGTGAAGCATAGTGACTCCATTTTATTTCCAGGATAAAATATAAATTCTTCTGTGTGAATTTTTATGACCTTTATAGCCTGGCATTTTCCTATCTTTCCTGTTGTCTCACACCTTAATCCCCTCCATGTGTTCTTTGAACCAGGGACTCTGACCTCCTTGAGTTTCCTCAATACTTAATCTCCCAACTTCATATATATTCAAATACATACACATCTATACATAATGTTTGTATGCATATGTAAATATGATATAGATTTATATATACAATATGCATAAACATATGTTACATATATACATGGATACACATGTATATTCATATGGATATATATGTGTGTATATATAAATATGTTTTATTTATTTATATGTAGTTATTTCATGCTGTCCTCCCCAGTTCCTTGAGTTTCTTGAAGATGCTTGTTTTTACCTTTCTTTTTATCTCTGGGACTACTACAAAGTCTGACACACAGTAGGCACTTCATAAATGCCTGTTCTGTCACTGCTCCAAGTCTCCAGATAACCTCCTTTTCTCTTTGACCTTGAGGTGCACATTAGAGAAGATTCTCAATAGTACATGATTGGAGTCCCTGAAATACTCACTCCCACCCCACCCCCACTTTGACAGATGTTTTATAGTCTAGCTAGTAGAAGGGATTTGCTCAAATGACTTAGAGGGAGAGCTGGGACTCTTCAGACTTCTAGTCTAGTGTTCTTTTCATATGCTGGGATGCTTCTCCTCTAAACACAGTTTCCAATCCAACCTAACACGTATTTGTTAGTGCTCTGCAGGAAAGAGGAGAAAGGATGTTAGCTTTATGGGGGAGAGAAAATCTACAAAACAATGACAGTTTTGATATGTGTGTGAGGAAGAAAGGAGAGTTTGAGAATGAAGTTATGCAACTGGAGAATTCTGGGAGTTTGGGGAACTAAGGGATAACAAATTGGAGAAATAAGGGAGTTTGAAAAAAGGGGAGGGATATTTAGAGGGAAAGACATTCAGCTATGTTTTGTACATGTTGAATCTGAAATACCTAAAGGACATCATATCCATCTGGAGATATTAAACAAGTGAGTGGTGAAGTGGAACTGAGACTCTGGAAGGATATCAGATTTGGAATACATAGATTTGAGAGTCATCTCCATAGAGATTATAATTGAACCCATGTGAGCTGAGGCCACTAGGAGAGAGTTCTGGGAGAGAGCCTTGGAGGTTACCCACAATTGGTGGTGGAATACAAAGGATCCTAATCCAGTACAATCAGACAAATAGGATAATTATAACAACATTATTCTTATTGTTATTAATAATATTAATTAATATTGATATTAATAATACATTACTATTAAAAGTAAACAACGAGCATTTGTGCAACTCATTAAAAATTGTGAAGTACTTTACAGGTGTTATGTCATTAGATCTGGAAGAACCAGAGCAATGGTTCCAGGACTGTTACCAACACCCAGGGAGAAGATTTATTAACAAAACCTCATTAAAAGGAGAAGAGAAATGAATGAGAGTTGAGGAAGAGAGGAAAAGAGTAAAGACAACTTTTTCTAGGGGTTTATTGAGGAAAGTTATAGGATAATACTATAAGAAGATATTAGGATAAGGTGAGGCTCTTTTAAGGTTGGGAGAGACTTGGTCATGTTTGTAGGTAGCAATGAAGGAATAAGTAAATAGGAGAGATTGGAAAATGGAGAGAGAGAGCGAGAGCGAGAGCAAGAGAGAGAGAGAGAGAGAGAGAGAGAGAGAGAGAGAGCGAGAGAGAGCGCAACAGAGATAGAGAGAGAGATAGAATGTAGAAAGACAGAGTCAGAAGGGAGAGAGGGAAGAGAGGGAGGAATTGATTGAAAAAGCATGCACCATAGCCTTTGATGCAGCAACATCACTATTAGGTCTGTATCCCAAAGAGATCATTAAAAAGGAAAAAATACTCACATGAACAAAAATGTTTATAGCAGCTCTTTTTTGTAGTGGCAAAGAATTAGAATTTGAGGAGATATCCATCAATTGGGGGATGGCTTAACATACTGTGGTATTTGAATTTGATGGAAAACAATTTTTCTGTAAGGAAATCATGAGCAGGTGGATTTCAGAAAAACCTGAAAAGACTTAAAATGAACTGATGCTGAGTGAAATGAACAGAACCAGGAGAACACTGTACACCTCAACAACAATATTGTGTGATGATCAACTATGGCAGATAGCTCTCTTCGGCATATAATGATCAAAGATAATTCTAAGACTTCTGATGGAAAATGTCATCCACATCTTGAGAAAGAACTATGGAATCGGAATGCAGACTAAAACTTACTATTTTTAACTTTTTAAAATTTGCTTTATGCTTTTTTCTTTTTCATGTTTTTTTCCTCCCTTTTGTTCTGGTTCTTCTTTCACAAGGTGATTAATATGGAAATTTGTTTAACATGATTGTACATATATATGCTATATCAGATTATTCATTGTCATGGGGAGGAGGGAAGGGGGAAGTATAAAAATGAGAAATTCAAAATCTTATGAAAATGAATGTAAAAAACCCATCTTTATATATAAAATTGGAAAAAATAAAATATTTTTTTAAAAGAGCATAGACCTGGAAGTGATGAGCTCAAGGGCTCATACAGCGGTACTAATCTTGGTAAAAAGGGCAACCTCTCTGTCAGAGAATGGAATAGGAAAAGACTGGATGGTTAGTTGAGAGGTTTTGAGATGTGGCATAGAAGAGAGTTCAGACAGAGAGTCTTTATTTTCTCAGTAAAGTAGGAGATCAAGTTCTCTGATGGGGACTGGGGGGCTGAGTTAGTGGTACAGTAGATTTAAAAGAAGGCTTGGGGGGAGGGTGATAAAGATTTCAATTAATGCTGAATAAAAGGTTTGTCATGACCAGAGATTGCCTGGTTGAGTATAGACAACATAAACTTCTACTGGACCCAATCATCATGTTGTAGGACTCCCCTTCCAATCCTCCAGTATTGTCCACTATAGGACCTTTGTAGGAGTGGAGGAAGATGATGCTGGTAGTAACCTAAGGTTAGAATTTGACAAGGCATGAGTGCCAATAGAACCAAGAGCAAGGAGAGTCAAGGGAATGAAAATTGCCTATTAGTCATTTTGTTTCAGTTACACATGGATAACATGATAGTGCTGATGTAATATTAGGAAGTCTCCTAGAATATTTGTTGGTTCCCTGTGATGGCAAGAGTAAAGCCACATGAGATGACAATCTATATCACTGGAAAGAGTATCCACACATCCCAGATTCATCAGCACATCTAAACAAATATGTCTTAACTTTACCACACCACCCCTACAAGGTGGGAATGTTCCAAGAAGGCAGGGGCAGAGTCTTATCTGAAGCATCAGATCTGTCACCTGAACTGAATTCATTTCCATGCTTCATCCCCACCTTTACCTTAATCTATGCTATGAAACTCAGATTCCTTTGAATAAAACAAAATTTTATTGATATTTTTGTTTTTACTTTTTTAACTAAATTTTCCCTGTACTTATTTCCTACCCCTTCCAGAGAGTCATCCCATGAAATAGATTTTTTAAAAGAAAAAAGAGAAAGAAGAGAAAAGAAATAAGTAAAATAAATTAATACATCAAAAGAAAAATTTTAATATTTATGCAATGTGGAGGCGGCTAGGTGGCACAATGGATAGAGCACTGGCCTTGGAGTCAGGAGTACCTGAGTTCAAATCCGGCTTCAGACACTTAATAATTACCTAGCCATGTGGCCTTGAAAATTCTAAAAAAAAAATTTTATGCAATATTCTATATGTGTGGATCTCACACCTCTGCACAGGACTAAGAGGAAGCATCTTTCAGGATTAAGGGGAAATGTCTTTTAGATCTCATTGTTTTTGTTGTTTTGTGGTTATTCTTTTTATTTACATCATGTAGAAATTGTGTATATTGTTTTCTTGACTCTGTTTACATCATTTTGTATCAGTTCCTGGAAGTCTTTTCATGCTTCTCTATATTTGGCATTTTGTTGTTTCTCACAGCACAATAAAATCACACTACATTCATGTACTGCATTGTGTTTCATTCATTCATTCACTCACCGCCATATGAAATTTATTGTTTGGTACATTTTCCTTTTCTTCAAGCCTAATAACTTACCTGAAGAAAATAATAATACTAACCATTTCTGAAGATGTCAAGGATAGTGGGGCTATCCCACAGAACAAATAAAGTAATGTCCTAGTATCTTCCAGTGGGCCACATTCTTGTCCATTGTTAAAGAGCATGTATTATATTGTATCTCCTGGTTAACCCCTTGAGTCTCATGATATAAGGGTGCTATGTCAAAAATGACTGGTGACACTACAAGAAGAGCCCCTTCTGCCATAGGTTAGGTGAATGCGGCCTCTTTGTTGCAACACAGACAAAAACTTTGAATTTCTAGTTAACAGAAGAAAGGGATTTCTATTTTTGAATTGTTATATCCATATGACAAAAGACTAAATGTTTTCCTAATTGATCCTGAGACTGGATCTCTGCCTTTTTTGTTTTGTTTCCCTGAGTATAGATGACTTAATACCTATCTGAAAGAATGAATATTTCCTGTCTAGGTAGCTGACAATCTTGTGAATCTGAAAGGTTGAGAGTGGTGCAGATTGCCAGTAGGAGATACTTCCACAGCTGGGATGCTTCTTTGAACAGGGAATGACCATTAGTAGGATCACTATAGAACTTTAAATTCTAAACCATGAGTTGGCTGACCAGAAGATCTAAACCTTCAGTTGCTTCCATCAGAATAGTTTGAGAGGAAAGTGGGATCTATTCATCTTGCCTTATGAGATTTCCCAATGTCTTTTTTTTTTACCTCCTACCTTGATGGGTTACTATTTTATGTTTCAAATATTTGTCAGTGTGTGCTTGTAAGTCTTTTGTGTTCCATTTTTTAAGTAAAGGAGTAAATAAATAGCTGTTCTTTCATGGTAAATGCTAATTTGTACATTGAGTAATTTTTCTATATATGTGCCATATCTAAATTTTATTTAAGAGATTTTCCCCAGGGGTTGGAATCAAGGAATTGTAAGCAAAAGTCTAAACTACCCTTCTTTGAAGGTGGACCTCCTCAATACAGAACTCTTCTTGAATTCAGTATTATAGTTTTTTTGTTAATGGAGAGTTACCCTAAGGCCATGGGTGTTATAGATAATTATACATTTCTTGATGATTACCTGAAATGCAATAGTTTTCACAGGATGTCCAGGACTTAATTTTTTGGTAAATGTATGGTTGCTCTAATCCATTTACACATTTATAGTTATTGTGTATTCATGATTCTACTTATTTCACTCTATCTGTTCATGTAAATCTTTCCTTTGCTTCTCTGTATTCATCACATGGATCATTTCATACAACACAGGAATTTTTCATTATATGTACATCTAACATGTTTAGCCATTTCCCAATCCATGAGCATCTACTTCACGTGATACTCAGAGACATCTAATAAGTCCTTCCTAAATTTTCTCTTCTCCAGATTAATTTGCCTTAATTCCTTTGATTAATCCACACATAGTATGAATTCAAGATTCTTTAGCAGTCTGGCAACCTTCTTTTGGATGCTCAAAACTTATGAATGCCTTTCATAAATTTGACCATCTTTGGAGACCATTATTTTGTAGATAAAGTCTGATTGGGCCTAATAGTGTAGGACTATGACCACTCTATGTTAGGGACTATAATTTTCTTGACATAGTCTATAATGACATTAGCTTTTAAGTTTTTTGCTTTTTATACCCTTAGTTTATATGGAATTTGTACATCACTAAGCCCACAGAACTTTTCAGGTTAATTCTGCTTGCTGTGTATGCCTGATTTATCTATTTGTGGAATTGATTTTTTTGAACTCAAGTATAATATTTTAAATTTAATCCTATTAATTTTCATACTTTTGGATTCAGCCTAGTGACTTAACCTGTCAAAATATTTTCAGATCTTGATTCTGCCACCTATTGTATTAACTATCTCTCCTAAATTTATCCCCAAAGCATGCTGTGTATGATTTTATCCAAGTTACTGATTAAAAATATTAAACAACACACTCAATTAGAAACTTCTTTTCAAAGGAGACTTGAGATCAATAATTGAAACTCTTTGGGTGGGTCCAACCATTCAAATGAGGTGGATTAGGTCCATCACTCTATCTGTTGAACTTCCTCTGTGGCCAGAAATTCTTGAGTTCAAATCTGTCTTCAGAAACTCATTAATTGTGTGGCCTTGGACAAGTCACTTAATTCTGTCTACCTCAGTTTCTGCATCTGTAAAATAAGCTGGAGAATAAAATGACAAACTTCATGGAGAGTTGAATATGACTGAAATGAATCAACATACACACCATCATGTGCCAGGCACTGGATTAAGTAATGGATACAAAAAAGGCAAAACCAATTTTGAGGCAACTCACTATCTACTAGGAGACAATATAAAAACAACTCAGTACAAACAAGATATCTACAGGCAACATTGGGTATGATTTTAGAGGGAATGTACTAAGATGAAAGAGAATTGGGAAAGTTCTAGTAGGACTTTAGATGAGACTAAAGAAATCAGAAGATGAGGATGAGGAGAGAAAACATTTCAGGCCTTATATTCTCTTGATTTTCAAGTCTAGTAATTCTATCAAAAAGAAAAAATGGAGACTTCCGGCCAAGATGGCAGAGAGGACAGGCACAGTTCTAAAGTCTCCTGATCTTTCCCCCATCTATCATATGAAACAAACCTATTTAAAGAAATCTGACCCACAAAACCCAGAAAGAAAAGCCAGGAGAAAGAACATCTACCTCAGAACTTGTCTCTGGCAGCAGCATTGGCCGAATTCGGTCCGGTGAGTCTGGGCTCAGAGGGAGGATCAGCCCTGATCAACCAGATTAACAGCTGAATTGGAGCTGGGAGTCTGGGGGCCCCAAGAGCCGGACCTGCTGGATCAGTGGTGGGGCTAGACGGCAGGGGCTTGAGTCAACTAGGGAGCAGAGGCACTGGTGTTAGTGCTGTCCCTAGGGAGCTTGAGGACAGGGCTAGGGGGAGAGTTCCGGTGCAGGAGAGCTGGGGACACCATCCCTGGGCTCCTCTGGTCTGAGGAACTCAAAGTCCATGCCTCCATTACAGCTCAGACCTCTTCCCAAACAAACAAATGCAAGCTAGTTCTGCCTCAGGCCCAGGTGTGTGAGCAGAAGAACCACCCAAGCTGATGAATGACCTCAGGCCATGGTAAAGAGCACCATTGACTGAAGGCAAAAGAATTCAATAGCTCCAACTCCTCCCTTCAAGCAAAGGGAGAAGGCCTCAATCAAGGTCACAGACACTCCAGAGAAAGCAACCAGCACCTCCTACTGGCCAGCTAGAGAAATTGCATTCAGTGGGTAAAGCATTTAGTGATCCGAAGCCCTTGTGAACCAGACCCTTCCCAACTCAAGGTCTTAGCAAAATGAGGAAGGGTCAGCGGAAAGGTGGATCCATAGAAAAATTCTTAGAAGGGAAAGACCCTAACTCAGAAAGACCTAGAACCTCTGAGGAGAATATGATCTGGTCTTCAGCACAGAAAGACTTCCTTGGAGAAATAAGGAAGGAACTTAAAAATTTGGGAGAGACAATTAATACTTTGCAACAAGAAAACGAAACCTTAGAAAGTACTTAGAAAGTACAAAAGTACAAAAGGAGAATAAATCTCTCAGGTCCTCAATTGTACAAATACAAAATGAGAATAATTCTCTCAGATCCTCAATTGGGCAAATGCAAAAAGAAAATAATTCTCTCAAAACCTCAATTGGTCAAATGGAAAGGTCTTTCAAAAGTAGAATTAGCCAATTGGAAAAGGAGTTGTAAAAGGTTAATGAAGAAAATTCCTCCCCACAAAAAAGAATGACGTCTACAGAAACTAATGACTCCATGAGACAGCAAGAGTCAGTTAAACAAAATCAAAAAATAGAAAAAAATAAAAGAAAATGTAAAATACCTCATCAACAAAACCACTGACCGCAAGAATAGATGGAGGAGGGGCAACCTGAAAATTATAGGACTTCCTGAAAACATTGAAGAGAAAAAAAAGCCTGGACTTAATATTACAGGATCTAGTGATGGAAAACTGTCCTGATATCATGGAATTGGAGGGCAAAGTAGTTATTGAAAGAGTACATAGATCCCTACCAGAAAAAGATCCTAAAATGAAAACACCAAGGAATGTTGTGGCCAAATTCCAGAACTATCAGATAAAAGAGAAAATCCTGCAAGCAGCCAGAAAGAAACAATTTAAATATCAAGGAGCCACAGTAAGGATCATGCAGGACCTGGCTGCACCAACATTAAGGGATTGAAGGGCCTGGAACAAGATATTTCAAAGAGCAAGGGAGCTTGGAATGCTTCCAACAATCTACTTTCTTGCAAAGCTGAGCCTTCTCTTCCAGGGAAAAAGATGGACATTTAACAAAATAGAAGAATTCCAAAAATTTCTGATGAAAAGAGCAGAGCTAAACAGAAAATTTGGACATCAAACAGGAGGTTCAAAAGACACATGAAAAGGAAAAACAGAGGGGGTGGTAAAAGGAAAAAAATGCTATCCAGTAAGTTGAAACTATATCCCAGCATGGGGAAAAAGATTCTCATAAATCTTGCGAATTGTAACTCTAACAGCGAGAATATACCTAGCCAGAAATGATGGACATTTCATGACCTATCCATGAGACTGCTATCTAAAGAGATGTAACTGGCTTTAACCCCACTTAGGAGAAAGATTCTAATAATTCTCAGGAATTTTGACTCTATTAGATAGAATATACTGAACTAGAAGGGACAGACACTCAGAATTTTCTATGACTTAGATAGAATGATCTAAAAAACACTACCTCCTTAAAAAGCGGGACAGGAAAGAGATGGAAGGAGGGAGGGGATTGAATGGGGTAAATCTCATTACACTAAGAGGTATAAAAAACCTATGGTAATAGAGGGGAAGAAGGGAGCAGATGAGAAACACCTAAATCTTCTTCTCATCAGACTTGGCTTAAAGTCAACCTACATATACTCAATTAACTTATAAAACATCTAACCTTTCAAGTATTAAAAGGGAAAAATGGGAGGGGGGATGGAGAAAGGGAAGGGGAGTGGGGGGAAAAGGGGAATTAACGAAAGGGAAGGGAAAAGGGGAAAAAAGGAAAGGGGAGGGTGTAATATAGGAGGGCAAACACATTGAAGGGGGTGGTATTCAGAAACAAAATACTGAGGAATATGGATAAGGGGGGGGAAGGGGGAAAATACAAACAGAGGGAAGATAACATGGAGGGCAATAAAGAATTAGTAATCATAACTTTGTGAATGGGATGAACTCTCCCTTTAAAACGTAAGCAAATAGCAGAGTGGATTAAAAACCAGAATCCTACAATATGCTGCTAACAAGAAACTCATTTAAAGCAGAGAGATACATATAGAGTAAAGGTAAAAGGTTGGAGGAAAATATATTTTGCTTCAGCTGAAGTAAAAAAAAAGCAGGAGTAGCAATCCTTATCTCAGACAAAGCAGCAGCAAAAATAGATAGCATTAAAAGAGATAAGGAAGGAAGCTTTATCCTCCTCAAAGGTACCATGGACAATAAAGTCATTTCAATACTGAATATATATGCACTCAGTGGGACAGCACCCAAATTCTTAGAGGAGAAGCTGAAAGAACTACAGGAAGACATAGACAGCAAAACTCTGCTAGTGGGAGACCTCAACTTCCCACTATCAGATCTAGATAAATCGAATCATAAAATAAACAAGAAAGAAGTTAAGGAGGTAAATAGATTGTTAGAAAAATTAGATATGGTAGACTTATGGAGGAAACTGAATGGGGATAGAAAGGAATATACCTTTTTCTCTGCAGTACATGGAACTTATACAAAAATTGACCAGGTACTAGGACATAAAAACCTAATGATCAACTGCAGAAAGGCAGAAATAGTGAATATATCTTTCTCAGATCACAATGCAATAAAAGTCATATGCAATACTGGGCCAAGGAGATATAGACCCAGGTCAAATTGCAAAATGAATAACCTCATTTTGAAAAATGAGTGGACCAAAAAACAAATTATAGAAAGAATTAGCCATTTTATCCTAGATAATGATAATAATAAAACAACATACCAAAACCTATGGGATTCATTCAAAGTGACTCTCAGGGGATATATTATAGCTCTAAATACTTACATGAATAAATTGGAGAAAGAGGAAATCAATGAACTAAACATGCAACTAAAAAAATTAGAGAAAGAACAAATCAAAAATCCCTAATTAAATACCAAATTAGAAATTCTAAAAATTAAAGGAGAAATTAATAAAATTGAAAGCAAAAAAACTATTGAATTAATAAATAAAACCAAAAGTTGTATTATGAAAAAACTAATAGAAATTGATAAACCTCTGTTCAATTTGATTAAAAAAGAAATCAGAAAACCAAATTGCTAATATCATAAATAAAAAAAGGTGAAGTCACCACCAATGAGGAGGAAATTAAAGTAATAATTCAAAATTATTTTGCCCAGCTCTATGCCAATAAATCTGATAATCTAAGTGAAATAGATGAATATTTACAAAAATACAAGTTACCCAGATTAAATGAAGAAGAGATTAAATACCTAAACAACCCTATCTCAGAAAAAAGAAATTCAACAAGCCATCATTGAACTCCCTAAAAAAAAATCTCCAGGGCCTGATGGATTCACAAGTGAATTCTACCAGACATTTAAGGAACAATTGGTTCCAATTCTATATAAACTCTTTGGAAAAATAGGGAATGATGGAACTCTGCCTAACTCTTTCTATGAAACCAATATGGTGCTGTTACCTAAACCAGGAAGAGTTAAAACAGAGAAAGAAAATTATAGACCTATTTCCCTAATGAATATAGATGCAAAAATCTTAAATAAAATCTTAGCAAAATGATCACAAGAAGTTATCACTAGGATAATACATTATGATCAAGTAGGATTTATTCCAGGAATGCAGGGTTGGTTCAATATTAGGAAAACTGTTAGTATACTCAATTATATCAACAACAAACCTATCAGAAATCATATGATCATATCAATAGATGCTGAAAAAGCTTTTGACAAAATACAGCATCCATTCCTATTAAAAACACTAGAGAATGTAGGAATAAATGGACTGTTCCTTAAAATAATTAGCAGTATCTATCTGAAACCATCAACAAGCATTATATTCAATGGGGAGAGGCTAGAGGCATTCCCAATAAGATCAGGGGTGAAACAAGGGTGCCCATTATCACCACTACTATTCAATATTGTATTAGAAATGTTAGCATCAGCAATTAGAGAAGAAAAAGAAATTGAAGGAATTAGAATTGGGAAGGAAGAGACAAAACTCTCACTCTTTTGCAGATGGCATGATGGTCTACCTAGAGAATCCCAAGAAATCATCCAAAAAACTACTGGAAACAATTAGCAATTTTAGCAAAGTTGCAGGTTATAGAATAAACCCTCATAAATCATCAACTTTTCTATATATGTCTAGCAAGAAACAGCAGGAAGAGCTAGAAAGAGAAATCCCATTCAAAGTAACCTCACACAATATAAAATACCTGGGAATCTATTTGCCAAGACAGACTCAGAATCTTTTTGAAAACAATTATAAAACACTTCTCACACAAATTAAATCAGATTTAAATAACTTGGCAAATATCAACTGCTCATGGATAGGGAGTGCTAATATAATAAAAATGACAATTCTACCAAAACTAAACTATCTGTTTAGTGCCCTACCAATCAAAATTCCAAAAAATTACTTTAATGAGTTAGAAAAAATTGTAAGTAAATTCATATGGAGAAACAAAAAGTCAAGAATTGCCAGGAGGTTAATGAAAAGAAGTGCAAAAGAATGTGGCTTAGCCCTACCTGATCTAAAATTATATTATAAAGCATCAGTCATCAAAACTGTTTGGTATTGGCTAAGAAATAGAGTGGTGGACCAGTGGAATAGACTAGGTGTAAAAGCAGGAGATGATTATAGTAATCTGCTGTTTGATAAACCCAAAGAGTCTAGCCATTGGGATAAAAACTCCCTCTTTGATAAAAACTGCTGGGATAATTGGAAGTTAGTATGGAAGAAACTTAGATTAGACCAACACCTAACACCCTTTACCAAGATAAGATCCAAATGGTTACAGGACTTAGACATAAAAAACAACATTATAAGCAAATTAGAGGATCAAGGACTAGTTTACCTGTCAGATCTATGGAAAGGGGAGCAGTTTATGACTAAGGAAGAGTTGGAGAACATCACCAAAAACCGATTAGATTATTTTGATTACATTAAATTAAAAAGCTTTTGCACAGATAAAACCACTGTAATCAAGATACAAAGAAATGTAGTAAATTGGGAAACAATCTTTACAACTAATGATTCTGACAAAAGACTCATTTATAAAAATATACAGAGAACTGAGTTATATTTTTATTTTTATTTTATTTTATTTTTTTAGGTTTTTTGCAAGGCAAATGGGGTTAAGTGGCTTGCCCAAGGCCACACTGCTAGGTAATTATTAAGTGTCTGAGACCGGATTTGAACCCAGGTACTCCTGACTCCAAGGTCAGTGCTTTATCCATTATACCACCCAGCTGCCTGAGTCATATTTTTAAAACAAAAAGCCATTCCCCAAATGACAAATGGTCAAAGGATATGCAAAGGCAATTTACAGATGAGGAGATCAATGAAATTCATAGCCATATGAAAAAATGCTCTAAATCATTAATTATTAAAGAAATGCAAATTAAAGCTTCTCTGAGGTACCACCTCACACCTCTCAGATTGGCCAATATGACCAGAAAGGATAATGATCATTGTTGGAAGGGTTGTGGGAAATCTGGGACACTGTTACACTGTTGGTGGAGGTGTGAACTCACCCAGCCCTTCTGGAGAGCTATTTGGAACAAGGCCCAAAGGGCAACAAAAATGTGCATACCCTCTGACCCAGCAATACCACTACTGCGTCTATACCCTGAAGAGATGATGAGAAAGGGTAAAAACATTACTTGTACAAAAATATTTATAGCAGCCCTGTTTGTGGTGGCAAAGAATTGGAAATCCAGTAAATGTCCTTCAATTGGGGAATGGCTTAGCAAACTGTGGTATATGTATATCATGGAGCACTATTGTTCTATTAGAAACCAGGAGGGATGGGATTTCAGGGAAGCCTGGAGGGATTTGCATGAACTGATGCTGAGTGAGATGAGCAGAACCAGAAAAACACTGTATACCATAACAGCAACATGGGAGTGATGATCAACTTTGAAGGAATCGCTCATTCCATCAGTGCAACAATGGGGAGCAATTTTGGGCTGTCTGCAGAGGAGAGTGCCATCTCTCTTCTCTAAGGATATGATTTCTCTCTCATCACACCCAATTTGGATCAAGGTACAACATGTAAACATAAAGACTGACAGATTGCTTTCCATGGGGGGTTGGGGGAGGGAAGTAAGATGGGGGGAAAATTGTAAAACTCAAATAATATCTTTAATAAAAATTAATTAAAAAAACAAAAAAAAAAAGAAAAAAAAGAAAAAATGAGGTTACTTGGAAATGGATTGTTGCTGCTGGTTCTTTGTAATCATGATTTCCTTTTCTTAATTTTCTCTGTTGAATCCCTTCAATATGTTTGTGAATTGAATTCAAACTCACTGGCCTATGGGGGTAGACCCTCCTCTTTCTTAAAAAAATCAGGACAATGTTTCTTTTTAAGTCATAAGGTACCTCACCCATACTGCTTGATTCATCCAAGATTCCTGGGGTGATTTAGCCATAATGTCTGCTGGGGTTTGTAGTATCCTAAAGTATATGGTTTTGGGGAGGCTTTTAAATAGAAATTATAAAGGATAACTATGTAGTTTATATTATCTTCCTAGTAATTGAAACTTGAGTACAAACATCCTATTATTTATTTTTATTCTGCTCTTTTTGGTTCAAATATAATTGCCTTTGGCAGAGAAAACAAAAGCAAAAAATAAGAATGGAAACAACTCTGTCTTTTTTCATTGTTCATTTTCATAATTCACAGGATTTAGAGTTTGAAGGGATCTTAAAGATCACCTAGACTATTGCCCTAATCATACACATGAGGATACTGAGACTTAGAGAGGCATATAGAGGATCAGGGACCTTGGGTTGGAAGATATACTTCAAAGATCATTGAGTCCAACTCTCATTTTATAGATAAAGAAATCAAGGCTCAGGGAGGGTAAGTGACTTCTCAAAATTAGACCTTAGGATTTCAGTGACGGGATTTGAACCTAGCACTCCAGAGCCATTCATTCTTCTTTCCACAGGACATTGAGTTTTTCTTGCCTAAAGTTATACTTATCCTTATAAAGTGGCAGAGCTGAGATTTAAAGTCAGTTGGTCTGACTCAAAATCCAGTACTCTTTCTACTCTACCCCAATTGATATAACCACAAACCAGGTTGAATAAGGTATTTAGAAAGAAAATAGAAAACATAGGACTGTGTTTTCTGGAGTTATTTTTCGAGTCATGTCAGAATATGGTTTTCTGGAGTAATTTTTCAAGCTATGACAGAATATGGTTTCCGGAAAGTTTTCCACCAGATATTCACTTTTAGTTGATTCAAATCTTCTCCCTTGCTTGATCATTTTATGAATCTCTATAGCTTCTGATGCTGAAGTACCATTCCAAGGCAAATAAACACAGTCCTTTAGAACACTCCCCCAATCCTCTTTTGGTTCCCTTTCACTGATGCCCAGTACCCTAAAGTAACTCTCCACTCTACTGTGGCAGCCTTAGTTTTCATGCTCCTCCCATTTCCTCATCACCCCCATCCCTATCCTTACTTCTAATATAAGTTATCAAATCATAGCTCCTCAGGACTCTTCCATTAAAATACATAGGTCAATCTTTTAATCACATAAACTGATCCTTGTTAATCTGGTAGATAGGCTAAAGTGTTAACCTTTTCAGATAACACATTGTTTCACCCAAGTTAAAAATGCCTGATCCTTTAAGAACATAGCCTTCTCAATCAATTTTCGTCCCAGTGAATTTGACTCAGTAGTCATGGAAGAATGACCTGCTACCTAAAGTTCCCCCATTCTTACTGAGACAACTTCATTGTCAATTAATAGAGTATATCATATGCATAATATAAGAATATCACTTTTTTGCATGAGTTGAGGGGGGTAGGATCATGAATTAGCTAGAAGTAATGAAGAGGTAGTTGACAAATCCTCTTAGTTGGGGAAGAATGATTAGGGGAAGAATACAAGATATTGATAGAGAAGAAACCAAACTTGTATACATAGATGGATGATTGCAAACTGTTAAGGAGAAAACTTGTCTTATTCAGACCATGGGGCACTAAAAGGATCATCATTTTCTTCCTTCTCCTCTCCTCAAGGTAACTTCTTTGCACCTCAGACAGTAAGTCTTAAAATATGATAGCAGAAAGGGAGAGGAGTCACGTAATTGTCAAGGTGATAGTGTAGTTACTTTTAGCAGAACATTCATATACCACCACCTCAAAATAGCAGCAAATTTACTCTACTACTGCTATTATAAGTACTACCATCACTACCACCCCTACTAGTTCCACTATAATTACTACTACAATTATCACCACCTACCATCACCACCACCACTACACCACTACCATTATCACCACTACTACCACCACTACTCCACTACCATTACCACCACTACTACTAGCACCACCACTACTGTAACTTATTGTCACCTAACCTCTGCAAAGCATTTTAAAGTTTTCAAAGTGCTCCATGTTTACTACCATATTTAATCTTCACCACAACCTTGTGATATACCATTTTAGAAATGAGGAAGTTGAAGTTATGAGAAAATTATGTACAAAGTCACACAGCTAGGAAGTGTCTCAGATAGGTTTCAAACTCACATTTTTCTGACTTAGTTCAGCACTCTTTCCACCATGTCAACTAGCTGCATTTAAAATAGCTAGAGGAAGAGAAGATAGAAACATTTCCCTACAATATAAAATCTTCTGATATAAAAACAGAGAGCCCAAGCCACCTGAAGTCTCTACTCACCCAAACTATTCTTAGCCCCCCAGTCAACCTGTTTTTGATTTATTCAGGACAAACTAGCTAATACACTTATTTTAAGTCTAGGTTGGTATAGATTATTTTTGTCCTTCCAAGGTTATGACTCAATATGAATTCCTTGCTGCAACCCAATAATAGGTAGAGAACAGTGATACTGATCAGTCACTTATCAGACAGAGAATGAGACTATGAGGGGAATGTATAGTCATGGCAGTGTACAGATGATGGTACCAGGGGAGAAACTTCTTTGTTATGGTTTATCTTTTCCCTGTGAAAACTGAAGACAAAAATGCTAAAGACCAACCACTAAGCAGCAAAAAATAATAGTGAAATTAAAAGAAAGAGGAAAAAGGATAGATCTAACAAAGTTCACAATATCATCAATAAAGATTAAAGGAGGCTGATCTAAAAACAGAAAAAAGAAAGAGACAATAAATGCCAAGAATCCCCTAGTTATGATGGATGTAGAAACACTAGAAGGGTTAAAAAGAAAAACAAGAATTTTAAAAGTAGAATTTTAGATAGAAATTAGGTTAGAAATCAGAACTCTCTAAGCTGTTATCAGTATGATTAAATAAGAGAGATGCCAACTTAGAACACATGGCAGAGACCCTATTCATTATAATAAAAATCTTGAAAAGGAGAATGACAGATTTTGAACTCAATATTACAGAAGTGGAAGAAAATTTGACAGGATAAAGAGAAAGACAATTTTGAAGGAACATATGAATTCTATATAATTCAAAACATCTGACCTTGTATGCCTCTATAATGATGATGGCTATGGTTATGGCTATGTCTATTACTACCACTAGTGCAAAGAGCTGGTGCAGTAAATAGAGCACCTCCCTGAAGTCAGGAGTATTTTAATTCAAAATCTGGCCTCAGATACTTAGTAATTATGTGATCTTGAGTAAGTCACTTGACCATGCTTACTTAAGTTGCTCATCTGTAAAATGAGCTGGAGAAGGAAATGGAGATCCTCTTTAGTATCTTTGCCAAGAAAATTTCAAATGGGATTGAGCAGAGAAAAATATGACTGAAATGACTCAACAACAACTCTAACAATATTATCACTACCAGGAGATATTGATATAGCATTTCAAGGTTTGCAGAACACTTTACATACATGATCTCATTTGATTCTAAAAACAACTTTGAAGTTGGTGACATTATTATCCTCCATTTCACAGAAGAAGAAACTGAGAATCAGAGGTTAAATGATTTTTCCATGGTCATACAGCTATTAATTATTAGAGGTAGGATTTGAAATAGTACTCTCAGAGATCATTTAAATATTATACATAGCCCGTGGTGGGAGAGATAATAAAGAAACTTGAATGCTATTATGCAGGGATTAATACAAAAAATAATCCACAATATTGAAATCAAATGGCAAAATTCTGGTCTATAGGATCCACAAATCTTCAGTAGAAAGAAGCCCAAGTTTTAAACTCCCTAAATATATAATGTTTAAATATCAGAATTTCAATGACAACAAATACTGTAAATCAAGACAAAGGTCTTTGGTAATGAAAAAACGAATTTTAGGATTACTTTTTATCTATGAGAAATTAAAGGAGATCAGAATGAATTTCCAAGATAGCCTATCTTGCAAAATGGAGCCTGATCATTAGTGAAAATGAACCCTGAGTAAGAGGAATTGAGTCATTTCTCCAACAGAAAACAAAGATGAGAAAAATATTGGATGTACAAAAACTCTGAACAAGAGAAATAAAAGAAACATCAATATAAATATGCCAATCAAGGAAAAGACCTAAGCAATGAAGTCACTATTCTCATAATGATTTGGCAAAACTATTGTTAAAATAACCCACAAAACACTAATTGAAAACTAAAGAAAAAAAACCATGAGGATAACAGAAGGTCAAAAGTATCTAAGGGGCTAAAGATTTAAAGGGAATATAGCAAGTAACCAAAAGGAAGGAAGAAAAATTAAATTAATATCCTGTGTACTAAACTCTACATTTTTTTCTAAATGAATCAATATTATTTTTGTAAGTGGGGAAGAAGAACAGATAACCACCAATCAACTAATCAGCAAACATTTATTACTTATCTACTGTACCAGACACTGTGCAATGTGCTGGATACAGAGAATACAGAGAAAGGCAAAGACATGGTCCCTAAACTAGAGGAGCTGATATTCAAATAGGGAAGACAGGAGTTAAACAACTATATACTAACAAAATAGATGTTAAAAAATCAAAGGTAGAGAGCTGGGGGCAGAGCCAAGATGGTGTCAAGAGCAGATAGTGTCTTGGGCACTCTCTCATAAAACTTCTAAACTAAGGACTCTAACTAAATTTTTGAGACACAGAACCCACAGAAGGACCTAGTGTGGCAGTTCTCCTATTCAAGGTAACCTGGAAAAGAGCAGAAAGGCTCTGCTCCCCGGGGTTGGAGGGGCGCCCTTTCAGAGGTGTGGCCAGCAAGAGTGAAAGAACTTCAGCCTCCTGGAGGCAGCCCCAAGGTGCTGGGAGCTGCGGCTCACAGCCATGGGCGGGGGGGGGGTACCTGACCAACGCCCCGGGGGAGCACCGGGCACAAATTGGGGGAACAGCAGGGGACCTCTGCCAGAGTGTGCATAGCCCTCAGTACACACAGCTAGCAGTATGGCCAAGGCAGTCCAGATCCAGGAAACAGAAGCAGGCGGAGCTGGCAAGCAGAAGCCCCCAGGGCATGAGCCCATTGAACCTAAGGAGGGGAGTGAAGAGAGATTGGTGAGCTGTCCTCTGCCCCTGGAACAGAACACTGGGGTTCTGACCACATTCAAATACTGATTGCAGTCTAAGCCCCCCATAGAACAGCAGGCCCCCCCCATCTCAGCCCCATAGCAGATGGGGGTGCATATAGTCATTCACAGACCAGGAGGGAGGACAGAGCCTCTCACACCAAGACCCTTGTGGGAGTGTCCCAAAAGCTCAGGAAGCACCCCCAAAACAGTCTAAGGCTCGGAAAATGAGCAAGCAGAGAAACAAGAGGAACATCATTGAGAAATATTTTACCTGTGAGCCCAAGAAAGATCAAAATACTCAGTCTGAAGATGAGGAAGCACAAGCTCCTGCATCTAAAGACTCCAAGAAAAACAGAAATTGGGCTCAGGCTATGACAGAGCTCAAAAAAGACTTTGAAAATCAAATGAGGGAGTTAGAAGAAAAACTGGGAAAAGAAATGAGAGAGATGCAGGAAAAACATGAAAATGAAGTCAGCAGCTTAGTCAAGGAAATCAAAAAAAAAATGCTGAAGAAAATAGCATGCTAAAAACCAGCTTAGGTCAAATGGATAAAACAGTTCAAAAAGTTATTGAGGAGAAGAATGCTTTAAAAAGCAGAATTGGCCAGATGGAAAAAAAAGAGATAAGAAAGCTCTCTGAGAAGAATGGTCCTTTAGACAAAGAATAGAACTCAGGGAGATTGATGAATTTACCAGAAATCAGGACTCAATACTTCAAAACCAAAAGAATGAAAAATTAGAAGAAAATGTGAAACATCTCATTGAAAAAAAAAACAACTGATATGGAAAACAGACTTAGGAAAGATAATTTAAAAATTATTGGAATACTTCAAAGTCATGATCAGGAAAAGAACCTTGACATCATTTTCAATGAATTACTACAGGAAAATTGCCCTGATATCCTAGAAGAAGAGGGCAAAATAGAAATGGAGAGAATCCACATATCCCCCTAAGAAAGAGATCCCCAGGAATATTACAGCCAAGTTTCAGAACTCCCAAGTCAAAGAGAAAATACTACAAGCAGTGAGAAGGACACAATTCAAATACCCTGGAGCTGCAATCAGGATCTCACAGGACTTAGCAGCAACTACATTAAAAGCTCATAGGGCTTGGAATATAATACACCAGAAGGCAAAAGAGCTTAGAATGCAACCAAGAATCAACTACCCAGCAAAACTGAATGTCCTCTTCCAGGGAAAAAGATGGACTTTCAATGAACCAGGGGAATTTCAAACGTTCCTGTTGGAATGGCCAGAGCTGAACAGAAGGTTTTATCTTCAAATACAGGACTCAGGTGAAGCATAGAGAGTGGAGGAGAAGGGGAAAATATGAGGGACTTGATGATGATGAACTGTATGTATTCCTGTATAGAAAAATGACACTGATAATACTCATATGAACCTTCTCAATTATCAGAGCAGGTAGAAAGAGCTTTTATAGATGAAGCACAGGAGAAAGCTGAATTTGAAGATAAAATATGATGTAAAAATGGAGTCAAAAGAAAAAAGGGAAATGTAATGGGGGAAAGAAAAAGGAGAGGGAGAATAGGCCAAGATATTTCATATAATAAGATTTTTCATTATTACAATGAGATACTGCAATGATATGGAAGCGGGGAAGGCAAGGGGGAATGAAGGAACCTTTGCTCTCATCAGAGGTGGCTAGGAGAGGAAACAGCATATATACTCAATGGGGTATAGGCATCTGGAGTAAGAAGGAGAAGGGGGTATCAGGGGGAAGGGGGGGATGTGAATGATGGAGGAGAATTTAGACCATGGGGGGAGAGTGGTCAGATATAACACATTTTCTTTTTTACTTCTTGCAAGGGGATGGGATTGGATGGCCTGTCCGGGACCATAGGGCCAGGTGGATGCTGGGCCTAAGGGGTGGTATGGGTCTCAGGGTCTCTTGGCCCCAGAGCTGGGGATCTGTCTGCTGTGCCACTCAGCTACCCTACAGCAGAGTCAGAGTGAAAGGAGAGAGAAAATCTAGTACATGAAAGTGGAGAAACACGAAAGGAGGGAGTTGCAATCAGCAATGGCAATGGTGGAAAAATATGGAAGTAACTTGTGATGGACTTATCATAAAGAATATGATCCATCCATGACATAGCTGGTAGTTTTGGAACACAGACTGAAGCACATTTTTTATTAATATTATTGTTTTGGGGGGGTTGCAGGGCAAATGGGGCTGGGTGGCCTGCCTGGGGCCACATAGCAGGGTAATCGTTCAGTATCTGAGGCTGGATTTGGACCCAGGCGCTCCTGGCTCAAGGGCCAGTGCTCTGTCTGCCACTCAGCTGCCCCTACTATTATTACTATTTTATTTTATTTTAGGTCTTTTTTTTTTCTTTTTTTTGGTTTATGCAGGGCAGTGGGGTTGTGGTGGCTTGCATGTCACACAGCTGGGTGATTGTTGGGTGTGGGGGCCAGATATGGGCTCGGGTGCTCCTGGCTCCAGGGCTGTTGCTCCATCCACTGCACCACCTGGCCATACCTACAATTATTACTATTATTTTTTTTTAATTTAAATTTTAATTTTTTTCTCTCCCCTTTACTTTATTGCTCAAGAGAGTCTATATTTTTGGGGGAGGGGGTACTTTGTTTACTCTTAAAGAAGAATATTTTATTAATGTATAAAAACATTGTACAAAATGAGAATAAATAAATATTAAATTACAAAAATTAAAAAATTAAAAAAGTTCCCTTCTAAAAAAATAAAAAATAAAAAAAAATGGGAGGTAATTCCAGAGATATTGGCAGTTGGGTGGTTGTAGCAGAGGGAAAGGCATAAGGACTAGAAAAAATTTCTTGCAGAAAGTGAGATCTAAGCTGTCTTGAAGAGGACAAAGAACATTCTCATGAACTGGCACAAAGTTAAAATGTGGAGGATCTTGTTTGGGAACCAGCAAAAAGAATAGTTTTGGTGGATCATAGAGTGTATAGAAAAGAGTAGACTGGTAAGCTAGGAAGGGTTCAGATTGTCAAGGTTTTAAAAACCAAATAGAATTTTTAATTTGATCCTACCTAGAGGAAATAAGAAATCAATAAGGTTTATTGAGTAGGGAAAAGTTGCTTGAATGAAGGGAAGGAAGGCAAGACTAAATGAATGAATGTATAAATGAATAAAACATTTATTAAGAACTTAATGGTGCAATGTAAAGAGCACTGACTTTGGAGTCAGGAAGAGGGGAATTTAATAGTTGTGTGACCTTGGACAAGTCACTTAACTCTGATTGACTGGTATCCAGAGCCATCTCTAGTTGTCCTGATTCATATCTGGCTCTGGAGGAAAAAATGAGGCTGGTGATCACTCCCTCAGATCCATTTTATGTGATTGTCATGGCATCACCTCCTTAATGTCAAGGTCTTCTTTGAGAATAAAGGACAATCATTAATATAGTTAAAACATTGTGCTAAGTGATGGGAATACAAAGAGAAAAGAAAGTTCCAATCTGAAGGATCGCAGTTTCTAATAAGATAGACAACAAATATGGAATGTTTCAACTGCAAATTAAATGGAAAGAACTTATGGTTCTTTAAGTATGACAAAGTAATATTAATGCCACTTCTTTAATGTCACCTACACTCCACAGAGGAGAGTTGGGGATACATTTCTACTCCGCTTGACTATGTGCAAAGAAAGAATAACAATTTCTTTGGTCTCTTGACAATAACAGAAGGCTACACAAATACAGATTAGAGAGTGAAGCGGGGAAGAACTGAGGTTTGGGGGAATGGGAAGCTGATTCTTCTCTAAAGGAAGAGAGGAATAGGGAGTGTCACTAACATACATTTTCTAGGGAAGGATGATAAGGATCTCATAAAAGGTTTTGTTTAGAGGAAATTGGCACCCTTGGAGACCACCTTTGATAGCAAGACTTGTGCTCCATAGAAATGGTTCTCATTCCAAGAGTGTTCCCAGAGAATGGCCAAGGTGGAAGCAGAAAATACATCCAGAGGAAGGATATACTGACCCTAGGAGGGATGAGTGATTGTTATGGCAAAGAATTGGAAATTGAGAGGTTGCCCCTCAATTGGGGAATGGCTAAACAAGTTGAGCAATATTATTTTTCCTATAAGAAATGATGAGTAGACAGATTTCAGAAAAATCTGAAAAGGTTCACACAAATTAAAACAAAGTGAATAGTGTACACAGTAACAGCAATATTTTATGATGAACAACTGTGAATGACTTAGATTTTCAGCAGTACAATGATCCAAGACCATTCCAAAGGCCTCATTGATAAAAATGCTGTCTCCCTCCAGAGAAAGAACTGATGGAGTAAGTCTGAATACAGGTAAAATAATGTCTTCTTAAACTTTTTTCTTGAAGTTTATTTTTTGTCTATGACTCCTTTTACAACATGACTAATATGGAAACGTATTTTGCATGAATGAACATGTGTAATCTTTATCAAATTACTTGCCTTCTCAAAATGGGGCAGGGGGAAAAGAGGAAAAGGAAAGATTTAGAAACTCAATTTTTTTTAGGTTTTTGCAAGGCAAATGGGGTTAAGTGGTTTTGCCCAAGGCCACACAGGTAGGTAATTATTAAGTGTCTGAGACCGGATTTGAACCCAGGTACTCCTGACTCCAGGGCCGGTGCTTTATACACTAGGCCACCTAGCTGCCCCTAGAAACTCAATTTAAAAAAAAATTTTTTTATTAAAGATTTTATTTGAGTTTTACAGTTTACCCCCCAATCTTACTCCCCCCTCCAGAAAGCAAGTCAGTCTTTACTTTGTTTCCATGTTGTACATTGATTCAAATTGAGTATGATGAGAGAGAAATCATATCCTTAAGGAATAAACAAAAAGTATAAGAGATAATAAGATCAGACAATAAGATATATGTTTTTTTTTTTCCTAAATAAAAGGGAATGATGCTTGAACTTTGTTCAAACTCCACGGTTCTTTATCTGGATACAGATGGTATTCTCCATTGCAGACAGCCCCAAATTTTTCCTGATTGTTACACCGATGGAATGAGAAACTCAAAACTTTTTTAAAATGATGAAATTAAATTTATATGTAATTGGAAAAATAAAATGCTTAGAAAAGCAAGAATGATAATGGTAAGAGTGAGGTCTCATAATTTCATACTGAGAATAAATATGAAGAGTTTTGCAAACCTTTAACCATTATTATCATACAGAGCAATTCCCACCATGTGATTCTTTCTTTTTCCTGAAATGATATTTTGGGGCATGACATACAATAGAAGAGGGCTCCCATAAAATAAACAAAGTAAAAATGTGTAATAGAGAATAGCATATGATCTATACATGCACTAATAAATAAATATAATAAAGGAAGGAACATATTTTTTCTTCCATAAGTCCTACTTTCCAGAAGCATGAGGACATTGAGAGAAAAAAGAAGGAATAAATAAAATAACAAATGATTAGAACAGATTTCAGAATACCTTAGATTGTAGAAATAAGGGAGTGAAAAAAAGTAAGTGAATGGATTTTAAGAAAGATTGCTGTAGAAGAGGATTATTCAAAATCAGTGTTTTGGGGGAGAGATGAAGCATTCTGAATTTACTTTTACCTGGGCAGTCTCTTTGTGTGTGTGTGTGTGTGTGTGTGTGTGTGTGTGTGTGTGTGTGTGTGTGTTTAAAGAGGAAGAGAAACTAGTGTATTAAGTCACTTCAGGAAATTTGGAATAGGGTAGGTAATTAGAGGAGCTTGAGAAGAGTTCAGGTAAAAATCAAGAAACAAATTATTTTAAATTATTTTAAGCAAAAATATAGGAGAGATGTACTAATTTAAAAGAAAAAGGGGGGAAATAACACAAAAAATTACATTTAGGAAAACACAGTCTTAATAATTATAACTTTGACTGTGAATATGTTAAACTTCTTAATAAAATGAATGATGATAGAATAAATAAGGAAGCAAAACCCAACAACTTGCTCTAAACAAGAAATTATTTTAAAAACAAGGATATGCTCATAATTAAAATGATGCTGAAATAATTTACTGAATACTGAATTATGATATTTAAAAGAACATAAATTTCAATTCTCTTACACATTTTTACTTTGTTTATTTTATGGGAGCCTTCTTCTATTGTATCTCATGCCCCAAAATATTTCATGAAGAAGAAAGAATCACATGGTGGGAATTTCTCTGTATGATAATAATAGTTAAAGGTTTTCAAAGCTCTTCATATTTATTCTTAGTATGAAATTATAAGGCCTCATTCTTACCACAGCTAAGCAAAATAAAAATCTGTTATGTCTTAAACCATCATAGATAATAAAATATAACTATTAATTACATATGCACCAATTAGCATAGTATCAGATTCACAAATGTAAAAATAACTACATTTCTATTCTCTCTCTCTAAACATAATAATTGTAGGAGTTATTAATGTTCCTTTCTCAGAGTTAGATAAATATAACAAAAAGAAAAACAAAATTGAAAATGCATAATTTAATAGTATATTGGGAAAAAAGTCAAACAACTTAGGTTGCTGTTTGAACAGGAACATATAAAAATTTACAAATTCTTAGCATCAGTGATAGCCTATATATACCATATATTAGGTAGGACACAGAAAATTATACATAAATATTAAAAGGCAGATATATTAAACATATCCTTTATGGACAACATTGCAAAAAAGTATATATGTAATATATGTATATACACATTATATTTAGTATATAACCAAAAGTATAGACAAATAAAAATCAACAACATCCTAAAAACATCAGTGTGTCAAAGTAACAATTAACTCCTATGCAAAAGGGATGATAATGAGGCAATGTACCAAAATTTGGGGGTTGCTGCTAAAACTGGCTTGAGGAAAAGAGCATACCTCCAAAAATGTACATTAACAAAACTGAAAAAGAAATGAGTGAACTGAGCATGCAATTGAGAATTTTTAAAAAGTCATTAACAAACCTAAGTTAAGAACAAAACAAATCTTGAAAATTGAGGGAGGAAAAAAGCTGAAAAGGAAAAGCTTCTGGAAACAAGGTTTGGGGCTTCTTTTATAAAAAAGAATGAAATGGATTAACTGTTAACTAAACAAATATAGAAGAAAAGAGAGAAGAAAATGTCAACAAAATGAAATATGAAAAGGGCGAATTTATGAAAAATTGACTAGAAATAAGAATCATCAGAAGTTACTACCTGCAATCATGAAAGTAAAGCTAAAAATTTAAAATAAAAGGATTTTTAAAAATTAAAAAAAA
This sequence comes from Macrotis lagotis, assembly GCF_037893015.1. NCBI lineage: Eukaryota > Metazoa > Chordata > Mammalia > Peramelemorphia > Peramelidae > Macrotis > Macrotis lagotis. The sequence continues at coordinate 143,591,425 of NC_133658.1, read as the reverse complement.
TTTTCAAAATTCCCATACTGATAAAATAAGAAATAGAAATCTTAAACAATACATCCTCAGAAATAGAAATTTAACAAACATTTTTTGGGTTGTTGTTTTTTTTTTGCAAGGCAATGGGATAAAGTGACTTGCCTAAGGTCACACAGCTAGGTGTTTGTGTTAAGTTAAGTGTTTGGGGCTGGATAACAAACCTTCATAAAAAAGGTTGTCATATCTTCTCAGTAGACTTGCAAATAAATTCTCACACATGTAAAAAGCTATTAATATATGTCAAAACTTATTCCTAATAATTCAGAAAGAAATCATTCTACAAAACTTCAATTATGAGACAGATAAAACATATTGGACAGATAACCAATCTAGGGAATTTTAAAGTATAGAAAGAGAACTATAGGCTTATATTGCTAGCTACCATATATGTTAAAACTCCAAAAGAAAGGCTACAGAAAAATATCTACTTAATTATTCAAATTTTTAAGCTGTATTTCTTTTACCAAGAATACAAGAATAGTTCAGTATTAGGACCTTAATAATTGATTTATTAAAATTAATTGATCACTATTAATAATTTAAATATAAAAATAAAACCATATGTTTATATTAATAATATAATTAAGATTATTATGTTGTAATATTTAATAATTTAATCATTCAAGTAGCAAAAAAATTATGATTATATTAATAGGTTGAGAAAAAGGGTGGCAAAAATTTAACTTTCTTATGCTAAAATCTCAAGTGAAGGACTTTTTTCTAATAAGATATATATACATGCACACATTCATGTATGAATATATATATATACATATACACAGCTTTTGGTTTTGTGTATATACATATGTACATAGGTACACAAATATACACATATGTGTACATTCACATATGTAAAACTGTTTTTATTATTTGCAATGGAGAAATATGAAACACCTTTTTTAAAAATAAAGAGGTAAAACAAAAATATCTCCTAGATATTCCTAGAAGTATTAACACTATTAAACAAGAGAAAAAATAAAGGCATATACCTCGATGAAGAAAAGATAAAATCATTCCTTTTTATAAATGTCATGATGACTTACTTAGAAAGCCTAAGAACCAACTTTAGTAAAAAATAACAGGATATAAAATTAATTCACAAAGATTAAGAGGTGTTCTATGCAGGAATAACAAAAATCAAAAGAAAATAATACTGGGAGAAATCCCATTCAAATAACCACAAAAGGTATAAAATATTTGGGAATCAACCTACCAAAATGCAATAAAATAAAAGACGATAAATATTTGGAAGAGTATCCATAGTTCATAGTTAGACTACACCAATAAAATAAAAATGAAATTGTTACCAGAATGAATTTATAGGTTTAGTACTATTTCCATCAAAATAACCAGGGTTTATTTTATAGAACAAGCAAAAATAATAACAAAATTCATTTGGAAGTACAAAAGGTCTATAATCCCAAGGAAAATAATGAAAAAAACAGTAAGAATGATGGGAAGTTAGAAATTCCAGACCTCCAAGCTATAATCAAAACTTTTTGGTACTGGTTAAGAAATAGTAAAGATTACTGGAATAGATTCAATGAACCAAAACCAGCAACAAATACGGTATCTCTGTGTATTTATGTAAACATTCTGAAAATGACTTCTTATTCAATAATTTCTGGGAATGCTAAAAACTATTTGGCAGAAGATAGTTTTAGAGTAGAATTTTATAGCAGATATCTTCAGGTGTCCTTATCCTCTTGTCTCCTACATTTTTCTTTTCTCCTTCTTTTGCCCTCAGGAATTCTGTCCACACAATTCGGATTCTCCCTGGGGGTCTGATCTCTTTCTCTCCTATTTTAATGTGCCCACCTTAGAGTGAAATTCAAGGAATAACTCTAAAACAAAACTTAGGTATAGCTCATGTTTAAGGTTTCCATATATATGGGTAACAGGGTCCCCTTTCTCAAAGGTGATTAAAGTACAATATAGATGTCAGGTAAGGGATAGCTTTTTATTTACTTCATTACCAAAAAAAATGTATAAGACACAAAAGACTCACAGGTTCATGTGAGGAAATACAGGGAACATAAAATACTCAATTAACTCATTGTACTTATTGTACAACTCTGAAAGGTAAAAATCATTTGAAGACTGTTGAACAGATATTGCCCAGTTCACCTTAGACCTGAACTATCTAAGTTCTCATGAATGACTTGTAGATCTTTATTATGTGACATTATTCCTAGTAGTACATGGTAGTATATAGGATCATTAATTTCAAGTTCAAAGGGACTTCAGAGATCATCTAGTTCAATCCCATTTTATAGATGAAACTAAGTCCAAAGGAGGTTAAATGACTTGCCCAACTTTAACTATAGGACAGATGCCCTCTGATAAAAGCTGTCAAACTCCATGTCTTAGGGTTACCAGTTATTGATCTTTACTAGGAAAAGAAAACATCAAAAATGAAGAAGACAGCCAGGAATTGGGAGGCCTATGACCTTCAGTTTCAGGCTCATGTGGGCAGTCACATTTTTGCCATGATCATGTGCTGCTGCTACAAGTCACCATTAATCCTGAGGTTGGGAGGGGAATAGAAGAAATCCTTTCTCACTTCACTTACTGGAATTCCAAGGGAGAAATCATTAAAAATGACGAAGGTCCACAAGGGTAGAACCATCCCATATAATACTTTTATACATGATAAAGTGAGTAGTTTCTCTAATAACAGTCTTCCCCCAATTCTCAGTTGTCTGTAATCAAGGGAAAACTCATTCTTAGGGATCAATCAGAGAAGGGCATTGTGTCTTACCAGGAAGGGGTTAGAATACATATCTAGTTCCATAGGGAATGCTCTCTTCTAGCTATGCCCAATGGCAATCTCACCAGCTTTCTTGGGAGATTTATCAAGGTTCTCCTTATAATCACAACTATAACAATTTCTGAGTGAATAGATCAATTAAATATAAAATGTTACTTCATAAATAAATGAGAGGAGAACAGGAATAAATGATTTTCACATCTCTGATGAGGGGAAGAATCCTTAACCATAGAAGAAATTAAGGTGATCATATAAAAGAAAATAATTTTAATTACATAACATCAGGAAAGTTTTTGCATGATGAAAACCAATGCTGAAATAAGAGAAATGGTCAAGTGAGAAAAATATTTGCATCAAATATATCTGATAAAAGTCTGATATACAAGATTTATAGAGAACTGAAATAATGTTATATAGAAGACCAAGAATCATTCTTTAAAGTGGTCAAGGGATAGAAATAGTTTTCAAAAGAATTGCAAACTCTCAACTGCCATTTGAAAAATTGCCCTAAATTATTACTATTAAGAGGAATGTGAATATAAATAACTCTATTGATTCACTTTTCCTATCAAAGGTGACAAAAGATACAAAAAAATTAATGTTAGACTAAGTGGGAAGATAGGGATTATTAGAGTGCCAATATTCTGAAAAATACTTGTAATTACTTAGAGAAAATCATCAAACTATTCATATCTAGGAAGTCAATATATCTGGGCATATAATACAAGATAGACAAAGATAGAAAATATTATATAATAATATATGCATAATATTAATGTAATTATATCTAATATATTATGGTATGGAATTTGAACATATAAAATGTCTATCAAAATGTTCATTGTAGTACTTTATGTAGTAACAACAAACTGGAAACAAAGTAGACGCACACATTGATTTTTGGAGTGGCTGAAGAAATGGTATTGGAATGGAATGAAGTATTATTATACTGGAGGTAGAAATAAAATGAAGACTTCAGAGAAACCTGGGAAGACCTGCATGAACTGATGTAGAATGAAGTTAAAAAAGACTCCAGGGATATTCGTGAAAGTAACACTAAAGCCAAAGTACAATATCTGAATCATTATAATGACTAGTTTTGACCCTGAAAAGAGATGATGACAGGCATCTCCCTCCTTTTGATCAAGAGGTGAGAGACTCAGATATAAAATGTTGTATATGTTATCAGAGACAATATTTATGTTGGTTTATTTTGCTTAACTAGTTTTCTTTTTAACTAGGATGCTCCTTGTGTGGTTGGGGAGTATAAACAGAAATGTCTCTGAAGTAAAAAACAAAATCATCAACAGAGCTTATTATTTCCTTTTATTCAGAACTGAACATAACATAATTCAGAAGTAATCTAATCAGAGAAGAGTACAATGGGACTATCATGTCCCTTATTCTGGACATGATCTTTTCATAAATTCAGTTCAAGATTGCATTAGGTTTTCTTGGCTTCCATGTCACATCTTTTTTTTACTCATATCAAGATTTAGTCAATGAAAACCCTAATTCTCCCCACCTAAATGGTGACCCTGAGCTGGGTAGAGATACTCAGCTTTCCCCTGAAGGGTTGGAAGTCTCTTTTGTGAACCACTGAAGCAAGGCATCGTTAGTGAGCAGAGAGGAGGAGGAGAGAACAAAGAGCAAGGAGCCCAATTATTAATAAGGCAGCAGTCCCATCCATCTTAATGAGACAGGGCAAAGAAAACAGCAGCCAAGCAGGCAGTATACAATTACAGGCCTCATTGTTCTATAACAAAATTTAATTTAATTGAAAGAAAAATCTCTTCTAAACTAGAAAATAATTCCTAATTCTACATCTTCTTGGCTCCTCAAGGTTGATGTCACCATATGCTAGAGCTCCGCTCTCCATAAAACTATTAAGTATGCTGTGATCTTTAGTTGCTCTTTAAAAACCATTAACTAAGTGTTTACCTTATGGCAGGCAATGTACTAAGCAGTGGGGTCATAAAGATGAAAACAAAAATAGAACCTACTTTCAAGAAGCTTACATCTTACTGTGATAAATTGTCTATATCTACATGTGTAGATTTGTATATCTGTACATACACACATAAATATCTATCTCTAAACAATATAGCACATATTATCTTATATAGTTACTGTGACATATAATATCCTATGTAAATGTATATTATAAAATATATTAAAATGTAATATAACAATATAGAATAGAACCTATAATGTATTATAGAATAATATACAATATATCATGACATTTTAGAATATACATGCTAAAATATATAAAATATATTAGCAAATATATAGAATATGATAATATATAATATATGATATATTAAATATACTAAAATATATAATATATTACATAGATATCTCTACATATTATATATATATATATATCTGTCTATTGAGAGAGAACAAAATGCAAAATACATAATAATGAATAGAAAATAATTTGGAGATGTTAGGGTCCTAAAACCTGGAGAAGTCAGGTAAGGTCTCATATAGGAAGTAGCAATTGAGCTGAGCCTTGGAGGAAACTAGGATTCTAAGACAATAAGTTCAGGAGGGAGTATATTTCTGGTAAAGAAATGAAAATGAATGTTAGGCACAGAAATGGTCCATGCCAAGGTATGGATATTGGAGATGGAATGGCATGCATTGAGATTAGCAAATAGGGTAGTAGAATATAGACTATATGAAGGGGGAGTAATATGTGATGAATTTGGAAAAGTAGACTAGAGTTCCTGCAGTATTTTAAATGCTAAACAGAGAAGCTTGTGTTTTATCCAAATGGAAATAGATACCATTGGAACTTCTTGAACAGGAAAGTGACATGCTCAGATTTAGGAATATAAATTTGGCAGCTGCCAGAGGAGTATGGATTGGAGAGGGGGGAACCTGGTAGCAAGAACTTCCATAGGAGGTTATGGCAATAGTAAAATGTGAGTTGATGAGGTAGTGAATTAGATTGACAGCTGAGTTAGTAAAGCAGGGAAAGATGTGAGCGATATTGTGGAGATAAGAGTCCATGAGATATGGCACCTAATTGTACACATGAGATGACAGAGAGTAAAGGGTCAAAGATGATGGCAAGGTTGCAAACTTGGGTGACTGAAAGCATAGCAGTGCCCTCAACAGAAGAAGGGAAATTAGGAAGAAGGGTGGATTTTTGGGGAAAGATAAAGAGTTTGTTTTGGACATGTTGAATTTAATATGGGACTCAGATAAATGACAATTCATGACTGAAGGTAATATTCATAGAGATGACAACTGAATCCATGTAAATTGATGAAATCATTTGGGGGGAGAGAGAGAGAGAGAGAGAGAGAGAGAGAGAGAGAGAGAGAGAGAGAGAGAGTTAGTGTGGTGAAAGAAAAGAAAAGAATGGGACTTCCTATATTTGCTAGGATTGGAAGTTAGAAGATGAACTATAATCTTTGGTTATCAACATTTCTGACTACTTTCTTAGGAAATCAAAAAGGAGGATTTTGTGAAACTGACACACATTCAAACACACTGATTATTGAGAGGTGAAATGATTTTCCCAAAATCATACAGAGCTAGGAAAACTGAGCCATATGAATTTTTGACTCAAAATTTAAGAAATTTTTTTTTAATTTTAAGAATTTATCATAAGAAACAGTGCCAGGGCTCTAAAAATAGCTTTCATCTGAAACCTTTGGATATAGCTCAAGTGGATGTGATTTGGTTTGAGGCCTAAACACTTATCTAGGTTGGTTGGACAACATTAGTACTTTGAAACTGATCTCTCCTTTCTGTTCATACAGGAACAACATAGTGTGGAGGCCAATAAGGAGAAAATTGATAATTGATAATGCTCAATGGTTAGAAAGATGGGGGTGAATCTGACAACCTAAAGGAAAGAATGATTCAATTCCCATCATTGTGGCAGATATCTGGGGGAGGTCTTCCAAGAGGAAGTGGTGATGCAATGACTGGAAATTGCTCAATTCATACATACCCCTAATAAGTCCTTTTGGGGAGGTTGGGTCTCATTCCATTAGAAGATGGTTCATTATATGTGACTGCTAGCATTTCTGATTCATTCCTTGGGAAATGAAAAATGAAGATTTCAAGGCACTGACATGTGTGCAGGCACACTGGGGTCCCTTGAGATGCTAACCTTCATTCTTATCTCTTGCTTGCTTCACTGCTCATGAATAAAACATTGCTTGCCCTGTGTTGCCCTGGAATCAATGCCCTGCCTGGTGTTCACCGGAAACCCAGGCATCTGAAGAACATGTTTTTGCCTTGCAGCACCTCTTGCCATCCCCACCCTCCCTGGGACAGAGTCCAGTCCCACAGAGGAGGATGCATTTTAGATGGCAAGTTATTACAAGATGATAAATACCTATGTATTTTCAATGAGCAACTGCCAGAAAGTTTTCTCCTGGTATGACATGGTCTTTGACCATCCAATTCTTGTTGTTTGGCACAGTTATTAGATAAGGGATTGCTGCAAGTAGCTTTTTCTTTAAGTAAAAGATAATATAGGGGATGTAGGCACATGTTGGAGAATCAAGAGGCCTGGTTGTTGCTGACTTACTGTGTGAGCTTGGGCAAGTCACTTAAATTATTTGAACATGTTTCACTGCTTGCCCTTAAGACCATTTTTGAACTGGGTTTTTAAAATTTGTGTGTATTGTTGTCATGGACCCTTTTATCTGTCAGTCTACTGAAGCCCATTGACCCCTTCAAAATCATGGTTTTAAATACATCAAATAAAATACATGAGATTACAAAAGAAATCAATTAATAATCTTGAAACGTAGCTATTCAATTATAAAAAAAATTTCAAAGACTGTTAGGTTTAGAACTCCTGCTTTAGAACATTGGTAAAATACAATCTCTTCATGTTTCATTTTGCTTTATTTCTTTTAGGGAGATGACCTTTTCTGGACCTAAATTCTGTGATCCAATGAAAGCTTATTGTCTCACCTTTGCTCAGAAATGTTCAATATCTTCCTATTACTAATAGAATGCAATGAAAGCCTTTAGGCTGTCATGCCACAATGTAGTTGGGTTAGGTTCTAACTTGCCTCTTCAGACTTATTCCAAGACAGTCTCCTTCAAACACACTAAGGACCCTGATCTCACTCTGCTCACTCCTTTCATATCCTCCATGCCTAGAATGTACCACCTACTACCCCCTGACTTCCTTTCATTTTTTTCAAGTTGTAGTCCAAGAACTGATTCCCTCATGAAGTCTGTCTCCTTATTACATCTCTTAGCCCACTCCATTTTGCTTCTTTCATTCATGAAATCATTTTCTGCCATTTATTATATCATGGTTTCGGACTATTTCCCTCACTATAGATTCCTTCATACATATTTCTTATCACCTATTTTTCATGCTGGTCCCTTCATTGCCCAGGATACTGGATCATAGTGATAGAAGGTACTTTAGAGGTCATAAAAATCCAATCAATTCATTGTATAGATGAGGAAACTGAGGTATGGAATGGTTAAATGATTCGACTAGGATCACTCAAGTAATAAGTGATTTGAGGAATGATTTGAACTCAGGTCCTCCTAACTCCAAGCCTAGTGCCCTATCTACTATGCCATGCTGCTTCTCCCCTGCACAATCAATGATTATTGAACTGAGATGTAACAATGGAAGAGTTGGCATATCTCAGGGGGAAAAACTGTAGATATCCCTTCAGTATGGATAACATTAGGCAATGAAAAGAAGAAAATGATAGGAAAAACTACAGTAAATGGTTATTCTGCATGCATACCCTTCTAATGTTGGGGAGATGACCTTGTATATAGGTATGTATGAGGGTGAATGGATAATTTCAGCATGAAATTATAGCAATTTGATTCCAGGTTCTAGACAGGATTATGTTTTTTTAGGAGGCAGCTAGGTGGCAGACACAGTGGATAGATTCCTAGACTTATAGTTATGAAAACCTGAGTGCAAATCCTGCCTCAGTCGCTTACTAGCTGTGTGACCCTGAGCAAGTTACTTAATCTTTTCGCTTCTGCTTCTTCATCCACAAAATGAGGATAACAATAGCACTTCCTTTTACAGTCCTTGAGAGGATCAGATGAGATAATCTTTGTAAAGCTCTTTACAAACCTTAAAGTGCTTTGTAAATGCTAATTATTCTGATTCTGATTCTGATTCTGGAATTTGCAGAAATCTCAGGAGACTAGTGTTCCATAACAAGGGGTAAAGGGCAAAGAGTATTAATCAGGAGACTTGGTTATAATTTGAATTATTTTATTAGACCATTACTCCAGACTTGTTGAGTCAAGTTGTATATTCATCTGTATGTATTGTTCCGTCTTTCAAATACATCCACAAGGGCAAAGATGAAACTAACCTGCCTTTAGCTAACTGTTCTCAGGAAAGTATATTGAATTTGAAATAAACTTTGTGGTTTGATACCATTGAAGTGACTTGTACAAGCTCCAAATCTATCCTGATGGGGAGAAGTATCCAGAATTGGAAGCAAATTGGGATCTCAGGTAGAGTTTGAGCCTGGGTGAATGGCACAGGCCATTTTTATAGGGACCCAAACTAGCAATTCAATCACTAGTCTCTGGAGAATACCCTTTGTCAGTAGGTTTGTGAGATTATTGCATCTGCATCCTTGAGAAGACTTTCTTTGGAGGGCCTGCCTCTCTCCTAATGAACTAAAATCAGTCATTTGGTAAAAATCATCTCAGTTGCTGCCATTGTCCTTGGAGAGGTAGAGCTGAATGGGGAAGGAGGAGGGAGGGAGAATTGGATAAGGGAGATGGATGGGGAGGGCCAACAAATACACCATGCAACCAGGACAACTAATATATTCTATTATGCTCCTTGAGCCTGGCCTCTGGAGAAAGGAATACTTCTAATCTGAAGATTTGTGAGGAGAGACTCTATACCAAGCTGTCTCACACTATCTTGCACCCTTGAGGGTCCTCATATTTTAGAATCAGCCTAAGAGTGACTGTACACAAGAGTTATAGGGCTCTGGGTCTGGCCATGTCCTAGTCTTGTATGACAATCTCAAGAAAACTCACAAGAAGGATGGGCTGTCTTTATGGAATTTGCAGAGCTGGGGGAAGGGACAGCTTTTTAAGTAATAGAAGAGAATAGTAAGGACTTGAAGGAAGATTCATGTAGGGCATTTGTTATGGATTGCATTGATTTAGGAAAGCAAAAAGAGGTGAGGAAGAAGGGTGTTTGACAGTCCAGCATGAAGGCCGCCATATTTAAGAAGTAGATGGGTGGTATGTGAATGTGGGTGACAGGGATTAATAGACTGATAAAGGTGTGTAGGAGAAGAGTCAGGCTCCTTGTAGCTTACCTGCCTGGACATATCTCTCACTCCCCATTCTTCCTGCCTCACAACTCAAATCTGCAGGGAACATTCACCTAACTGTGTAGTCTATGTCTGTTAGCCCTCTTTGTGTGCCCCAAGGCCCCCCTGCAGATGTACCTTGAAGTCTGACTCCACCAGAAACATTCCTCCCCCAGAGAATAATGGGTGGGAGACAGTGTTCTGCACAGCCCACGGATCTCATGTTCCGAGGCTAGTTATCCTTGGAACAATGGAATATTACGTGTCAGAGACAAGCTGAGAGAGTGAAAGGACTTGGAGAGCTAGGGTCATGTTCTCAAGCCTTTATCATGCCCTTTCAACTCAGGAAGGGGGGATTTTCTTCCCTGGGTTTTTTTCTCAGCAGTCTGGGTCAATGCACACAGTCCCTTGTTGTTCCTTTCTCCCTTCCCCCAACGCTAACCCACCTCTACTCTGGATTTCACTTCAACTCATAATGGTTGAGTTCAGACTCAGCAAGCTGAGGGAGAAGAAGGGGCCCTGAGGTAGCACAGAGGTCCAGCTATCAATCTGGAAGGGACATCTGTGACCATTTAGCTCAATCTCTTCATTTTACAAAAGAAGAAAATAGGGCCAAAGGATCTACTTGCCCATGGTTATAAAGATGGCACAGCTAGGATTTGAACTTAGCTTCTTTCCACTCTACTACATATGCTGTTGTTGTTGTTGTTGAATCTTTTCAGTTGTATACAACTCTTCATAATTCTATTTGAGGGTTTTCTTGGCAGAGATACATTTCCTTCTTCACCTCATTTTACAGATAAGCCAACTGAAACAAAAAGGGTTAAAGTGCCTTGCCTACAGACATCCAATTAGTGTCTGAGGTCTTGAAGGATGAATGAATGGGAATAGTTCCCCAATGGAATAGCAGTGAGAACTCCCTTGGAAGACTATCATTTGGCATTTTTCCTAGAGTTTCAATCTCTTCCCCTTGGCTGGATAATCATTCAGATAAGGGATGTAGAGATATATTTTCTAAAATGGAGTAGAAGGATAGTAGATGGTGAGATTGTCCAGTAATGTGTCCTCTGTGTATGTCTCATCTTCCCAGAATGATTACATATTTCATACAACCCTTTTCCCTATCCTCCATCCCACCCCTGAGGATCCATTGGATTTGGGATGCCTGGAATAAGATAGGGAAAGATTATTAGTATAGGGCATATTTGCAGTGGTTGAATGTACTGTGGCTACCCTTTTCTCTTGCCTCCATACTAAACTAACTGACCCTTGCCAGTCTGTATATTCTTTTCCCCCTCTGTTTCCAAGGCTGCTTCTGAACCCTCCTCTATTGTTATGCAGTGAGAAAATCAGGGGATTTAAAATAGTATCTAAGTTAGAATCCTTATTTGTTTCTTATTAGCTGTATGACTTCTGCAGTAGGTAGTGTAGTGTACTGGATAAAGTACCAGGTCTGGAGTCAGGAAGACTTCTATTTCTGAGTTCAAATCTAGCTTTATACACTTACTCCTGCATGACTCTGGGCAAGTCACTTAACTCTCAGTTTCTTCATCTGTAAAATGAGCTGGGGAAGAAAATGGCAAAGCACTTCTATATCTTTCTACAAAGAATTAGACACAACTGAAATGACTCCACAACAGCTGTGTGACTCCGCCGAGTCCTTCTACCTATGTAGGCTTCGATTTCCTCATCTGTAAAGTGAGTGGATGAGACTAAATGACATTTACAATCTCTTCCAGCTTCAAATCTATGATACCTATGATTCTATAATCCTAGAGTTCTTCCTCACTCATTTCTTACATCTTCTGGTATTCACTGAAGTCTAAGTTTCTTCTGACAGCATCACCACATTCATATTTATGAATTTTGGTACTCATCAGTTGATTAAGGTAGAAACCTTTGGAAGTGCTATTCCTATTTTGTCTTTCACTACCCCTGTCTCTCAGACCACCCTCATATTCTGGTGCCCTCTCTAAGACTGGCTGTTCTTTCTCTGATACTCAGGACCAAGAAGAAAAATTGTCCTGTTGTTTGCTTCCTAATGCCATTTTCACACCTGCCCTCTGCATTACTTAACTTTAAACTACTTCAACATCTTATCCAGATTCTTGTTTTCCCTGGTTCTCAGGGTCCTTTTTCAACCTCTTTAATAAATTCAGAATCTTATTCACTGAATTCTCCAACCCACCTACTTTTCCTATCAACTACCCTGGTTTCCTAGTTCACTGACTTTCTCAGCACCCCAAATCTGCCTCCAATGTATCTCAACTACATGCAGTTGAGACCACAGACACACCTTCCCTATCATCCCTGCCTAAGGCTAAATTTAACCCAATTATCTGAATTCCTGGCTATGGTTCTGGTAAGTCAGAAAATCACAACTAGTAAGGAGATATATCAGAAAGCACTGAGTTCTCTTTTACAGAAGAGGAAACTGAGGTCAGGGAGGTGAAATGATCTGTCAGAACCATAACTAGTGCCTAGGTCTTCTGACTTCCATTCTAGGATTCTTCCTTTTTTAAATTAAAATTTTATTATTATTATTATCTAATCACATATGCCTGTGAGCTCTTTGATATTGGGAACTATATTTCCCTTTTTTTAATTCCTAGAACTTATTGCAGTCCCCAGTACATAGTAGATGCTTAATAGATGGTAGTCAACTGAGTCTTTTCTCTCTCTCTCATCCTCCAGACCCTCACAAATTTTGGGGAAAAAACCCAAAAAACACTGTGACAAATATGAATGCTCAAACAAATCACATTTCCATATTGCCATCTCCATCAATTATAATGGCTGAACAAATTATAGTATTTGAGTGTAATGGAATTACTACTATGCTATAAAAAATGAGGAAAGAGGTGCTTTCAGGGAAACCAGAGAAAACTTGTATGAATTGATACAGAGAAAAGTGAGTAGAACAAAAAGAACAATTTATAGTATAATCATAGCAACACTGTAAAATGAGCAACAGATGGTGAAAATGAACAATTCTGAAAGACTTAAGAACTATAATCAATGCTACAACCAGCAGTATTCCAAAGGACCAAGTATCAAGACTGCTATTCATTAGATATGAAATTTATAGAATGAGATACATATTTGAAAGTGTCCTGGATTCTCTTCACTGTACCCACAACTTTTCTAAGGTAGGAATGGGAGAGAGATCAAGGTTGAAAGTTGCAGACTTTTAAGTGCTCACAGTAGCAATTCCAGATAGGTTAGAAGTAAAACAAAGATGCTGGAAAAGTAGGTTGATTACAATCATGGTGACTGCTACAGCATTTCAATTTTCAAGGAGAATATTATATTCTCCAGTAATGGGACTAAGGAAAATGGCAACAAAATATAAATGTTAGTATTAGGGATTACACAGTAATATAAGAAGTAACTAGTTATATATTTATGGACTGAAATCATTGGAAAAGCCTTCACACTGGAGGACTTAATGTAGGGTTTGGAAAGGGCTCCCAGGCTTAGTGTTTCTATTTGGGAAGTTGTTATTTATGAGGCTTTATATGGTATATTAAGCAATTTGGTGGTCTAGACTGTAGTAAAAAAGCAAAAAGCAAAAAAAAAATCCTTCCTGCACAAATTAGGTTTTGGGGGTAGTTTATGGCTTTTCCTCTGATGTTATAAGGAATTTGATAAAAGGCAATTTTCTCATAAATGCAGATATTAAATATTAAATGCTTGTTGACTGAGAAGTGATGCAAGAAACAGAACAACATGAATATTATAAAATCATAGACAGGAGAGAAAGCAAGAGTCACAGAAATGTAAGTTTTTAGAGTTGGAGGAGCTCTTGATCCAGTCAACTAATTTAATGGTGAAGGAAAAAAGGTCCACAGAGGGACAGTGACTTATTCAATGTTATGTAGAGGCAGAGCCAAGTCTAGAATGCAGAATTCTTGGTTTCGTGATAGTATTCTATTTCTAGAAAGAGTACGGAAAGAAATAAGTATTTATTAAGAGGGTATTATGGCAAGTCACTTAACCCTGATTGCCTCAAAAATAAAAAATTAAAAGGAATATGTTCAGTAGATAGAAGACTGGTCCAATTGTCAGGAGGATCTGAGTTCAAATCTAGTCTCAGATACTTATTTGCTATGTGACCCTAGGCAAACCTCCTAACTCCCCTCCTCTCACCATGATAAGTAATTTACAAATATTAGCTCATTTATTTCTCACAACATCCTTGGGAAAGGAGTATTATTATCACCCCCCCCCCCCATTTTACAATAATGGAAACTAAGAGAATCACACCTCAAGTAAATATCTAAGGCAAGACTTACACTTTATTGTTATAGGCTCACAGAAACTATAGGAATGGTTGGTTTACCTCCTTGACTCCTGGGAACATTTTCAGAACTGGAGTTCTGTTTAGCTCAGAAGAAAGTCAAGAAGGGCTGGAGGAGATGGAGCCAGTGCTCATCTCTCTTGATCTATACAAGTATTTCTTTGAGAGTTTCTTTACTATGTTGAATTGGGTTTCTTGACAGAAAAGTCTCACTATCTGCCCTATGTCCCTGAACTAGATTATTTTTGTAAACTGAGTGTCTGAATGATATATGTTCCTGGAGGGCTGCTGACCTCTTGGAGCAATGTGTATCCTTTTGTACATGGGTATACTTTTATTTTTATACTTTATAAGTCCCTTCTAGTAAGCTATTTTTTAAAAAAAATATTTATTTAAGGCAGTGGGATTTAATGACTTGTCCACAGTCATACAGATAGTTTCTTTCAAAATTATACCCATGTCACTTTTCTACCAGAAACCTTTTTTTGATCCTCTCAGACTTTAATGTCTTCCCACCTGTTTAAAAACAAAACAAAACTTAACAGCAAAAGAACACTTAGTTTTTTATCTTGCACATACTTTTTTTCATTTTTAATATCATAAAATCATGAAGTGCTAGAGTTGGAAACTTTCTTATAAATTCCCTTTATTTTATAGACTAGGAAAATTATATTTACATGTCAATATCTATCTAGTTTTATATCCATATATATATATATATATTATCTCCTAAATCTCCTTGAAGATAGGAATCATTTCATTTAATTTTCATCCTTATTTTCTTAGCACAATGACTTATAATAGATGCTTAATAAAATGTTCTCAATTGAGAAATAGATGGACATATGGAAAATTCAGTGAACTTTGTATTATTTTTATTAATAGTGCAATACTAACCATCTAAAATAATGTGGCTATTTTAACACTCTTGCTTCTCAGAATTCCAGGATCCGAGAGTTGGAAGGGATCTCAGTGAGCATTCTGTCCAAATCTTAACCAAAAGGAATCCCTTGTATAGCAAACTTGACAGAGATTGTCTAGGCTCTGTCAAGATTTCCAAAGAGGGGAAACTTCACCTCTCACAGTAGGTCATTCCCTTTATAGACAACTGCAATGGATAAGAACATTTTTTTTCTGGTTTAACCTTCTTGGACCAAACAGAACCAATCTAACTTTTTCATCTTATAGAACTTTAAGTCCTTGAGGATTGTTTCCACAACTCCCCTGAATCTTCTTCTCAAGAGTTCTTTCAACTTTCATTCTCATATCCTAGTGGTCTCAAAGTTCTTAAGGATCTTAGTTGCCATCCTAAGCATATTTTTCAGGTCATCAATGTACTTCTAAAAATTGTAGTCCCTAGAACTAACAGTAGACTACAGGTGAGATCTGACGAAGACAGAGGGACAGTGGAACAGTCAGCTCTCTAATTCTGGAAGATAAACCTCTTGTGATGTGTGCTTAAGAACACATTAGCTTTTTTTTTATTTGGTTGACAGATCATTCTTTTGATTTTTCTTAGGCTTGTAGTCTACTAAAATCCCTAGATCTTTTTCAGAACACTTGCTGTCTGCTTTTGCATTTCCTATCTAATACTAATGAAGTTGATTTCCCCCTTGTAGTCAAATATCCCTTTTACATTCCAGTTCATTAAATATAGCCCAAGATCTAGCATTTGAAGCTAGAACACTGGTCTTATATTCAGAAGGCAAGGGCAAATCTCATCTTTCTGGGACTTATTTTCCCCATCTGTAAAATAAAGGTGGTTGGAATAGATTATTTGTAAGATATCTTTCAGATCTAATACTTCATTATTCTATTACTTGAAAAATGAGACATGTATATGCTATAGTTTAACATATGGTCCAGGGTTACATAGAATTTAGATGAAATAAGAACTTCTTTCCCTTAAGTTTGTAGTCTGCTATGGAAATTTTGCTTTCCCTTTTTGATTTAAAAATTATTTCCAGTTCCAAATTCTCTCCCTCATTCTACTCCCTCCCATACCCATGGAAAATATAAGAAATATAATACATATTATACACAACAAGGCATGCAAAAAATTTTTTGATATTTTCCATGATGTGGAAAAACCATTAAAAAAATGAAAGAACCATGCTTCACTCTGCACTTAGAGATCATCAGTTCTTTCTCTGGAGGTGCAAAATTTTTTTTTAATGAGGAGTCTTTTGGAATAGATCATTGTATTGATCAGATTAACTAACTCTATCAAGGTTGATTATTGTTACAATATTGCTGCTACCATGTAAAATGTTATTTTGGTTCTGCTTACTTCACTTTGCATAAGATCATATAAGTCTTTTCAGATTTTTCTGAAAGTATTTTGTTCATCACTTCTTATGGCACAATAATATTCCATCACAACCATGTACCACAACCTGATGCCATTTCCCAATGGATGGACATACCCTTGATTTCCAAGTTTTTGCTACCACAAAAAATCCCTGCGAAATTGCATTGTATAAATAAGTTATTTTCCCTTTTCTCTGATCTTTTTGGAATGCTGACCTAGTAGTGGTATTGCTAGGCCAAAGGAAATGCACAGTTTAAGTGTTCTTTGTATATAGTTATAAATTGTTCTCCAAAATGGCTGGACCGGTTCACAGTTCCAGATTTGGTTATTTTGGTTATAAACCATTCAAAACTTCACAAGGATAGAATATAATTATCCAAATCATAGGTTGAATTCTAGTCCAGCCCTTCTATTCTACGTCCATGATAACATTCCTGACAAGAAGATTTCTAGTTTTGGGGTAGTGTTAAGATTATCCGAGCTTATTATCTGAGTCAAGCACATTGTACCTTGACCTCAATGTTGTGATTTTTTTTTGTTTCTCTGCAGACATGAAAGATGAACAACAACAACAACAACAACAACAACAATGTTAAGAGCATTTATTATAGAATCAGAAGAGCTGTGTTTAAATACTACTTCTGACACTACTTTTATGATTTTGATAAATTGTTTACTTTTTGGGACTTTCCTTTCCTTGTTTGCAAAATTAGTGGGTGGGATTAGATGACCTTGGGTATTGTTTTCAGCTCAAGAATTATGATTTTAAGACTTTCAGTGAATGGGAATTCTATAACTCCCAGAAAAAGTCCATTTGGTTTTGGGGCAGCTCTAATTGCTAAAAAGGTTTTTTCCTAGCTGTGTGACCTTGGTCAAGTCACTTAATCCTGATTGCCTTGCATCCCTGGCCATCTCTAGTCATCCTGATATGTATTTGGTCACTGGATCCAGATGGTTCTAAAGGAGAAAGTTAGGTTGGTAACTTAGCACAATCCCCCCCTCACTCAAATCCAATATATGGGATTGTCATGGCATCACCTCCCTGATGTCCTTCAAAAATGAAGGACAAACATCATATTTTATGGACTTCTAAAATAAATTTGTTTATATAGCCCCTGTTAACTCTTTTGGGAACCATACCGAATCACTGATAGTTGTCAGAGGAGCAATTTCTTTTATTAACTGTCAGTCTCCTTGATTCAAATACATGTTTTCATAAAATCATAGAAGTTTAAAATTGAAAGAGACCTCAATGGCATTCCAGTCCAATTCATACATGACAAAAGATTCCTTCTAAAATAGTCCTACTTTTCTACCCTATTCTCTATCTAAATTTGTGCTCTTAGTAGAGCATGAATTAACTTCTTAAACACTTTTCCATAACCTTAAAAACTTTCCATAACCTGAAGTGTTAATGACTTAATAGCTTAGTGGATTACTTCTTGCCAAGGGGTGGGGGTAGGGTTATAATATAAGGGGCATGTTCTAGACTTGGATCCAAAATAATGATTCTGGTGGCATTTCATCCAAGAATGATGGTATAAGAGGAGGTCAGTGTGTGTTTTCATTTGTGTGGTTGTATGTGTGCTGTAGGGAGTGGTGAGCTCTTGGAAATGTTTCTACAATCATACCCATAGACAGTCTTGCTCCCATGGACATTGAGGTGTAGAGTACTATTATAGGGAGATGGTTGGGAAACATATGCAATTCATTCCTGCCCCCCAAATCTTCCCCTCCCCCCCATAATTAGGTCCTTTGAGAAAGGCCAGTGAAGGCCAGGGCATTTTCCTGCAGAGAACAGGTTAGGTAAACAAGCACCAGGCTCCATGGGGAATGCATCTTGTCTCCTAGTCTCCTCCCTGACGTCATTTTGGCAGATTTATGGACCTCCTGTCACTGAGGCATGTGCTGCTTCACTTTCGATTTCCTAGAGCTCCCAAAGTGGAAAGAGGTGACTGATCTGTCCTCCTAGCTATAAGTGGTCTTCTTTTGCTCCTCCTACCACTATGGAGACATTACTAAGACATCTACCAACATGATGTAAAGGCTTCCTCATTCTTTCATCTCCTCCCTTGTAGCTTTTGCTACAGCTTTCCATGGCAGGCATGGGGATGTCTGAGCTCCTGATTTTCAGACTGGACAGCTGACAGTATGGGGAAGTTGGAACATCTTTTGAAATGGGAAATTTGATGTTTAAAGTTCTTCTTCCTTCCTTCCTTTTCCCTTCCTTGCTTCCTCTTTTCATCTTTCTTTCTTTCTTTCTTTCTTTCTTTCTTTCTTTCTTTCTTTCTTTCTTCCTTCCTTCCTTCCTTCCTTTCTTCCTTCCTTCCTTCCTTTCTTTCTTTCCTTCTCTTCCTCCCTCCCTCCCTTCCTTATAAGTGTTTTTCTTTCCTTCCCTTCTGCATTTCCTTTCTTCTTCTTCTCTCCCTCCCCCATTCCTTCCTTCCTTCCTTTCTTCCTTCCTCCCTTCCTTCTTTCCTTGAATCTCTCTCCTTCCCTCTCTCTTTGCTTCCTTCCTTCCAATCTTTCTTTCTCCGTCCTTCCCTTCCTTCGCTTTTCTTCTCTTTCTCCCTTCCTTCCTTCCTTCCTTCCTTCCTTCCTTCCTTCCTTCCTTCCTTCCTCCCTCCCTCCCTCCCTCCCTCCCTCCTTCCTTCCTTCCTTCCTTCCTTCCTTCCTTCCTTCCTTCCTTCCTTCCTTCCTTCCTTCCTTCCTTCCTTCCTTCCTTTCTTCTTCCTTCTTCTGCCACCTTTCTAACCAGAATGAAGAAATACTTTGTTTCTCAGCTCACAGGATAGAACTTTGGAATTATTTGACTCTATTAACATGACAGAAAATTCCCCAGAATTTTTAGTCATGGATATTAGCTTTGGAAAACTTCTCAAAATTATCAAATCCAACTATTTTATTTAACAATTGATTAAACAGAGAACCAGGAATGGAAAATGGGTGACCCAATGTCTACAAAATCCTCTGTTTGGATTCCTCTTTTCCTTCTTTTCCTCCCCTCCCTTCTATCTCCACCCCTCCATAGTCTACTAAGGAACAAAGAAACTGAACTTCAACATACAAAATTTGAGCAATGCCGTGTTGCAATTCATTGTGAATCATAGAATTTTAGATCCAGAAGGCAACCTAGACTTAACCAAACTTTTAACCGTTTTGCAATATCCCCAATGATAGGTTGTTTAGACTTTACCTGAAGACCACCAATGATGGGGAACCCTCTCCTACCCTCTCAAGGACATTCCATTATACTTTGGGATAACTCTCATCATTAAGAAAGTTTCCTTGGTGCTTCATCTTCAGATGAGGAAAAAACATTTATTAAGCAACTACTACTACTACTACTACTACTACTGCTACTACAACTACTAGTGAGGCACTATGCTAACAGTTTTGCAAATATGATCTCATTTGATTCCAAAGTTGTATATATCCTAGAAATGAAAAGACTACTTACTGGTCAGTCAGTCTGGCAACAAATATGTATTTT
This sequence comes from Macrotis lagotis, assembly GCF_037893015.1. Classification (NCBI taxonomy): domain Eukaryota; kingdom Metazoa; phylum Chordata; class Mammalia; order Peramelemorphia; family Peramelidae; genus Macrotis; species Macrotis lagotis. Next base: position 143,571,211 of record NC_133658.1, on the reverse strand, counting down.
ATTTTTCAATTTATTAAAAATAATATTTTACCCCAAATTACATGAAAAAGCAAATTTGAATATTCTTTTTTTAGTTTTGACTTCCAAATTCTGTTCCTTCCTGATCTCTCTGCTCCCTGAGATGCCAAGAAATCTGATATAGGTTATATATGTGCAATCTTGCAAAAATATTTTTCTGTATGTCATTGTTTTTTTATTTATTTTCAATATGATTTTTAAAAAGATTTTGAATTCCAAATTCTTTCTCTTCATATCCTTCCCCATCCATTGAGAAGGCAAACAACATGGCATCAATTTTACCTGTGAATTTTGCCTCCCCAAATCAAGAAAAACAGATTGAAAAAAGTATACTTCAATTTGTACTAAGAGTTCATTCATTCATTCAACTCTTTGGAGTTGGATAACATTTTTCATTATGAATCCTTTGATAATGTTTTAGATCATTGTCTTGTTTTATTCATTTTTAGTTTTTTGCAAGGGTTGAATGACTTGTCCAAGGTTACACAACTGGTAAGTATTGTGTCTGAGACTGAATTTGAACTCAAGCCCTCCTGACTACAGGTCCACTGCCCTATCCACTGTGCCACCAATCTCCCTCAGAGTTATGTCTTTCACTACTGATTATCCTTACAATATTGCTGTAACTGTGCACAAATGATTTCCTACTTCTCACTTTATTTTGCATCAGTTCATATACATCTTCCTAGGTTTTTCTGTTACCATCCTGCTATTCATTCATTGCTCAAAGCACAATACCATTACAATCATATACCATAACTGCATGAAGCATTTATTAAGTATTTACTGCATACCAGATACTGTATTGAAGTACTTGGTAATTATAAAGAAAATCAAGAATGGTGTCTGTTCCCTCAAGTAGCTTAAATTGGAATGGGGAAACAATATATAAATAACTAGGTATATGTAAGATACATATAGAATAGAAAGAAGGCAATTTTAGAAGCATAGGATATGAGGAAAGAATAGAGAGAAAAGAGAATGAGGAAAGGCCTTCTGCAGAAGGTAGGACTTCAGCCTTGAAGGCAACCCTGTAGGCAGAAATGAGGAAGAGGAGCATTTCTACTATGGGTGCAGCCAGTGAACAGTAATAGAATGGAGAGTAGAGTGTTGAGTATGAGCAACAGCAAGAAGTCTGATGTTGCTGGATAATGGAGCAGGGAAGTAAATTTTAATAAGGCAAGAAAGATAGAAAGGGGTGAAGTTGGGAAGGATTTTAAATAATAATAAGAGGGTTTCACATTTATTTCTTGAGATAATATAGAGCCACTGGACTTTATGGAATTGAGGGCTGGGTGTGATATGTTTTAGAAAGACCAGTCTGGCAGTTGCAGGGAGAATAGAATGGAGTGGACAAGACACTTGAAGCAGTGTGATCAACTGAAAGTCTATGGCAAATAGTTCAGGTGTGAAGTGAGTGAAGAATCTGTGAGTGGAGAGAAGGAAACTATGTAAATCACATTGTGAGGGTAAAATGACAAAACTTGGTCACAGTTTGAATATGGAGAATGAGTATGAGTTAAGAATTGAGGATGACACTGAAGTAAAAACCTGGGAGGATAGTGCTGCCCTCGACACTGCTGATAAATCATACCAATTCCTCTGGCCCAGTGTAGCTCTTTATAATTTGTTCCCATTCCCTGGTAGAATCTAATATTTACTCTATTCTTGGGAATAATGGGATGACCATGTGAATGGAAGCTTATGGAATAGTACTTCCCCACACAACTGGATAATCCTGGAATTGAGATTTTGGGATATTGCTTGATGAGTCTTCAAAATTGTCTCACAAAGACCCTCTCCCTTTGTCCTTGAGACACTTACATACCATCACTGCTCTAGTGGCCCCCTGCTAGGTCAATAAGAATGTTTGGAAAGGAATGGAGGTATTGTGAAGAGCAAGACCTGAATAAAAGTTCAAGAAAGATTTTAGTTGACATTCCATTGGCTGGCATTGAGACAAAACCTAGGTAAAGCTGGAGATATTCTTAGGGGAAACCTTGTTCAGGAGCACTAATTACTCCTTAAGGTATGATTCAAGTCAGCCTTCACTCCATTTTCCATCATAGTTTGATTCTACAAGGGATATGATTGTAGGGGGTTAAAGGGCTGGTCATCAGAACCAGTGTGGGAAATTTAAACCTGGGCAACTAAGGTGGTCAAATAGATAGCGTGCCAGGTCCTTTCCTGAGTTCAAATTTGACTTCAGACATTTACTACTGAGTGATGGTGGTTCAGTCACCTAATCCTGTTTGCCTCAGTTTTTCATCTCCAGCAAACTACTCTAGTAATCTTGTCTAAAAATCCCCCCTCCCCCATAAAAAGGGGTTATAAACAATCAGACAAGACTAAGACAACAACAACAATAACAACAAAGGCTAGAAAAATGATTCAAGGTGATAGTAGAAGTAGAATAAAATTGGAAGTCCAGTGAAGCTTGAATTGGGGGGGGAAAGTATCTGCAAATGCAATTTCTCCCAAATATTCATTAAATGGGGAAATTTGGCTTGGAATCAGAAACATTTTTTTCCGCCAAATGTCCCCTGAGTTCCTGCTGATTAATTTCTGTGAAGACTATGACTCTGTGGACTTTTGAGACAGGATACTAGCAATTGTTTCAGGATTAACCTCTTGTCTTCCATGGTCTGGTTTGAGGCATTCCTTTGCCCTAGGAAGACTTCTAAGTCTCCATACCTACCCAATTGAGTCATGGTTCTATCAGTGGTACTATCTCTTTAAGAAAAGAACTTTATTTCTTCACAAGTGCCATAGTTTTCCTTGGAATTGATCCAACAAGAAATGAGGTCTGTGAGGTTGAGACTAAGTTTCCCTGAAGCATTCTGAAGCTTAGCAAACAAGCTAGCAGAGCCAGGCTGAGTTTCTGCCATGCCTGTCTTAGTCATTCAGGTTCTTGAGTCCCTTTGCCAGGTGGAGTGGCATCATGCCTAAGAAGAATGGTATAGTGGAAAGGATGACGGATTTATTATCAAAAATCTGAATTTGATTGGAAGCATTGCTATTTACTTTTGTTTGAGACCTTGGACATAGGCGTAACTTTTCTGGACTTCAGTTTCCTCATCTATAAAATGATAGTCAGACTAAATCATCCTTGAAGGTTATTTCAGCTCTGACTCTAATGATGTTGTGATCTTTCCACCTTGAAATCCTGTGGTTCAACTGGAATATATGAAAATTGGTTCTCTATGGGGCCTTCATCTTCATCCATATCCCAGGATACCTACAGAATGGAAAAAGGAGGAACTCTTTCTGTCACCTCAGTTGCTTTTGAGAATATCATAGTCATGATGAAGTGGAAAGAGTTCTTAATGAATAATCTCATGTTTCAGTTCTGAAACTTATTGTGTGACCATAGGCAAGTTATTGCCCTACTTCGGGCCTTACTTTCTTGATCTGTAAGATGGGGATGATAATCCTGGTGTACCTCCTTCTCAAGGCTTTTGTGAAGATCCACTGGGAACATATAAATAAAGGACTTTGTGAATCCTATATAGATCAGATGCAAACTCCTGGGGTTTTTCATTTAAAGTTCTTCAGAAATTAGTCCCTTCTTACCTTTCAGTCTTCCCATCTATACCTTACTCCTCTTTAAATACTCTGCAATTCATCAGCATTAGTCTATTTTCAGTCCTTTGAATATGACTATCTTTTGTTTCAATAAAGGAATGTCTTTATGCTTGCCTCAGTCTCCCTGATCTTTGAGACTCAGTTTAAAGCCCATATTTGGCAGATTTTTCATTTCAAATGAAGAAACAGACTCAGAGATGTGAACCGGCTTACTCATTGTAGTTGTCACTCTGGTTTCCTGATTCCAAGCACACAGATCTTCCCATTTTAGTGCAGCTAAGAGTCAATCTCAGAGTGGAGACAACAGTCCCAAAAGTTTTTACTTTGTGTGTTCATTTTCTGGGATTGGGATAGGATATGACTGAGGGCCCTATAGAGGGCCAGATCATGAACATGGATGACATCTCAATTGTACTATGCCTGTTTATGTTTCTGGACTATGTTTCTAATGAATGACTACATGCACATGTGTATGCATGATATTTGTATGTGTATATAGTCTCTACCATGGTTAATGATGCCACCAAGGTTAACTAATATTAATATTTAAGGACAGCTTGAACATGAAAATAATATTTCACAAAGCACTGAAATTCCCCAAGGAATCTTCAGTATTGGTTGAGAGCAACTTTCCTCATTACTGTGTGAAAGGTGGCATTTTTCCTAAATAAGAAGCATGTAAGTCCCAACTCCTTTCACTTGGTCAGAAGGTGGATTCAGAAACCCAGTTATTGGTGTTGAGTAGTTATGGGGAAATTATCAATCTGTATCTTTTCTGAGAAAGGATACATCTCTAGATACTGCCGCCCCCCCCCCCCCCCCCCAAACTGGCCAGGCTTCCTAGGAGAAACAGAGATCAAAACCAAGTAACTCAACTACCGGTCTGGTACTCCCAAGTCAGTGGTTTAGAAAGAGATAAGAAAGAATAGACAATTGCCCAAATCTCGGGTGCCTGTAGGATCTTGGCGTTATAGATTTAAAGCAGGGAGAGACTTGAAAGGTTTGTCAGTCATTTTCTTTGAAGACTCAGTTATAGAGTTAGGCATCTCTGTGTGTGTGTCTGTTTCTGTCTGTGACTGTCTGTCTGTCTGTCTCTGCTTTTGCCTCTCTCTGGGTTTTGTTTTAAGGGGTGTTGACCTGTATTTAGCTTTACCAAACTGAGTCTTCTTGCAAGTGAAACGATTGGTTAATTGAGGCCGTGACTGACATGGGGAAAAGAGTGCAGAGAGGCGCAGCTCCAAGCTGATTGGCTGAGAGGAGAGACTCTGAGGGTTCTTCTAACAAGAGCACGGGGCACACTCTTCAGCCTGCAGCCTCCGGGAGTCGGTGCTGTTCACCCCGCGGGCCAGAGAGGGAAGGAGGGAAAGACGGCCAGATCGGGCTGTATTTGCTTCGCTCCCTTCCCCTCCCCTCCCTACCCATTGCCCACCACCCACTACCCACCACCCACCACCCACCCAGCTCCAGCAGGAAGAGTCCAAGGTTTCCTGGATTGGGCAGGAGTGTGCAGCAACTGTGCGGGTGGGGGCTAGGGGTGGAGGAGGCTTCTTTTGTCCCCGAGGATCACTGGCAGGAGCCTCCAAACTTTCTGCACCGTGAGACCCCTCTGCGGCCAGAGAGAGCAGCCCCAAAGTTGCTTTGACTCTGGGCCAAGGATGGGTAGGGCGCGCCACTCCCCGGGCAGCTGCTGGCCCCCTGTGGGGGTCCTGGTTGCCTTAGCTGCCGGACTCTGGGCTGGTGGCATGGCCAGCGAGTATGATTATGTGAGCTTCCAGTCGGACATCGGCTCCTACCAGAGCGGGCGGTTCTACACCAAGCCCCCTCAGTGTGTGGACATCCCCGTGGACCTGCGGCTGTGCCACAATGTTGGGTACAAGAAGATGGTGTTGCCCAACCTGCTGGAGCACGAGACGATGGCCGAGGTGAAGCAGCAGGCGAGCAGCTGGGTGCCCCTGCTGAACAAAAATTGTCACATCGGCACCCAGGTCTTCCTCTGCTCCCTCTTTGCCCCCGTCTGCCTGGACCGGCCCATTTATCCGTGCCGCTGGCTCTGTGAGGCTGTGCGGGACTCCTGTGAACCCGTCATGCAGTTCTTTGGCTTCTACTGGCCAGAGATGCTTAAGTGTGACAAGTTCCCAGAGGGAGACGTCTGCATTGCTATGACCCCTCCAAACACCACGGAGGCCTCCAAGCCTCAAGGTAAGGCGAAAGGCCCTCCTTCCTTCCCGTCCTCAGACGTGTTTCATCTTCTTGCACCCTTTGGGCTTGGGGGTGGGGAAGGTGATGAAGTTGGATCCCTGTAGGAAGATGGCATCCCTAAGCTCCGTTCCGCCATCACTTTCTCCAGGAGAAAGGTAGATCACTTAACGAGAAGTTGCCCTCAAACTTTTAGGGATAAGCACAAAAGCTTTTGTTGTCCCCTGGAGCTGGCCGTGGGTAGACTCTCTGCCTGGACTCCCCTAGCCACGCCTGCCTCCTTTCACTGAGTTCTGAAAGTCCTTATGCCCATTTCTAGCTCAGTGTTTCTCTGAAACTGAGTCTGCTCTCATCCCCACCTCCCAACCCAACAAAGCCCGGAACCTTGGAGTGAAAGGAGAGAAAGAAACCTCTTGCACCATCCTCTGGGAGTGTTGAATGTTCCCAAGGACCACTTTTTTTTTTAAGAGAAGAGCAGAGCTCCCAAATGAAAAGTCAGTTGTGTATCTCTCTCTCTCTCTCTCTCTCTCTCTCTCTCTCTCTCTCTCTCTCTCTCTCTCTCTCTCTCTCTCTCTCTCTGTGTGTGTATACACGCGCAAGCAAGTTTTGGGAGAATGCTAAGAGACATTTTGTTTATTTCCATAGGTACAGTGAGGCTTAAACACCATCTTTAGCCAGTCATTAAGCAAAATAGCCCCAGGACAGCAGTGTGGCTAGCTGCAAAAAAGTTTAGAAACTGCTGGGATTTCTCCCCCTTCCCCCTCCCCTCCCCCTCCCTTTCAGTTTAGGACTGTTAATCTGGGGCTGTGAAGGGATCCCTTTCCCTCTCATCTTTGGATTCCTCCACTTCCCCTCACCGAACACTTACACAAATCCCGGGGTAATTAGAAGGAGGAAAAATGTAATTAACTCATTGTCTATTGTCTCAATGGGGGTGAGCATTGGCCCTGCTAGCTCTGGATTTAAAATGCTCCTGGATGACCCATCTATTCTCAGCAGCTTTTAACAAGTGTTTCCTCTGAGACTTTAGAGACAATTCGTGTGTGTGTGTGTGTGTGTGTGTGTGTGTGTGTGTGTGTGTAGAGGGAAATAGACCGAGACACAGAACTTTCTATCTTCACAGGTTTAGGGGAAAAAAAAAACCAGTCAGTCTCAGGAAAGGATTATAACATTTAGCAGGCTAACTAGCCTCAGGTGTGCGTGTGTGTGTGTGTGTGTGTGTGTGTGTATGTACGTATGTACACGTATGTGTGTGGAGATGCTGAGTGGAGGGAGCTAAAGGCGGCTGCTTTTTACCAGTCCATCTACCAGTCCACCTTGAAGTGTAGTGGCTCCTCACACCCTGTAGATTCATAAAGAAATAGTTCAGGGGGAAAAGGCGAGGGGTGGAGTGGAGGAAGTTAGCTTAATTTCAAAGCTACAGAAAGATAAAATACTCCCAGTAGTGGGACTGTGAGTTGTATGTGTGTGTGTGTGTGTGTGTGTGTGTGTGTGTGTCTGTGTGTGTGTGTGTTGGGGGGGTATTACTTAAATTCAAACACAGTTGCTTGTTTTAATGGGACATGGAATAAGAAGGGGAAAGTGGTGTGAGAGATGCGGTGCAGTCATTGGAGCTCAGGACTAGGGGCGCTGGGAAGTCCAGGCCATAATGAAATGAGTTGGGGGCAACCGGATCGACACTCCCCCTGTCTACACAGGGTTAACCTTACGGGAAATTCAGCTCCTCTCGAGAGCCAGCCGAGTAATTACCTTGAGCAAACAAAGCACGTTGTGTTCTGCCCATGTGGAATGGTCCGTCGCCTGCAGCCTGGGCAGGCTTTTCCTTCTCGCCTTCCTCTCTCCGCTGGGGGGACGAACCCAGCGCCTGCCCTGGCAACCGCGCTTGCCGGCCCGCCCGCCCGCCCGCCCGCCCGGCTCTTATTGCACACAGCCCTCCTCCGATTACCATGTAATTGCCACTTTCGGGGACCGGAAGCGGACACGACCTGGGAGAGAAGAGTCCGGCCTTTGGAGGGGGCAGCCTCGGAGAAAATAGCCGGGAGGCTGGTAATGGGTCAAGTGGATAGATGGGCAAAGGAATGCTATCCTGCCTTCATCCCCATCCTCCTTCCTTGGGGGGGGGGGTACAGAGAGACCGAGGGAGACAGACAGACAGACAGACAGAGAGGGCAAAACACACTCACAGAGACAGAAATACACACACACAGACAGAGCCAGAGTGAGAGAATGAGGCAGAGACAGAGACACACACACACAGACCGAGACAGAAACACATATAAAGTCAGAGTGAGAGAATGAGATAGACAGATAGAGAGAACACAACACAGAGATAGAGTAAGAATGCGGCAGAGACAGTGATTAGTGATTTTTTTTTCTGCTCAGTGTTTCTTTGGCAACATTTTACCATTAAACCTTAAGAGGTTTCCCCAATTTTCTCCACCCTGACCTCCTTGCCTTTACCTAGAGGGCTTAGGTAGACACTTCTCCCTCTTTAGATTAGACTGAACCGAGCAAGACAGTATGTTCTACAACTAGGGATCCAGGAAGGGAGAGAACTTGGTTGCCACTTACTTTCTCTCCATTCCCTTGGTGATCTTGGCTTTCTTAAGCCTCTTTTTTCAGCTGCCTAAAGATTCTCTGGTTTAACATCAAGTCAGCTACCTTTCAGAGTAAGGAGTGGTGTGTCTGATTTTCTAAAGGAAGTCAATGATAAAGAATAACTACAGTTCTGAGAAAGGGGCACTAGGCAGCTGGCAATTCATCAGTCCAAACGGGTGGTTTAGAAGAACGACCCTGGACACTCACAAAATCAGTATTAAGCAAAGTTGCTGATACTTTGTACATGGCAGAAGAGACCCTAGCCATGGAACTATTACTGTGCTCAGTCATTTAATCAGTCAACATTTATTACATGCTTTCTACTTCCCAGAAACACTGGTAGGGACACAGAGAAATGCAAAAGACAGCCCCTGCTTCTCAGTAAACAGGTAAACAGCCATGTGCAAGAAAGCGCCACATAGGATAAGTTATAAAGCAACAGAGGGGAGGTAATAGAATGAAGAGAGATTGGAAAAGGTTTTTCAGTGAAGAATTTAACTGGGACTTGAAGGAAGTCAGGGTAACAAGGAGGAAGAAAAGAGAATTCCTGACTTGTACTAGCACCTTACATATCATCAGATTTATGTTTTACTATCCAATCTAGATCTGCTGCTACACCAGATCTCTGTGCTTAGCATGCATGAACATGTTTAAACACTCAAGTGCATATACAAGCCTCTATACATACCCTGGGCTATGGGGATTGGGGTTGTTTAGCCTGACCTAGATTTTCCTTCCAATAAACCTAGAACCACAGAACATTAAAACTAGAAGGAACCTTAGAGAAAATGTCCTCCAACCCCAGTCATTTTACAGGGGAGAATACTAAGGCTCAGAAAAAGGAATTGATTTGCCTAAGGTCACTTAAGTAGTATCTGCCTTTATACAGAGTAATACTCAGATATTCAGAGCTAGGATTTGAACACAGTTCTTCAGTTTTCAAATCAGATGTTTTTGCTATGATCTTAAACTGTCTTGCTTGCAAATGTTGGTTCAAAAGCCACCTTTCCTCAGAGTGGATGCCAGGCCTCTGTGGGCTGTTATTGGACAGGCAATTGCATACTTTACAGAAGAGTGATTTCTCAAGCACTTCAATCCTATCAACACTTAAAACCTCCAAAGCCACAGTTTTTTTAGTTTTACCAAATTCAAATTTGAAAAAAAAAGCTAACTCTCATGTCCTTGTTTCATGTTCTCTTGTTTAAAAACTCTTGACTAAATGAGTAACCTAAGATGATTTTTTTCTTTTGTAGATTGCTGTTGTATTAGTGCCATAATCTTTTCACAATATTCTTGGGTTCTCTATGTGGTTCTCCTAGAAGGAGGGTGGGTGCATGTGGGTACTCTTTTCACCAAAGTACAGAAATTTGCATGATTCCTTCCCAACTCTTGAGTCTTCCATGTAAGAGAAAATGAAATGAATGAATTCTTTAAAATCCTTTGAAATCCTATCTTAACAGCAAATGAATACAGTCAAAATTAAGTACCTTAAAATTGTTTGCTCTTCCTCCTGTATTTGTAATTAAGAGGTGATAATATCATCTGAATTTTGGTGTATCTACCCCTTTTTATTTGAGGTTTGTGTTTGTGTGTGTGTGTGTGTGTGTGTGTGTGTGTGTGTGTGTGTAAGAAAAACAGAGAGAAACAGACTGAAAAATATACAGAAAAGAAAGATAGAGGAATGCTTACACACACACAAACACACACACACACACACACACACACAGAAAGAGAGAGACAGAGAGAGAGAGATCAAGCAAGAGTGTATGTATTTTAAAGCATTAAAGAAAATTATAAACCCAGTGCTTGGTTTTTCCTTCATGCTTTATAACTTCTACTACTATTCCTACTCCTGTTGCTGTTACCCCACCCCACTCCACCCCACAATATTTCTGGGTTTTCTTGCTTTTAAAACTTTAAAAAAGTAAATGATTATTATACACTTTAAAATTGGGCTTTGGTTCCATTTTTCATTTGAATAACCTGTTGCATTCCGCCTGCTTCTTGCAGTCTGTAGGGTTCCCAAGTACATGTCAGGGGAGTCACAGATTAATATTGCATTATACATTCCTTCTTCTCCCCTTGGAATAAATCTGCTCCAGAATGTCCATAAAGAAATAGTCATGATAGAGGAAAGTAAAGTGCTAAAATCAGAATTCATGGCTTCCACATTTGCCATCATCAGAAGTAGTAAACCGACTCCCCAAAGTTAAATTTAGAAGTAAAGAAAATGACCTTGCCCTGGTTTCCAAGAGGCAGTTTTAGGGACCAAGAGCTCTGATCAGAGAAGTAGCACAGAGTTAGTACATAGGGAAAGACAAATTTATGGAAGTAGATTCCATGTCTCAATGATCCTGACTTCTGTGCTGCTGTCAAGATTCTATTCTTATAACTTTGCAGTAGAACATTTTCTATGGTTTTTTTAAAACCCCAAAAGGGAACAAACTTAAGGTATTTATACCATCCTTCTCGGATTTCAGTATTAATTGGGAAAGGCAATCATTTTTTTCCCTTAGCAATTGGAGGTATATTTTGGCACTGCTTCCTGTATTTGTGCACTTAGGATGCTCCCCCCCCCCCATCTTTCTTCAATAATCCCTCCTTCCTTTAATACACAGAGATTATGGCCAAAACATCAGTCAGACTTTGTCTTTGTTCATGGGATACCATTACCAGCACTCATCCCCCAAGTCCTGGGCAAGGAGTAAGCTTATAGACTGGCCTGATTGAACACTATCTAATTTTTATTTTTCAGGGTAGGTGTTGACTACTTTCAAACTGCTGGGCATTTAGTAGATTGTTATGTGTAGAATGAGTGTACGTGAGTACCTGCACTTTGAAATAATAGAGAGAGAGAGAGAGAGCGAGAGAGAGAGAGAGAGAGAGAGAGAGAAACAGAGATAGAAAGAGAAAGAGAAAAAGTATGTGTGTATGTGTGTGTAATCCTTCTGTACAGAATATGTCTAATGGACTTTAACATAAACCATCTCCAGACTACACGGGAAACCTGCTTGGAAAGAAATTAAAGCTACCATGAACTGTATTGTCTCCTGATTGCTGACACAGCATTAATCCATCCCTAGCTGTGGAGTGCAGATACTCTGAGTGAAATATTAATGTGCTAGAAGTTATTCATCATCCTTCCCATTCATGCTCCTTTCCTCTTGCCCTGGGAAGAAGTGCTCTCTCTCTCTCTCTCTCTCTCTCTCTCTCTCTCTCTCTCTCTCTCTCTCTCCCTCCCTCCCTCCCTCCCTCTTGTTCTCTCTTTCTCTTTTTCTCCCAGTTTCTCTCTCTCTGTCTCTGTCTCTCTGTCTCTGTCTCTGTCTCTGTCTCTGTCTTTGTGTCTCTCTCTGTGTCTCTCTCTCTCTTCTCTCTCTCTCTCTCTCTCTCTCTCTCTCTCTCTCTCTCTCTCTCTCTCTCTCTGCATCTGTCTGTCTCTGTGTATTTGGTAGTAGTGGTGGGGCAGGAAGCTACAGTCTTCTCACTATCTGTGTCCCATGCTGAGGAGTTTCTTTGATCTGTTTGATGAGGGAGGAGAAGCTGAAGGCCACTTTCTTGAGGGGGGGATGGGAAGAAGAGAAAGAAGGTTGGGGACATGTTTCTGAGTAGAGGACACCTCCACCTGGAACTGGCTCCTTCCTGAGTAGTTCGGGGTCTGTCACCAGCTCTTAATATGAGGTCTCAACAAATTCATCAGACAGTGCTAAGAAGGGACCTTAACCATTCTCCAGACCAAATAGGATTGGAACCCACTCCTTATGTACCAAATCCAGTATTCTTTTCACTCTTCAAATCTGCCTTTCTCTGGAAGAGCCATGGCTTTTTTCTAGGGCATAGAGAAGACTGTAGTAATAACTTATGGACACCTCAGTCTACCAAGTCCCAAACTGTTGATGTATATAGTATTCCATTTCTTAATATGACTCTCTTTTGGACCTTGGACAGATTTTTCTAGCCTCCTTTGCCCTGATCTCTTCCTGGAAGAGATATTCTGTTTCCATTGGGTCCTTCTGTTATGACAAGGACTTTCACTGATTAAACTAGGAATCTATTCATTAAAGACCAATTCTTGAGTGGAGAGAAGGGAAATCAGGGAAGACTTCCTGGACAAGGTATCACTGAATTAGGCCTTGTAGGAAGTTTAAGATTCTGAAAGACAGAGATGAAGAGGGATGGCATTCCAGGCAAGAGAGTTGGTTTGTGTAATGCCTGAAGATGGAAGTTGAGGAACATTCATTATTAGGGGCTTGTAGTTGAGTGGTTTCAGGTCAGAGAAGGATCTATCCTGGGTCAGTCTCCAAAGTTTCTTTGGAGGGTGGCAGGCCCCTCCCCCAAGCACTCCTCACCTTTCAAAGTATTTTACAGGCATTCACTAATTAAAGTCCACTGAAGTGCCTCTCCCCACCAATGTCTGCCTTTCCATTTGGCAGCTCTTTCTGGTGAACCCTCCCCACTCTAATTCTCCTTCCTCACTTTTAAAAAATTCTGTACTTTGTACAGTGGGTGACAGTGTTGAGAGGACAGAATTCATAAATAAATTTAGAATGCAGTCTTTTTCTGCCACCATCTAGGTTCAGTGTATCTTAGGGAGTGAGTTCTTGGTCAAATATGTGGGAAGGTCATGTAGGAGAAAGAGGAAAGTATGTAGGGTAAAAGGAAGAAAAAGAGGGTCTGTTTTTTACTTTTGGTAAACAGTGAACAGTATACAAGGAAGAAAGGAGAAAGTGAATAGTATACAAGGAAGAAAGGAAAAATACCTAAAAACAGAATAAAACTAGTCTTTAAGAGAGAAAGCAATGCTTTAAACAATCTCAAATTCACCAGGAAGTGAGCTGTTTTAACCATTCCCCATATTTCATCCCTTTCTCTTTAAACAGTATTGGTTTAATCAGAACCAGAAGTAGTCCATATCTTGGACTTAGGGCAATATTTCCTATACACTGAGATAATCCTCTTCACAGGACCATAGTTTTGGAGATGGAAGGGATGGTAGAGGTCATATTGTCCTCATTTTGCAGGGGAGGAAACAGGGCAAGAGTAGTTTAGAATCAGGATGCAAACCCAGGTCCTTTGATACCCATTCCAAGGTTCTTCTACTTCCCTAGCCTCTGTAACATGGTTCCATTGATTGGGTGCCTTCTTTCTCCATCCATTCTCTATTTCCAAGTCATTCATTGCTTTGTCTCATTCTTTTCCTTCTCTTAGGCACAGCTGTTTGTCCTCCTTGTGATAATGAGATGAAATCTGAAGCCATCATAGAGCATCTTTGTGCCAGTGAATTTGGTAAGCACATCTTTTGGACTCCATAGATTTGGTAATCTCCCTACATGCTCCCAAATAGGGGCCAGCCTCCCCTGATGCAGCATGTGCATACAACTGATAATAGCTTCCCTCCTGGGGTGCCTACTAGGTCTCTGAAGAAAGAGGAAAAACTGGGGAGTCTTCCACCAGAAGATTCTTCTAAGAACTTGGAAGCCGGATGAACATGTCCTTTTATGAAATGGAGTCTCTCCCTTCTGGGTTTTCTGCAGGGAGCCCAAAGGGGTTGTGCAAATTGCTTCCTCAAGATCTACCCCTAGGTGTCAGTGTTACTCCATCAAAATGAGAGAATGATTGGCAGGAGGCCAACTCCCCAGGGATGGAGAGAGAATGTGAATGAGGATGAAGGGTGACCATCCTTCTCTGAATCAAGATGGCCCAATCCATGGAAGCCCTTCATCAGAGTGGGTTAAAAAAAATTTTTTTCCCCTCATAGTACTAGCATAAAAAGAAAGATTCAATGAGAAGGGAAGGATAGAGATGACCCTGCTTAATTTCTGAGTTACATCTTCCTTTGTGAGATGGCTTCCTTAAAGGTTTATCCAAAGGCTAAGAGATAGTCTGGCCCTTCCAGTGACATAAGTCTAAGTTTTATTTCTGGGTCAATCTTCTCTGTGGTATTTGTCCCCAAGGGCTAATATAGATCTGCTCATATATGGAATGAATCCTTTTCAAGTGAGAATGGGAGATCAAAGCATTCTCCTCCACCACTTTATGTCTTCTGCTCAGACTGTTAGCTTTGGAGTTAGGAGACACTTAAGATTTGATATATGCTCCTCATTTCCCTCTGTTCAAAGAGAATAGAAGAAGATCTTTTCTCCCTTTTCATGGTGTGGTAGGGATTTGGGGAAAACAAAGGGTCATAAAGATGTGACTTTTAGAGCTCCAAGGGACCTTGGAGATCTAGTTTAGCCTTCACAAATTACAGTGGAAGAAACTGAGGCCCAGAGAGCAGAAAGGTCCTAAAATCCATGTAACTTGTAGCAAAGTTGATTTTCCCACCTGAGTAGACTCACTCCTCTGGGAAAGGTTTACTATTGGGGCTTATATTCAGGGTAATATACTTTTAACTTTCAAGATCCTGTTCTCTTTTTCTTTGTATGAAGGAACTATACAAAATTGTGGTTTTGACATTTCTGATATTGTCATCCTGGGACTTCACTACTCATATGCCTCAGAAGAGTCATTCCTTGCAAACCCCTCTCTGCCTGGCCAGATATATGTTTTATAAGAGAAAGATTAGAGGACTAAGTTCTCTATAATTCACAATGCTTTGGGTCTCTGAGTTAGAACTTCATTATTTTGTTTATTTGTTTTTGACTGGATCTTCCTATTTTGTCCTGGCTAGGTGAAAGGGGTTAATCCTGGACCTGATGTCAGTACTGATTGTCCCAGAGGCTTTAACCAGATCCCTTTCAGACTTCATTCATGTTTACTATTTCTACAAAAACAAGTTGAGGAAAGGAAATAGCACTATAACCAGATGTAAGCAGTCACCAAGTAATGGAATTGATTGAAATAAGGGGAAAAAAGCTCAGTCTTTTCTGGAGGAGAGATTATAGCTCCTTGAAAATGGCCAGATTTACTTGAACTTTATCCATTTAATTGGGTTTCTCTTTCTGTATTCTTATTGCTAGAAATGAACTTTTTCCAGAGGTCTCATTGGACAAAGTCCATTATTTATTTCTCTGTTCTTGGAGACTTGGCCTTCTTTCTTACAGTTATTTCAAATCCCATCAAATCATGAAAGATGACTCTGCATGCCATTTTGCATGTGAATTAGGTACGCCAAGTCCTAGTACCTTTTGCTGTGACTTGTATTGTAACAGATGTGCTCAGGGTGGAGGTTATTGGGGGCTGTGTGATGTAGTGGATGAGTGCTGGCCTTGGTTCTGTCTTGCCTGAGATATTGTAAACTGATGCTGTGTGAACTCAGAAAAATCACTTAACCTCTCTGGGTTTCAGTTTCCTCATCTGTAGTCAGTTAACAGGGCCAGCAAATCCACAGTTATTTATTAAGTGATCACTATGTACCTGGCCCTGGGCCTTATGCTGGTATGAGATACTGTGAAAGGCAAAAACTAATCTCTACCCTCAAAGAATTCCCAGTTTACTGGGGAAGAACAAAGGCAAGCAACTATTTACATACAAGATATACATAAGGTAAGTTAAAAGTTGAAGATAATCAAGAGAGGGAAGGTTCTAGATTTGAGGAAGGTTGGGAAAGGACCTCTTGAGCTAATATTTGAAGGAAACCAGGGAATCCAAAAAGTGGAAGCCAGGAAGGACAACATTCCATGAATGGGGGGGACAATCTTTGAAAAAACATATATTTAGAAGATGAACACCAAGAAGAGCTGAGTGTAAGAAGACCAGAGGGTAAGGTAGATTTAGACCAGTTTGTGAAGGACTTTAAAAGCCAAACAGAGGATTTTATGTTTGATCCTGGAATTCCTATCCATTTCTAAAACTATGATTCTTTTTTATATTTTTAGGTGCTATAAAAGGTTGGCAATTAAATTCAACACATTCATTTAGTGTCTATTGTCTACAAGACACTGTTAATTAAGTACAAAGGGATGCAGTGGAACTGTCCTAGTCTTCAAGAAGGGACATATGTACAAATGAACAAAGTAGAAGGGAAATCATTGAGTGAGAGAGAACTAACCACTTGGGTGGGTGGGTGGGTGGGGAGGATCAAGGAAGATCTCATGATAAGATGTCACCTTGTTAGTTTTGCAGGAAGACAAAGATTTTGGAAGGCAGAGAGGTGGAGGCAATATATTCCAGGAAAGGGAATGGGCATGGTTTATATATTAAATGCCCAGAGGTGGGAGATGGAAGATTGGATTGAGGAGTAGCTAGAAGTTTAGTTTTTCTGCAACATTGTTTGGAAAGTGAGAATGGAAAGGTAGGCAGGCCCTACAAAGTCTTTGATAAAGTAGTCTTAGAATCTGTCACAGAGAAAGAAATGACGGGCCCCCCCTAGACTTTATGCAGAATGTATCCTCAATAACACAAATACGTGTGAGGCTTCTTTCCAAAGATGGATTGTTTTTCTTATTACAAAAACAAGAATGTTCTATAAAACCTTTCTGCCTAAGAATTCCCAACTGGATGCCTGATACAGCACAGCCACTGGAATGAAGAATATCTTTCAACCTAGTCTATGTGAGGAGGAAAAATTGAAGAGAGAGAAACTGGGGAATACTTGGAAACTTGAAACCTTCAAAAGACCATTTTTAGCTGATAATGGTAGATTGCAAATGCTCTTTGCGTCAGCAACTTTGGCAGTCTTTTGATGAGAATATGCTGATTACAGATCATTCTCACCTAGGTAAAGTGGCCAGCTAAGGTATAGAAAAGACTAGCTCTGAAGGAACAATTAGAAGTTCTCTGTGCTGTAACCAATAGGCATTTTGCCATGTTAGCTTGGAAAATAGTCTTTGGGAACCACTTAAAACTACTTATCTCAGTTATAATAGACATGGAAAGTGAGGGAACTATTCCAGTGAGCCAGACAGTGCCATATTTGTGTTTGTTCTATAGGCAATTGGAGAACAACTAGGTATCTGCTAAGTTCAAATTGCTTTTCTGCTAGAGGAAAAGGTGAAAGAGCTGGAGGAAAGCCTCTTTCTTCTTTGACTTATCAAGGGAAGCTAAAATCTTCCTTGATAGGATAGAAGAAATGATGGAAGTGGGAAACAAAAATATCACTCAGAGGAGGTCAAATGCAACTCAAATATATGTCAGGAAATGAGAGGAAAGATGCATGTGATGCAAAGAAAGAAGGAAAGAACCTTAAACTAATAAGTGTTACCCATTTTTTGGTGATTTATGGGGAAATAATGATATTTATAGAACAAATCTGGAAAGAACCTTTAGGGGTTATAAAAGTTTGGATGAAAAATTGAAAGAATTGGGAAATGAATGATTACATCACTCATTTCCTTTAAAGGTACTCATTTTATTATAGAAAGGAAGATATGAGAAGCAATCGGTTGGCTAAAGAGGATGGTATAAGGGGGTTGGAATTTGATTTTCTACCTGTTCCCAGGGATGGAGTATATCTAATGAGGGCCAAGAAAAATATTTCTACCTGGAGACTTGTAGATCTGCCAAATGGATTTTTAAACTGAGAAAAAAAGCAGAAACTTCTCATCTATAACTGCTAAATCATATACTGAATAAAATAGTGTGTTTTTTTGGGAGAAAGAGTAACCATAGAAGTATCTAGTAATTCACATTTGACAACATGAAAGAGAAGAAGAAATGATACTCATGGTCTTAGATGTCTATAAACCAATAGACAGAGGATGTATAATAAACAAAGTGATTAATCAGACTTAGTAGGATATTATTTATGTCTTGAATATGTCAATAAAAAGGCCCACCGTACTTGATAGGAATAGATTATTTAGAAGAAAATTTGAATGTGGCAATATATAACAAGAAGAGCATGAAGCAGCTAGCTAGCACAGTGGATAACACTGGATCTGGAATCAGGAAGAATGGAGTACAAATCCACCCCAGACTCTTGCTGGCTGTGTGACCCTAAGCAAGTCACTTAACCTCTGTCTGATTCAGTTTTGCTATCTGTAAAATAGGGATAATAATAACCATTCCCATGATTGTTGTGAGATCAAATTAGAGATACTATTTGTAAAGTTCTTTGCAACCTTTAAAGCACTATATGGATTCTATGAAGAAGAAGATGATGATGATGATGATGATGATACAGAGCTCAATGATAATTATAAATCTGAGGGAGGAAGTACAGTAGAGAGAGAATTTGAATAAGGACCAAGGAGGGAGAAAAAGAAGTGACATTAGGGTAAGAATTCATATTTTTAAAAAACCTGGCAATTTTAGGGGACTTTAAGTTGAAAATAAAATGATAGTTTGTGATATAACACCTTAATATATCAATGTGATCTTAGATTGCATTAATAGATCTAGTATGTGGAACAAAGGAACAGACTACATGTGGAGTTTTGTATCTTGCTCTAAGTACTTCATTTCAAAAGGGTCATTTTAAAGCCATAACAGATTGAGAGGAAGACAATGAGGATGCTAAAGGGACTAGAAATTACATGAAAATTTATTGAAGTAATTGATGATACTTGGTCCTGAGTAGAGAAGGCTTAGGAAGGGACATGATTGTTATCTTCAAGTAACTGGGTTAACACTTGGAAGGAGACTTAAATGCTTTTACTGTCTCTGAGGAAATAGTTGAAAGTTATGGGAGGCAGATTTTGACTCAATTAGAAGAAAAATTTCATAATTTCCAATAAGAGTTATTCTGAAATGAATGGATTGTTGCCTTACAAATGTTAATGAGTTTTCTGTCATTAGAGGCTAAAGACTCTCTGGAATAGTGAAGAGTATATTTCTGGCAAATCTTTAACAATTAGCTCTCTGAGAAATGCATGAAAGACACATTTTTAAGTTTAATATGTTTTATTAATATTTCCCCCCATCACTTTCTTGTTTAGACAAACTACAAAACAATAAATCAAGCTCTAATTCATAGCATTTGCCAATTTCCAAAGGGAAATACTTTTACTAACAATTCCTTCCTTTGTTCCTTTACTCCATTCCATCCTTCTTTTTTCTTACCCTGTTCTTACTCTTTTCTTTTCTTTCTCGTTTTTTATGTTTATTCTTTCTCCCTCCCTTTTCCTCTCCTTCCTCCCGCTTTCCCCATCTCTTTCTTTCAACAAATTTATTATCATCTATTATTTGTTCATATCTTATTGAAAACCTACTTAATTTTCATATCAGCCTTATATAAAAATTATCAGATTTTTTTATAATTCTCACCTCTTGCTTATTGGCTGGGCTTCCTTAATCCCTCTGAATTTCATTAGTGTCATTAATCCACTTAATAATCTTTAATGTCATTAACTACTTTAATAACCTATTAATATCACTAGCCCACTTTAGTTTCCTAACCTGGGAGACTGGAGCCAAAGGGACTCAAGCACATGATGGATATAAATGATGGAGGAAAAATAGAATTCCTTCATTGCTGACCCTTTCCTGCTTACTCTGCAAAGCTTTGCTGCATCTGTGACTATATTTTATTCAGAACCTACCAACTGGGAATTGGCTTTAGTTATCTCCTCTGAGCCCATTTCCCATCACAGATTTTGGATCCCCTGGGGACTTGTGGCAACTAAACAAGTTGGATATATCCCAGGAAATATTAAGATAGAACTGACTCTTTGAGAAGGTTTTTAATAGTCATATATTTAGTAAACTTACCAAGGGGTATGTGTTCCTTACTCGATTCAAACTATGTAGCAGATTTGAGGGTCAGACTGAATACCTGTACCACATCAATATTGATGATGCAGACAGAAAACTATTAAGCTTTTGCACTCTTTTCTAGAGGGAGCTTTGTTGTAGTTGTTCATTCGTTTCAGTCATGTTTTCTTAGGAAACATACTAGATTGGTTTGTCATTTCTCCAGCTCATTTTACAGTTGAAGAAACTGAGGCAATAAAGTTAAGTGATTTGTCCAGGGTCACACAACTAGTATCTGAAAACAGACTCTGGCCTTCCTGACTCTGGGTCTGGTACTCTATCTATTGCACCACCTAATTTTCCTACCAAAAGGAGAAGCAGGTCCTAATTTGAGAAATAGTAAAATTTTGGTAAACCTGTGTCATTGGCAGTTTGGATCTATGGTTTTAGGGGGAAATGAAATTTTCTTCTTTGGCTCATGGAATCATGGAAAGCTGAAGTTGGAAAGGATGTTAGAGAGCATCTTATTTAACCCTTTCAGATGTGGGTAGAAATACCCATGCAGTAAGGTCCTACTCACTACTGGAAGCCTTTGATAACTCTCCCTAGTCTTAGTGCTTTCCCTCTGATGTGGCTTCTAATTTATACTGTTTATCTCTTGTTTGTGCACAGTTGTTTTTATGTCGTTGCTCCTTTTGATGGAGCTTCTTGAAAACAGGCACTGTTTTCTTTATTTCTTTTCTTTGTATCATCATCATTTAGCACAAAGTAATAGGTGCTTAATAAATGCTCATTGATTGACTTAATACTACAGTTTCTTTTTTCATATCATCATGAAACATCAGGACTTCATAGGATCACTGAATCAGTTTCAAAACTTCGTACTGGAAGAAACTTCTAGATATCACCTGATCTACTTCCCCTCATTTTGCATCACAGAAAACAAGCTCAGAGAGGGAAAGTGATTTTCATACTTTTACAATGTTAGAAAGTAACTTCATCTTGACTTTCCATTGGGACCAATTTATGTCATTCCAAAAAAGTCCCCAAATTTGGTCAAACAACTCTCATTGAGATACTTATATAACAGCACCATACTGTTTTGGGTACCTATGTCAATAGGACTTGATTGCAGGGAGGGAAAACTAGTCCAAGGGTATATATAACAAGTAAGGGGGAAAAAAGTAGTAGAATTCCCCCCCCCTTCTTTTTTTTTAAACATCAGCTCAAACTCAGCAATAAATGGGTCTGACAATTCCAGAGGGGAAAAAGGATGTAAGTTTCCTGGAAGACTCTCCACAAAATCCTAGGTCCAAAGGTGGACATTCCATCAGGGTTAGTATGCTACCTTCCTTTCTGCCAAAGCTTTCTCAGGCCTGACAGCCTCCAGGGTACTTGGGCATGCCCGGTCCCCCAATAGACTTGTCTTCTAGTAATGAATTCTCAACTCTCTTGCAGGTCTGTATGGTGACAATCCCCTTCCCACTGTTACTCCCTCCTCTTCCCCCCAACCCCCACCCCCCCAGTTCCAAGTACATTTTTTTTCTCTCAATAGGGAAAAAGACCAGCAGGAACACCTGTGTGTTGCTGCTTAGGAATGCAGCTGGATTGGCCAGGATCAAGTAACAGATGTTAGAAGCCAAAGGTTTGATGGTACACAAGCTCTGAATTCAATATGGCAGCTGGCCTGCTTGCTGGACTAAAGTTCGGATACTCTGTCTGGGTTTATTGGTTGTGGAATTTTTTTTCAGTGCTTTTTTTTTCAGGTGAGGAAATGCTACCAAGACTGGAATCTCCTTTTCTCTCTTTGCTCTTTGTCATGGGATTCATGGCTTTCCTCCTTGCAGGAGAACTGAACCAGAGCTCTTTCTCATTGGTTTGTTCATTCCTTCCAGGTGATATGATGTTTCTTGTGGTTCCAAGAGATTAGGGTCTCTCTATTCCTGGCTGCAGATTCATGCCTCTTTTCCACTTTGTATCTCTAAATTCCCTTAAGTTCCTCTGGCATAATCAAACTTGGCAAAGCACTGCATCTTTTCCAAAAAAGTGAACTAATTTATTTTTATTTATTTATTTATATATGTTTGCTTCTGGGAGATTTCACGTGGCAACTTCTATTTGACTTTTTTCTATGGATGAGGACTTTCTTTGCTCTCAGAAAGTTTCTTAGCTTAGAACAGATAAGTCTTTGTAAGTTGCCCATACCTTTGTTTTTTTCCTCTGATATAATCTTTCAGTACAATTCAGCATATGCTTAGTAAATGCCTAGAGTTTACAAGGAATGATACTGCATAATGGTACACATATCTGTAATGTTTTAGTCCCCAAAGCCCTTTCCTTGAAACCAGTAGCATGTATTACCATGCTTGGCACACAATAGATGTTTAATAAATGATTTTTCACTGACTGATAATTCATAAAGGAAGAAGTAATGTTTACCCCCATTTTACAGATGAGGAAACTAAATCTTAAGAGGGGTCAAAAGGATTTTCCTGTGATCTCGGGGCTAGTAAGTGGAGGTGCTAGTGTTTGAGCTACAGTTCATTAATTCTGCCTATGGCATTCTTGATATTGTGCCAGACTCTGTTTTATATCTTTTTTCCCAAGGTGACTTGATTATTTTGCTACCAAAAACTTCAGTATTTAGTCTAAGGATGGTCTGTCCATCTGACTTTGAGGAACTGAATTCTTAAGGTTTTTTTTTTTTTTTTGCAAGGCAATTGCTTGCCCAAGGCCACACAGCTAGGTAATTATTAAGAGTCTGAGGCTGGCTTTGAACTCAGGTACTCCTGACTCCAGGGCTGGTGCTCTATCCTCTATGCCACCTAGCTGCCCCCAAGGACCTGAATTCTTAAGATGCCCTTCCCTTTGTTAGACACTAGAAATTTCACTACAGAGATGAAGATACCTGGCAGCTAGTGCAGTAATTGCAGGTTATTTAATTAATTGTTGAATTAATTAGTTAATTTTTAAGTTTCTGGAGGATAGAGGCTTCATCTTGTACTGGTCTGTGCCATGGCCATACAAGATAATCAATATTAATGGAAACAAATGAAATGATTTGGAATG
This sequence comes from Macrotis lagotis, assembly GCF_037893015.1. NCBI lineage: Eukaryota > Metazoa > Chordata > Mammalia > Peramelemorphia > Peramelidae > Macrotis > Macrotis lagotis. The sequence continues at coordinate 143,548,177 of NC_133658.1, read as the reverse complement.
ATGGAATTGGGAGGGGAAGTTGAATTTAGTTTCCACCAAGGAAAAGGCTCATATCCAAATTAATATGCACCATTTGTTTAAGAACAAGGAAAGCTATGAGCTCTTGCTTAGGGGTTGACTTTGTATATATTTGTATGTAAGTAAAAAAGTCTATAATCTAGAAATCTATTTCAAAGTCAAATTAAATAGACATGGGAGAAAGAGCTATTACCCTGGAGTGGAGTTGGCAGCCTAAAAACAACTGGTTTTTATTGCTATTGAAGATCTCTAAAATACATATCACATCCTCAGATATATCAGTGTTTGGAAGGAGTTATAGCAATTTGTTTGTGGGAGAGCACAGGACTATTTATTTAGTAAGTAAAATTGATGTTCAAACCACATACTTGTAGTTAATAGCCTATCTTAAAGATTCTTCCCATGTCTTGGGTTGAGTTTCACATGTACAAAAATGTAAGGCCAAACCAGAAATATTCAAACCCTGGAATGGTTTTGTATCTAACTCTTCTCATCCTCACCCCCCCCCCCCCACCTCCTTCACTGGTCCCAATCCTGTGATTGTTACAGATTATGGATAGAATTCCTGGGAAGAAACTGGACCCTGTGGTCCTTGGCCATAGACACTCAATGAGACCTTAGGCAGTTTGGGCTGTGGCCACAGGATGGTCAGGTTACAATCTGACCCTGTGGGTGGTGTCTGTGAGCATGGAATGGAGAGAACTGGGTTGACCAAGATAAAAGAAAGGCAATCTTTCCTTTCTGAAGAGCCAAATTCAACTTTTCTCCATTTGTTTCTCTTCTGTGACACCTTGAAAAGGAAATGTTTGTACTTAAAGTCCGTCTACAGGAGGTGTAAACATCTTAGAAAGATGGAATCTCAAAGTTGAAAGAGACCTCAGAGATCTTCTAGTCCAATCTGAAATCAGAGAAAGAATCCCCATCAGATAGTCATTCAGTGTTTGCTGGCAGACCTCCATTGATGGACACATCACAATCTTTCAAAGCATCCCATTCCATTCCTGGGCTGTTCTTTTTAAAAGTTTTTTAACTACTTTTAGCCTTAGCCTGTTTAAATCAAAACTTTAAAAAGTAGCATGTTTTCAGATTCATGGGCCCGCGATTCTGTCTCTGATGGAATGATCATGGGGAGGCTATGCTTGCTCTTCTTGATGTCAGTCTCCAAAATTCCCCCAACATCTTCTCCCAATATTCATCCCTTCCAAAATTAGAGGGGAATTTTTTGAATGGATATATATGTATATAAATGTATATATGTTTGTGTGTATATATATATATATATATATAGCTACATCAACACATATAAATATATGTATATGCACACACACACACACATGAATATGAGAGATCAAAAGGAAAATTAATTTATTTTTGGCTAGAACCATCTTTTGGCCCAAAGATATAACATAATTCCAATTTAAATTAATCCCATAACTGCCTCATTCACAGTTTCAATCTGGGCATAATTAGGTCTTCTTGTTATTGTTCAGTCTTTTCAGTCATGTCTGACTCTTCATGACACCATTTGGGGTTTTCTTGGCAAAGATACTGTAGTATTTGCTATTTCCTTCTCCAGCTCATTTTTACAGATAAGGAAACTGAGGGAAACAGAGTTTAAGTGACTTGTCCAGAGTCACATAGGTAATGTCTAAGGACAGATTTGAATTCTGAAGAATGAGTGATGGCTCCAGGTCTGGCACATTATCTACTGTGCCCCCTAGTTATTTAAAGGCCAGTATAGGTCTTTCTCATAATGCAGCTTTGGTTGGAACCGATCTGCTCGGATTTATAGATTGTCAGAGCCAGAACAGGTCTTAGAGATCTTCTAGTCCAGACACTTCATTTTTATAAGTTAGGAAATTGAGAGTGAAAAAGAAGAACTTAAATATGGTTGAATTCATCTAGGCTTTGAGTGCATATGGGGAAATTTGTCACTTAGTCTATTTTTTAACCATTTGGCATGAATGTGGAGAAGTGGGAAAAGATTCAACTATGTCTCAGGGGTCTAGATGTGATGGTGGTAATTGAAAGACAGATGTGTTTACATCTCAAATTCAAGCTGCCATTTCACTGGGCACTCTATTGCAACGTTTCCTCTATTATTTCGTCTATTCCTGGTCCCAAGTTGTTGCCTTTGTGGTCCTTTTGGTTCTATTTCCCTTGCTATGTGGACATTTCCATTTCTTACTATCCCACTCTCCCTCATTCAGAGATCATTTGGACTGTTAGCTCCCTTTAAGAGAGAAGAGAGAAGTTTTTCCTTCTCTAAAATATGATTCAGGATGAGAGATGATGAATAAATTTAGGAATTAAAGTTATTCATTCAACAGGTATTAAATTCTCACTATATATGAATCATTGTGCTAGACACTGAGGGTGATTCAAGGAAAAGTAAAAGTCATTACAGTCTATATTCAAGGACCTGATAGTCTAGTAATAGAGCTAAGATAAGTTCACACATTACTGCAATCTAAATAAAACACAAGTGCATTAAAGAGACATAAAGTAAATAAATGGCTCAGAGAAGGAAGAAATTATTTCTGACTCAGGAGGGCTAGAAGAAGGCATCATGGAAGAGGTAGCAATTGATTTGATTCATGAAGAATGGTAGTAGGATATTTATTTTTCTTTCTTTCTTTTTTAATTAAAGGAGGTAGTGCTTTATTGATGCTATTGCTGTGATGTGAATCAACCAATGGACCTACACTTATTATGGCACTGTGCCAGGCTGTAGAGATACAAATACAAAAAAGAGACAATTCCTACTCTTAATAAATTTATGTTTTGGGCCATGGGAGGAAGGTGCCTCAGTGCTGAGAGACAATATGTATGTGTACATAGAGATAGGGACTAGACCTGTGATTTCATTGATATAGGCACTCCTGGAAGAGGATATTCTGTCAATACAATTTGATACCTTCTCTGCAGCTTATAGTGTTAGAGAGCTGCCCAGATTCCTGTAAGATAAAGTGAATTGTCATGGTATGTGTCAGGGTAGGACTTGAACCCAGATCTGAACTATCTCTGTGGTCATTCTTTATCCACTCTTCCAACTTTCTTTCAGAATATATACATATATACATACATTGCACATTCATACCTGCCTACATGTGTACAGAAAAAAAAAATAAATTAAACAAAAAACAGGGAAATACACTATATTTCCCAATGACCTCACCCTTCTCATCAATAAAACTATTTATTCTTTATAACAAAAAGTACAATTAATTAAACATACAAACAAAAAATCAACACATTGGCTCCATCTGACAACATATGGCTCATTCTACAACTATGGTCCATCATCTTTGGAAAGAAAGAATGCATGCTTCACTTGGTCCTCTGAGGGCACAATAGGTCTTTCAGTTTTGTTGTCATTTATATCATTTTGGCCAATGATAACATATTGTTTTCCTAAAGGCAGCGAGGTAATGAAGTGGATAGGACAGCTCTGAACCCAGAGACAGAAAAGTCTTGAGTCCAAATTTTATTTCAGATTTCTATGAGCTTGTGTAATGTTGATTCAGGGCACTTAATATGTTTGCCTCAGTTTCCTCAATTGTAAAGTGGTGATTATAACAGCCCTTCTCTCTTCTTTGGAGACTGGGCAGGCTATGCAGAGATTCCAGAATGTAACCTGACTGTACAAATATATGTATGTGTCTGTGTGTTTCCTGTATGTATGTGATAGAAACTGTGGGGGAAATTCTGAGGATGGAAGAACCAGGTTTAAATCTCACTTCTGATACATAAACTGTGTGTCCTTGGCTAAGCCACAGGCTTTCTGGGCAGCAGTATACTGGTAAATGTGTAATTATTTTCTCTGGAGGAAAAACACAGACATGACATGCTTTTAAGTTTCATTTGCATTAGTAAGAGTTTTCTCCTTTACTTTCTTAAATCTAGGCAATCAGCAAAATAAATCAATCCCTGACTTGTAGTGATTGAATTCACAATGAAAAAATTAATAGTAGAGCCTATAACAGCTGATTCTAGTTCCTCTTATCCTTAGACCTTAGTTTTATCATCTGTAAATTTAAGGGGTTTGGACTTGAACACTTTGACGTGCCTTTCAGCTCTAGAGATATGATCTTTTGCTCTTAAGATGGAAATTTGGATCTAGTCCCTTACTATCTATGTGATCTTGGACAAATCCCTTCTTTGAATCTTAATTTTATAATTTGAAAAATGAGGATGTTGGTTTCTAGGAGATGTCTAAAGTCCCTTTCAGCTTTATATCTCATGATTCTTCTCTGGGCTTATTTATTGGGTTTATTTTTTTTTTATTGGGTTCTGGTTGAGACTTTACTGTTGACTTCCTTCCCCTGCCTCCCTCCCTACCTTATGCTTTAATAAGAGATCTAAATTGGGAGCTAAGAGACTTTGATACTGGTCTTGTCTTAGATTCTTTCTAGCTGTGTGACCTCAGACATGTCCTTTTGCTTCTTCGCAAAATAACTTTGTTATCTGTAAAATTGTTATTGCTGTCCGGTTGTATTCACAACTTCTATTTTGGGTTTTCTTGGCCCAGATTATGGAGTGATTTGCCACTTTCTTCTCAAGCTCATCTTACAGATGAAGAAACTGAGGCAAATAGAGTTAAATGACATCCAAGATCACACAGTTAGTAAGTGTCTAAATTCAAATTTGAGTTTTAGATAAGTCTTCCTGACTCTGGAATACAACACTTTCTCCCTTACACCACTTAGCTGCCCACATTTGTAAAAGATAGGTGTTGATAGTTATATATGTATAACCTATATTTGATTTCTCTCTTTCAGGGGAAGGGGGAAGGGAAGAGGAGAAGGAAGAAAACTGTGAAACTCAAAGCCTTAACAAAAAGTGACAGTTGAAATCTACCTTTGCATGTAGTTGAATTTAAAAGTTAAAAAAAAAGGATGTTGAATTTGATCAATTGTTAAGGTTCTTTCCAGCTTTTTAAGTTTAGCTGGACTTTCTTGACTTTCCCTTCTATAAATATAGCATTCAGAGTAGAAGGAACTTTATAGACCAAATCTAGTTCAAATCCTTCTTTTTTAATACTGAGAAGGGAAATGAGTAATACAAAGCTACACTGCTAGTAGTAGCAGAGGTTTCCCTGGCTGCTTCCATCAAGACTCAGCTCAAATCCAGTCTTTTGAGGAATGCTTTTCCATGTCTTTCCCCTACCTTGCTTACTTCCCACATTGTGCCTTCCCTTTGAGTTGACAGTCCATGTTCACTGTATTACTCTTAGGGTATATAAAACTGTTTGCTCCTTCAGGACAGAGACTATATTTTACCTTTTGAATCCCCAGCACTTAGCCTGGAAGCTGGTTTATGCTAGGTCTAATTTAATTAGTGCTTTAATGGTGATGATGATGAGCTCAGACTTAAGCCCTAGCTCTCTGACTTCAAATCTAATAGGTCTTTCTCTTACAGTACAACTAGCTCCCAACCCTTAATGATGATTCCTGGCATTGGTCTAATGTACTCTATACATACAACGACAGCAATCTGTAAGTCTAGTAAGCAGCAAGCAATTGATAATAAGCATGTTTTTTTCCTTCGTTGCTTAAATTCTATTCACTTTTGCAGAAATTACTCAGGAAATCTAACCTGCAGTATTTATTTTTCCTTAAAAGGGGTAGCAAATGGTAAAAAAAATGCCAGCATGCTCAGGACCTTGCCCTGCCCCAACCTGTTCAGAGCAGCCAATTAAAGATGCATTAGCTTTTGGAAAACTTCTCAAAGGGCTATAGATTGCTCTTGAAATCTTTGTTTAGTCTTTCAGGAGTACTGTCACATGGGTGATTTATCAAAGAAAGTTGTTTATCTGGCAGTAAAATAAACTCCCAGGCTATTCAGACTAAGATTTCCCGTGAATTTCCACCAAGGTAAACATGAGTAACTGGCAGGTTGCAAATTCCGTGTGAAAGCCAGACGCTTACAATAAATATTTAAAGGAAAGATTTGCTTGTGTAAGAGGCCCCAGCCTGTCACTGGAGCTGTCATTCTGGCTCTGCCTGGGAGGACCCTGACACCAGCCTGGCGGGCTTGGTTTATCTGAACCATTAGGAGGGAGCACAGGCAGGGCTTTTTGCCAGGCCCAGGAGCTGCCACTGATGTGTGGGCCTCTTTCCAGGCCAAGTGCCGCGCTTCAAGCTGGCAAACCAAGACTTCCTGGTTCACAGAAAAGATTTCAAATGGCTTCCCAAAGCACCAAACAAACAAGCTTGGGATGAGTTATGGGGGAAATGAGCCAGAAGCAGGCAGCTTAGGTTTCCCTTAAAATTGACAGGCAGTAATAGAAGCGTAGACTTTGAAGGGACTGGAGACATCATTAGTTCAAGATTCTGAACCATATGCCCATGAACCTCTAAGGGGTCTGTGCATGAGGGGAAGAGAAATACATTCATTTGGATAGAAGAAAAAAAATAATATCTTTATTTTCAGTGACCTTTGGTTTTCTTTGTTACTCTATGTATTTCATGTTATGCTTTTAGGGGTCCACAGACTTTGCCAAAATAAAGGTTAAGAAATGCTAATGTGTTCTATCCTCAGCTTTTTATAGAGTAGGAAGTCAAGGACCAGAAGAATTGACCCTAGTGACTTATCCAAAGTCACATAGGTCATAAAGAGAAGATTCTGGATTTGAATCTGGGTCCTCTGACTCAGTCACAGAATGTCAGAGCTGGAAAGGATCTTGAAGACAATCCAGTTCAACTGGTACCTGAACAAGAATCCTTTTTGCAACATATAACATCTAGATTTCACTTGAAGACTTTCTGTGAAGGGGAACTCACTACCTTATCAGGCAACCCATTTCCATTTTTCTGTGCTCTGCTGGTGAGGATGTTTGCCTTGACATTAAATCTAAATCTATCTATAATCCGACCCTCAAACAGAGAAAGTTGAATAATCCTTCTCTTATGTGCTTGAAGACAGATCTCATGTATCCCCAAGTTTATTCTTTTCTTGGCTAAACATTTCTAAAACCTTGAACCAGGTCTTATATGTCCCTTCATTATTCTTGATGTCCCCTGGATGTTCTCTGCTTTACTAACATCCTTCTTGAAATGTGGGGACCAGAACTGAGGTTGGACAAAAACAGAGGAGAATAGGACTTCCACCTATCTAGTCTTACTCAGCCTACTTTTCTTCAGGTAGTCTAATATTGCATTAACCTTTCTGCCTGACTGCCACATCACATGCATTTGATTTATTTTGTGTCAACACAAAATGAGAATTGATGTCGTTACATTTCCACCATCCTTTTATTGGGAAATACAAATTTCAATGTCTTATCTATCACTTTAGGCTCTCATTCATTTAGCCAAATTGATTTGGGTGGAGAGGAAATATATAGGAGAGTTTACAGAGAGTCAGGAAATTTAGGAATGAGGACCAGAAAGTCAAATTATCTTCTGATTCTTGTCAAGCTTGAATTTTACTTTCAGAATATGTCATATGAAGTCCTCAGGAATAGAAATGGGGTAGTTTGACATACTGTATAGACAACTGATTTGGGGGTCAAGAAGACCTGGGTTACAACCCACTTCAGACACTTATTAGCTTTGTGATCCTAGGTAAGTCACTTAACCTCTCAGAATCACAGTTTTATCATCTTTGAAAGAGAGGATTGGACTCAAATCTATTGATATTTCAAACTAAGAATAAGTATGATAGAGTGGGTAGAGTGCTTGATGTGACACTGCTAAAGCAGTTCTTAGAGCTACCTATTTTTGCTGCCTCTTCTTCACCATCTACTTACTTCTCAACCCCTGACAGTCTTCTTTTCCTACCACTTAACAGAAATGATTTCATACAAAGTTCCTGGTGATCTCTTTACTATTAGATCCCATGGTATTTAATTTATGAAATTTTAATTACTAGTGATTACCCTTTCTGCCTGGATAGGCAGCCAGAAAGGTAAATGCAATATTAGCCTACCTGTTTTTTTTTTGTGACACATCTCTCAGTCCTCTTATTTGACTGATGACATCTCCAAACTACCACCCCCCATCAGCATTCATCTCCCTCAACACTCTTGTCTTTTTCCTTTTTCTATGAAGTTGCCCTTGGAAATCAGGTTCCATGGATTCAAGATTCAATTAGCATTTCTCTCTCTCTCTCTCTCTCTCTCTCTCTCTCTCTCTCTCTCTCTCCCCCCCCCCACATCCTTCATACATTCCCCCTCTTAAACAGCTGTTTCACCTTTGCCAACTTTTTGTGGACATCTCTACCTGGATATTCCATTGGCATCTCAAACTCAATGTGTTCAGAATAGAATTCATAATCTTTCTTGCCCCTTCTAAAAACTTCCCTATCACCCACCTAATTACTCAGTTTTGTAAATCCTAAATTACCCTTGAACCTTTCATCTTCCTTAACACCTAAATCTAAATTAGTTGCTAAGTCTTGGGAATTTTATCTCCATAATATCTCTGGTATCTTTTGCCTTTTTATATTCACAGCTAGCATCCTAGGCTCTTTAACCCTTGCCTGAACAATTGCATTCACCACTTAAATTGATTTCCTTACTTCTATTCCCTTCTTTAATATATCTTTCTTTTTGATACCAGACTATCTGAAGCATAAGGCTGATCATGAAACTTCCCTATTCAGATGCCTTCAATAGTTCCCTATTGTCTCAAGGATAAAAGGCATTTAAACCCACTACAAACTTACTTTAATTTATTTTTGCAATTTCATTTCACATTATTCCCTTTCACACACCAGTTAAACTGACCTTCTTACTTTTCTTCCCACATGACTACTTGTATCTCTGATCATTATTCTCTTATTCCTCCCCCTCCTTCCTTGCCCCTTCCTCTTAAAATTCCTAGTTTTATGTCAGTTCAAGCACTAGCTTCTAAATGAAGCTGTTTCTAATCCTTCAATTAGGAATCTCTCAGCCCCCATCTCCTGGTATCTATGTGTATACTTATATATTACGTGTAAAGTATTTTTTGACTGATTGATGGATTTTAATAGTAATTTATTTGCCAGACTATATCTAGCAGTCCCTCAAAGTCAGAATAATAGATGAGAGGCATCAAATGCTGTTGCCTGCAGTACTTGGATTAAAATGTAACTGGGAGGGGGCAGCTAGGGGGACTCAGTGAATAGAGCACTGGCCCTGGAGGCAGGAGGACCTGAGTTCACATCTGATCTCAGACACTTAATAATTACTTAGTGGTATGACTATGGACTAGTCACTTAACCTGATTGCCTTGAAAAAACTAAAAAAATTAATTTTAATTAATTGGGAAATAATGTTATGAATACAAATAATTTTAATATATGGTTTTCTAAGTTCATTATAGAGCTGTTGGTATCCTTATGTACATTTAGTAGCCCTCTTTTCATTTGGCTTTGATACCACAGGACTAGACAATTCTTTTTTGTTTGTTTTTTTTGTAAGGCAGTCAGGTTAAGTGACTTACCCAAGGTCACACAGCTACTAAGGTCTCATTTGAATTCAGATCATCCTGACTCCAGGGCCAGTCCTCTATCCACTGTGCCACCTAGCTGCCCTTTAGACAATTCTTGAATTTAACATTTCATCTGCATTTGCCCTGTTTGTTTCCTGGCCCTGGAAAGCACCTCCCCTCAGATGAGGTGCCAATGATGTCAGCAAGACCACCACTGCAGTTTGAGGTAAGCTTCTGACTCCACAAACTGAGGGAAGTAACAGATCCCTTCTTTGCATACACCACTAGAAAACTTTTGTTTTGGATGTGTTGAGTGGGCATCCAAAGAATGTAATCAGCCTGTACCTCAACCACCACAGAATTCATTACCAGTAGACGTCATCATTAGGAGCTATCATAAATCTCCCTTGGCTTTTCTTTTCAGTCCTTATTAGTGGGTAAAGACAGCAGCCAATGCATAGCTGAAGTTGGCTTCATGATTTTTGGATGTATTATGTCCTTTGTGAAGACCCCAAGGGATTGGGGCTAGTTCCAGAGATTGTTGTCCTGAAGAACTGTTTCTTGGGATCAAGTGTTGTTTCCTTTGGTGACAGAGAGGAGGAGAAGAACAAGTGAGGGCAGGGGGGGAGTCTGTGAACCTGTTTCTGCCAAGACATGGGTGTGTGCATGTGTGCATATGTGTTTTGCCTAGAGAGTAGGAAGGCTCTGGGTATATATTTTATTAACAATCACCTGCTACTTAACACTTCTTTGTAGCCTCTCCCTCAGGTAGTTTTAGAGTAAGAAGAATTTTAGGAACAGTTATTCTCCTTTGTTTTATTTTGTTATTTCTCCTGCTAGCTATGACACAGATTTCTTTACATACTGATATGGTTCTGGGAACTTGTGTTCTTGCTACTTCTCAGATTCATTGTATTGTTTTGTGAATAATTTTTCTTCAAATCCATGATACTGAGATAAGATGTGGCATAGTAAATAGAATGCTGGGCCTGGACTTAGGAAGACTTGGTTCAAATCTAGCCTCAGACAGTTACTTAGCCTCTGTGACTTTCCAGAATCAGACAGTTACTTTGCCTCAGTTTCTTCAACTGTAAAATGGAGATGATTATAGCTTTTACCTCCCACGGTAGTTATGAGGATCAAATGAGAGAATACTTGTAAAGCAGTCAGTACTTGGCATAATTGGTGCTTAATATAAATACTTTCTTCTTTACTTCCTATTCCATTTAATCCCTATACCAGATCATAGTAAATAACACATGAATTAAAAGCAAAGTCATTTAATTAAGATGAAAAACAAGATAAACAACACAGAATTGAATCAGGTAGCAAACATTCTTATTGCCCACATTGAGTGGCTGCCAACTGCTCTACTTGGTAACTTCCCTCATAGTGCTACAATTAGGGAGCATTGTTGAGTGAAGAAGTCTTTGGCAATTTCCAGGACACTAGAGGGGAAACTTCCCATTGTATCTCTAATTGCAATCCTGTCTCCCTGTTTCCTCTTGTGTCTCTGATTCTCAGTGACTGCTGCAAGACTGTATCTTTGCCACAACTCACAAAATACACCCATCCTCTTTTAGAATTGCACATGCTGGAAGTACACTACCCAGTCAGCATTCATATTGAGTGATATTGTTTTATGTTGATGCTCAAGTATAATCTTCTTAGAGAAAAAGTCCACTCAGAATTGTTCCTATTTACTGAAGCTCCCCTGGCTCAATATGCTGTGGGAATATGGAATCTATGAGCACATCTCTTGTAAGTGTGTGATACCAGATAGGTCTTTAAAGTAAAAAAAAGAACTTCATGCAATTTCCCTGTGTTCCAGACTTGCAGGGGATCTTTTGCAATCTTTTGTCTTGTTGCTAATCCTGCAGTTTATTTCATTCATCAAAGAGAAGTTGATCCAGCCCTTTTTGATCTTTGAAGTTAGAAGTAGGGTACATAGGACTCCCTGGACTTGGGCCACTTCTGTAGAGAATACTTCATCAACTTTCCAAGTATGCTTATGAACTATCAGGCACATAGTTATATGTGGAGATGGAGGGAAACTTTCTTTAAAGGTTATAAATGCTTTCCAAGCAACACTCTGTGAGGCAAAAAGTACAAATATTGTTCCCATTTTATAGATGAGTAAACTAAAAATCAGGTTCTTATTTGTTCAGGGTTATGAAGAAGTAGCATGAATTCTGCGGTTTATAATCAGAGAACCTACATTTGAATCCTGGCTCTAATATGTAAAACCTGCGTGACTTTGGGTACATCATTTAACATCTTTGGACCTCAGTTTCGTCATCTCTAATATGGACCTTGATGGTCTCTCAGGTGTCTTTCAAGAGTCTTATGATTTATGAACTCAAGCACTGGCTAAATGTCAGAACTAGAATTCAAATCCAGGTTTCCTGATTATAAGTCTCCTTCTCTTCTTACTATTATACCACATGGTGGGTATCCTATCATAGGATAGAATGCTTGGTTTATTTTCCTGAACCTCTTTTGTTACTCTCTTCTCTTCTTTTAAGATACTGGAAACAGAGGAGGGGCTTGCTGGAAATTTTAATAACCAGCTTTTGGGTGGGGTGGAAAAGGAATAGGGGAATGTATCATGACACGTATAAATTTAATCATAGTAGTAATATTTTTCTCCATCACTTTCTTAAATCTAGACTCTCAACAAAATAGCAAATCAAGTCTTGACTTATAACATTTGTAAATTTTTGAGCTGTGAATGTTCTCACTGACAATTTAACTGTTAGCTCTCATGAGCCATTTTGAACTAGTGTTAGTACAACTCTGAATCAAAAGGACCAATTAGGAAGCTATTACAATAATCTAGATGTAAGGTCCTGAAAGCATGGACTATTGTGGTGGTTGTGTGAAAGGAGAGAAGGGGATGATTGTAGAATGATATGCATTTAGCAGCAAGTTGGATGTGGGGGAAAGATGAGGGAGAGGGGAGAGTCAAGTATGATACTGAGATTGTTAGCCTGAGAAACTGAGAAGAGAAGAGGGGTGGCTGTTGATAGAAATAGGAAAGTTTACATCAGGAGTAGATTTAGAGAAAAGATGACAAGGTCTACTTTGAATAAGTTGAGTTTCATTGCCTGTGAGACATATGGATAGGGATATTAAGCAAGGATGTTCATGATATGGAACTAGGGTTCAGGAGCATTATTAGAATCTGATGGCAGCTTTATAGAAATGAAACTTGAATGATTGGGAACAATTGAGATCTCTTGGTGAAAGATAATAAAAGATCCAAGAATAGAGATAGGAGAGACTTGCACATTTTAGGGGCAAGAAACAGATGAACCTTCAAAAGAGACTGAAGAAAAAGTCAGTCAAGTAGGGGAAGAACCTCAAGAGAAAAATCATAGAGGCTGAAGGAAGAGAATGACCAGGAGGAGAGGGCAGTTGACAGCATCAAAAGCTACATAGAGGTCAAATATGATGAGAATTGAAAAAAAAAGGTCATTGAATTTCAATATTAATACAGTCAAGTCTCTATGTCTCTATGTTTGCATACTTAATTTTCTCTAATCTCATTTTCACTCCAATATCTTTGCCAAGAAAACTTCAAATGGGGTCACAAAGAGTCAAACATGACTGAAAAATGACTGAGTAAATACTTTATAGATTTAAGAAAAAATTAATTCTCCCAAAAGTTTTATGAGTTAGGAGTATACTAATTATTATTCCCATTTTAAAGGTTAGGAAACTGAGGTACAGATAGAATGAGTGATCTGACTTAAGGTCATGAGAAATGAGAAATTCTGAGAAATGAGAAATTATTTTAGTGCAATAGAATATTGGAGAAGGAATTTAATTTGGATCCCAGAAAACTGACTTCAATTCAGGCTCTCCATGATGTGGAACTTTATCTTTATTCTTTATCTTCCTGGGTCTTAGTTCTTCATCTATAAGATGAGAGAGTGGGACAAGAGCACAGGAACTGGATTTGGAACTCACAATCTATGTGATCCATCTCTCTGAGCTTCAGTTTCTTCAGTTATAAAATGGGAGGGGTCATGTTGGATAACCCTTCATGTGCATCTCAGCTTTAAATACCATGATTTTAGGATTTTGAACCCATTTATACTCTTAATTAGACCCACCAACCTGTGGATTGAAGACAAATTCCTTTAGGATAATAATTGCATATCCTTTCTATGTTTCAAGGGCAATGTTTTCCTCAAAGGCACTCAGTGAATACCTAATAAATATGAAAAAAATGTTTTTACTGTGGAGTAACTGAAAGAGCAACTGCCTAGGAACTCTGGGACATTTGGATTCCAAATCTGCTAATAACTAACTGTGGGGAAGGAAGAAGTATTTTAAAAGCACCTATGGGACAGACATGGGGCTAAAAGCTTTACAAATATGATCATAAATCCTGGGAAACAGGTGCTATGATTGTCCCTAGGAAACTGAGACAAACAGAAGTTAAGTGACTTGCCCAGGTCATACAGTTAGCCTTTGAGGTCTGATTTTAACTCAGATCTTTCTTATTCTAGGCCCAGCATTCTATTCATTGAGGCAAATAACTACTTCAAGAATTAGGCAAGACATTTTTATTTTTCTGGACATTGGCTTCTTCATGAAAATGAGGAGTTTGAACTCTAAGAATGCTGATATTCTGTTTTATCTTTTAAAAACATTTGCTTCTTTGCTAGTTCTGCTCCAATATAATTTAACTAAAGAATCTGGAGTATTAAAGATTATCTTGTCCAGTCTTATGTGGCTAAGGAGAGTAGCTCTGAGAATGGCAGAAACTTGCCTCAAGTCACACAATGAATTTGTAGCTAAATTAGAATGAGAATCTTGCTCTTCTCATTGCCAGCACAGTATTTGACCCATAGCACAAAACATGAGCTTTCCATAGAAGATATTTTAGAGAGATAAATTATTTTGATTTAAAAAAATATATATGAATTGCTTCAAGATGCAATTGGTGTCCCTTGTTTTGATACCTCAGACACTGACTAGCTGTGTACACTGGGCAAGTCACTTTACCCTGTTTGCCTCAGTTTTCTCAACTGTAAAACAAGCTGGAGAAGGAAAAGGCAAACCACTAGTGTCTTTGGCATGAAAATCTCAAATGGGGTCATGAAGAGTCATATATAAATGAAAAATGGGGTCATGAGGAATCATATACGAATGAAAAATGACTGAACAGCAACAATTAAAAATAGTTGGGGGAGGGAAGTTTGTTGAATCATGAAGAAAAAAAGGAATAATGGTTGAATCAAATTAACTACAGGTATCAGTTTTTTTAATTTTATTTTTTTCTGTTATCAAATTTATACCCTGATTTCCCGGTAAGGAGAGAGGCTATATCAAGATGACCTCTAGGATTTTAGAAGATTTCACAAGGGGTACACTGATGGTTTGCCAAGAGTTTTGATGGAGAAGTATTGTTTGCTACTAGCATCATCTCATTAAAGTCTATGATTATGGTCACCCAGAAAGAGGAAGACAAATAGATGGTTTGCTCACTGAATTAGGGATGGCATTAAATGGGCAACCCTAGAATCTAGCTTGGTACCAGAACTGACATCTCTAGCTTAGAAAAAAGAAAGCTTGGGAAGAACAGTCCCTCTCTTCAGTATTTGAATGGTTGTCCTGTGGAGAATGAACTTAATTGAGTTTTGCTTGATCTTAGAACTAAGAGCATTGACTTGGACAGGCATAACTCAGTCTAATCTAATGGTTCACGTTCAAATCTGAAATCAAGGGAGACCCTCACAGTTCAGATTCAGCAAAAGAAGGCTTGCTTAGCTGGATCATATAAAGGATATTCAACAAGAATTCAGAACTAGCTCAACTAGACCCATTTCTTTTCGTTTCAGTACAAAAATATATTTGTTCAACAGGACATAGTGTGGTGACATGAAAGCCACAGGACATCTACCAACTCTAAGGAAGCAGTGACTCCTTGTGGGATGACTTCTCATGAATTTAGGAAGCTAGGTGGCACATTGAATAGCACTAATCTAGTTAGGAAGCTCTGAGTGCAAATGTGGTCTCAGACTTAACTGGTGTATGACCCTGGGCTAGTCACTTAACTCTGTCTTCTTCAATATCCCCATATGTAAAATGGGGACAATAATAGAACCTACTTCCCAGGATTGTTGTGAGGGAAAAATTAGATGATATTTATAAGAGATAGCTCATCATCATCATTATTATTATACAAATAAGTCCTCTCAAGAGCTCAAATTTTAGCCCTCAAGTCTCAAGAATAGCTTTCATGCCTTTTATGGAAAAAAAAGAAAGTCAAAAAATGTTAACCTGTCTTACATAGTAGGGGATCCTGGGAGTTCTTTCTCTCACCATAAATTTAGGTAGCTGTTGTAGGGGAAATGATTTCAGCTAAATGTAAGGAACACCCCCCCCCCCCAAACATTAAAGCTGACTCAAGTGCATGGGTTGGCTTTGGAAGGTGGGTCATTCCCCATCATTAGAGATCTTTAGCTGAGAGGTGAGTAGCTACTTGTCTGGTAAATTGCTAAAGGGATTTCTTCTTAGCTGTGTGTTACACTATAGAGTCTCTGAACTTCCTTTCAAATCCAAGATCTTAGGACTTTATAGACAGAGGGGCATTGCAATCAAAGGAACATAAGCAGTCCTGATAGTAGAGAGGGGAAATGACATAGAGCAGGGATTCTTGCCCTTTTTCCTGTGTCATACCTCAGTTTATTAACTGGCAAAACCTATGAACTTCTTTTCAGAATCTTGTTTTTTTTTCAGTACACAAAATGAAATGCATAGGATTATAAAGGAAATAAATATACTGAAATAAAGTTATTAATATATTTTCAAAAGCAAGTTCACAGGTCCCAGGTTAAGAACCTGGGATCTAGAAGGCACTAATTAATAATTGAGTGATTTTTTAGTAGATAAGGAAATCTAAATCTTGCCAGTGCTTTAGTGCCTTTCAAGTCCCCTAGCTATTATGCCAGCTGAGTCCACAACCTAGCTTTTGTCTAGAACCATTTGGGCTCAACCCAATTGACATGCCCTTGGCATTCCCAGTCACCCATGTCTTAACTCTGATATCCAGGAGGCATCACAGGAAGCCCCTCAGCACCTAATCAGAGTGAAATCTTACTGCCCTACTTGGAGAGCCCAGGAAAGTCTTTCTGTTCCATTTGAGGTTGCCCAGATACCCAGTAATCCCGTTGCCCTGGGTATTTGTGCCAGCAGCCCACACACTCAGTCTCTCTTTTCTTTAAATGGCATTAATGTATTTTGTAGACACACCATTTTTGGAACAGGATTGTAACAATAAGGTCTCTCTCCAGGGAGCTCTATACAGTCTAGAAATGATTAACACTCATCCTGACCCCTGACTCCTCTTATAAATTTGAAAGATAGTTTCTATTACCTCAATTTCTAGGTGAAGAAACTGAGTCATAAGAAGTTTGATGATAGAGGCAGTTTCATGATGAAAATCCAGACTATTTGTTTCATTGTCTACTTCCTATTCTGTCCCAAAGGAGGTAACAATTCTTTCACCAGGATCTGGTGCTCAGGTTTCAGTGGGTATATGAATATGTCTAGTAAAGTGATTGCTGAACCTGGACTTAAGGAGGTTGATTCAAATCTTGTCTCTTAGATTTTTTAGTTGAGTGACTCTGGCTATGTTCCTCCACTCCCACTTTGTATATAGATTTGCAGTCAGGGTGTTTTTCTTTCTTTCTTTCCTTCTTTTTTTTGCAATTAGCAAAAATTATATCAATTAGCAAAATTACATCAATCTATGAGAGGTGATCAGGATGGCAACTAGTTTTGAACTAATACTACTTAAGGAGGAATGGTTTAAGAAATTATGAGCATTTAACTTGGAAAAGAAAAGATGGGATTCTGATCTTACTTTTAAATATCTGAAGGAGACAATCAAGAAGTAGAAAGGTTTTCAGAGGTGAGCTGGTTCAATGCCCACTTGAAAAATGAACAAATATATCTCCCTATTTCCCCATTTCCCCCTCTCCTCTTCTACCTGTTGTCATTTCAGAGGAAAGAACTGGAGCCAATAGGGCAAATTACGATGATGCAATTTGAATTCACTATAAGGAAAAAAATTCTTGAATATATAAATGCCAGAAAGTGGAATGTATTGTCTTAAAAAGTAGTAAGTTTTTCATCACCAGAGGCAAGTAGAGGTTCCTGAATTGATTGTCAGGAATAAGGGATTATTGTAATTGATGAGAGATAGATGACTTTTAAAGTTTCTCTACAGACCTGTGATTTCCTGATTCCTTAGGGCATTGGACATTTTTCTGCTGATATAATAACAATAATGCTAACACTAATAATACTGCTAATAATAAAATACCTAGTATTCATGTAACTCTTTAAGGTTTGCAAAATGATTTACAAATATGATCTTGTTTGATCTTCATACGACCCTAATAGGAAGGTACTATTATTTTCTCCATTTTACAGATTAACCCCACCCCACCCCAAACTGAGGCAAACAAGAAGTTAAGTGACTTGCCCTGGTTTATACATTTAGTAGCATTGCAGCTAGATTTGAATTCACATCTTCCTGACTAAGTCCAGCATTCTATCCACTCTGGCACCTATATGCCTCATAATAATACTCTTTACCCTAAAAGTGGATACATATGATTAACTTGGATATAAGGTAATTTTTTTTATTTTATGGGATCAGAAAGAATAGACTTGATGATACACTGTATGGCTTATAGACTATATAAATAACCAGTAGCACAGAATTTAGCCACAAGTCTATCACTAATCTTACAGTAGTAACTTGGCTAAATCTTTGTCAACCCAGGAAAGGTCCAGCTCCTTGTATAAACAGATAGTTGCGTTATTATGTATTTGTCTTTGAATAAATATCAATTGCATAGTATCCCAGGGATAATAATTTACACTTATTAGTGATTTAAATTTTGTTAAGTATTTTACATGTATTATCTCACTTAATCATTACAAAATTTCATGAAGTAGGTAGTACCGGTATTGAAAATTTTTTAAAAGATAACAGAAATGACATTGTTAATCATAATAATTTGATATAGAAGTTATCCATTATAAATTGTGACAACAGAGAAACCAGAAGAAATTAGGAAATACCTAAGTCAGTAAACATTTGACTTACTTGCCAGTTGAGTAGAGAAGGCTGCCAAAGGCAACATTGGATTAGAATATAAACTTGTCTGCAAAATCTTACAAAAATGAAAATGATGGATGATTATGAGCAGCATTGTCTCATAAAGCAAAGAGAAGCAAAGGAGAATCAAACTCTATTAAAATGAGCCAGATATTCAACTAAGTAAAATCATCCCAAGGGTATTCAAGAATTAAGTGGAAAGAGGACTATAAACAGAAGAAAAAATGGAAAATATTTGCAAACATTATTTCAACAGTTTTTTCCCACTTAAAGATAATAGAACAGCCATACTTGGACCCTATTCTCAAAATCCTTGACCTCTTATAGAGGAGCACTAATGAGAAAAAAAAAAGAAAAGACAAGGAACTAACTGGATCAGATATATATATATATATATATATATATATATATATATATTATATATATCATTCAGTTATGAAGGTACCAAGGGAGTGGTCATTCATGATTCCTTGAGAGATGTATCAACAGAAATAATTGCTTAATCATCAATCAACTGATTAATAAATAAATATTGCAAAAGGCATAAAACAAATAGGTGTTTGCTTGCCAGAAATATTTGCCACTGTGATGATAGAGATCCAGCACAGAATCCAAGTTGAGGAGGAATTATCTGTCCTCCAGATGCTCCCTTTTTGTGGATGACACTTGTTGGTTGCCTCAAATCCCCAAACACAACAGAAATTACTGAAGGTGATCTGTAATCAGGAGTTTTGACTATCTATACATAGGAAAGATCAAATGGATAATGATATCCATTGTCAAGTTTCAACATGCATCTGAATGGACATCATATATGGAATTTGTTCAATAAATAGTGTCTGTGTCTGGGACAAACAGTACAGATGGACAATGAGTTGAACCCAGAGTTGATAAAGAGGGGAATGGGTTACATTGTTTTTAGGAAATTGTGAAGTACTTTTATTAATCCCAAGTTTTCTGTGGCAGCAAAAGCTCAGTTTTTAAATACAAACATCTTACTGAGATGTTGAACAGAAGTGAGACTTGGAATACTTCTTCCTCAGAGGAAATAAGAATAATCGTCCCACAATAAGAGGTGGATGGAAAGATACACAAAGGTGGATGCCAGTTGACTTGTCACTTATAATTAAAGAAAAACCCTGAAGAACAACAAGGATAAAGAATAAATAGAGATAGATTGGTTATGTATTGAGGGTGAGAGAACAACTGGCATGCTTCATTGGCACTTCATGATAGAAAGCAAAGAAGTCTTTCAAGACCATATTTGTACCCTCATATGGAAAATTTTCAGAAGGACATTGTCAGATGTTGTATAGGATAGGCAGACATGGGATATGATTTGCTTTATTGGAAGTGACTCCAAAAGTGATGAGCTCAGAGGTTCATTTGGGTATTTAGTATTTTTCATGTGAGAGAACAGAAGCCTTGGAACTTTCTGTGACTTCCTCAGGATCACCTGACTTATAAATACCAGAGGCTGGATTTGAACTGGGGTCCTTTTACCCTGAGTCTGGTGTACTCTCTGCCATACCCGAGGGCTTGTCTGTTTAGTTTGCCATCCAGTTTCCCATTGAAGTCAATAAATGAAATATGGAATGAAATGCTGCCAGCAGAACAGACTTTCTCTGCTATCCTCCACCCCATATCCATCCCATTTTCTTCTCCCTTCCCCCACCAGTCTTCACCAGGAGGAACATCTATTCTCCCCCCTCACCCCAGGATGTAGTCAGCCCATCTGCACAGTCCTTGGAATGAATTCTTCTGGTGATTTTGTTTATTGTTTTTGCTGTTCCCAGTTTGAGGGAAGGGGTTAAAGAACAGGGATGCATATGTGCGCATTTGGGGGAAGGGAGAATGGATGCTGAACATGAAGCTTCCCCTGCCCTGGAGAAGGAGAAAAATCAATATGGTCTGTTTACATTCCCTCTTGACTGACAGGTTCTTGCCTGCAGCCTTCTACTCTTACAGCTTTAATGTGTCTTCTGGCAGGTTTCCTTGTTTTGAGTGATCATTAAAGGAGAGAACAGTCAGGCTTAAGAGAAAGAAGAGCTTTCCCTTTCTTCTCTTCATCTTTCTCTTAACTTCCCCTTTTCTCAGGGCACTGGAGAACCATCCAGTTCATACAGTAGACCTTTTGAGAAGATTCTCTTTGACCTTTTAAAGTTTTCATCCAAGTTGTATGTTCTATAAGAATAACTCCTGGAACTCTGGGTGTTCTGTGACTGGAGTTAAATGGAGGGAAACTTTCTGCTCATCTATGTGGACGGAGTTCTTATCTTGTAGTCAACTGGAAGGCACAAAGATTGGGAGAAATGCTCTTAGGATGATAGCTGGAGACATGGAAGAAACCTTACAAGACATTTAATTCAAATCCATCCATGTCCCTTCTTCCTCCTCCCAAACTTTGAAAGACTCCCAATTGCCTTTAAATAAAATACATACTTCTCAACATGCAATTTACATCTTTCACATTAATGTTCTCACATACCTTGCTAGTGGGTTTTTTTTTTATATTACTCCCCTTCAGGCATTTCAATGCTAGTTTAGGCATTCTCTCTCTACCTTTTACAGCTCCTAGCCAAGACTGAGCTTAGGTGCTTGAGCTCCTAAAAGAGGTCTTTCCTGGATTTTCCCAATTATCATGCATCCCTCCTTATTTTTTATTTATCTAGTAGTTTTCTCCTGCTCATTTATCTTTGTATATAGAATATCATGCTCATGAAAATGAAAACACTTAGGAAGCTTTTATTTTTCTCTATGTATCCCCAGTATCTAAATATACAGGAAGAGTTTAATAAATGTGTGTTAAATTAGGTGAATTTTCATTCTCAATGCCTTTGCAATGGATTTGATTTCAGGAATTTACAGCCTTCTCTCCTGGCAGATTCCTCCCTTCCTTGTAAACCATCTCCTATGTGAGTCCTGTCCTGACCCCATTAGTCATTAACACTTGCTCCCTCAGGAAATTACTTTCAATATATACTTAATCTTTATTTACCTAGTTAGTATTCATGCTATATCTCCTTAGTCAAATGGAAATTCTCTGATCATAATTCATTATCATCCTTGGACCTCTAGTATCTACCTCAGTGCCTGGTATATACTAGGTCCTCTCTAAGTATTTGCTGAACTAAATTGGATCTAGGGAGGTAAAAAAGAACAAAAACAAAAACAACCTCATTTTATGTGTGCCATTCACTGAAGACCCAAGAAATGATGTGACTTGGCAAAGGTTATAAAGTAATAAGTAACAGAGTCCGAATTTGAACTCAAATCCTTTGACCTCAAATCTTTTGGGCCAACTTATGGTAGTCCCTTTTTGAAGGAGGCACAGTGGGGCCACCAACAACTGATGAAGGCAACTGAGTTCAGGACCTGCTTTAAAATAGTATTTACAGTAGGGCAGCTAGGTGGCAAAGTAGATAGAGCACTGGCCCTAGAGTCAGAAGGACCTGAGCTTAAAGGCAACCTCAGACACTTAATAATTACCCAGCTGTGTGACCTTGGGCAAGTCACTTAACCCCATTGCCTTTATAAATTAAAAACAATTTAAATGACTAGGAGATTAGAAAAGTAGTATTTACAGAAGTGACTTATCCTACTTATATTCACAAATTCCACAAGCCTTAGAATCTTCACAATGGAAGGAATGTCTGTGGGGATGATTGGTCTGGAAAACAGAAAACTGGATGGGGAAGGATCAGGCTCACTTTCTTCAAGTATTTCAAGGTATTTGACAGAGAAAAGGGATTTGACTTTTCCTTTGTCCCAATGGGGACCTCAAAGTGAGACCAATAGCTAGAAGTTAACAGATAGGCAGAATTCAACTTAAAGTAATGAATATCTTCTAATTATCAGAGCTATGCTTAAATGGAATAATGATAATGATGTGATAAATTTCCCATAATTGGAATTTTTCAACTGGTGATTACATGACTGGGATGTTGTCATAATAATAGTAGTAATAATAATAGCTAGCACTTTAAGATGTAAAGCACTTTGCAAATATTATCTCATTTTACCCCAATAAAGATTCTGGGAGGCAGGTATTAAGAAAACAGAGGCAGGCAGAAGTAAAGTTACTTGCCCAGGGTCACATAGCTAATAAGTACCTAAGAGATAGGATTTGAACCCAGGTTTTTATGACTGCAGGTCCATTCCCCTATCCACTATGCTACCTAGATGCTATAGGAAAATACTATTTTTTCATCTAAGGAATGACCTAGATAGCCCCAGAAATTTTTTTTTCCTGACTAAAATTCTGATATTGTGCAAAGCTGTAATTTCTGCTCCTAAACTCCCACTAGTCTTTGGGGGTTTGATGATCCCCAGTAACTGATCTGTCTTTTCACTTCCAGATACTTCTCTAAAATTTCACATAAATTCTCCTTGTCCCTCAGTTTCCTCTTTTTTTAAAATTACTGGCAAGAGAGGAAAGCAAACAAGCATAGGTCTCAGTTTTTCCTTTTAAATTAAAAATGATTATTCAAGGTAATGGGGTTAAGTGACTTGCATAAGGTCACACAATTATTAAATGTCTGAGTTCAGATTTGAGTTTAGGTTCTCCTGACTCCACAGCCTGTATTCTATCCAGTACACCACCTAGCTGCCCTTCCTTAGTATGATTTTACACAATCTGGTCCCTGGAAGAAGGCTGGGCAATTTGCCCAGCATGATTAGGATTGTAGGCTGAGAATTAGATCCTGGTCTCCATTTGTCCTCTACTCCCTCTCCTACCTTCATTTTGTAAATAAGGAAAATGAAGATTATGAGTTTCAGTGACTTGTTCAAAGTCACAAAGTAGCAGAGCTAGTATTCAAACCCAGATTCTTTGACTTAATTTCTCCCTATGTACCATTTGGCTCATTTGCTCTTTCTCCTTCCTGGCCTGTTGGTACCTCAAGCTTGAGGAGCTCTAGGGCACTCTGTAGAGTCCCATTTCTGGACTCTTTCAGTCTCCCCAGCCAAGTGTTGGAGGGGCAGGAGACAAAGGAGACAAGCATTCCATTAAGATCTCCAAGTGCTCCCTTTATTCACCAAAATATAAGTGAATAAATACCTTTCCAATCTCTAATCCACTCCAATTTAGTAAAATAAGATTCTGGTGTTCAAGGACACCAGGTGAATATAATTCACAATACTCCCATACACAATGATTTCCAACATATCCCCTTCTTGTTTTTGAAACAAAATTATTACATAATGAATACCACATAAGTTGTAAACAAAAGTTCAAAAATAGTATAAACAAATGTCAATGAAACAATAGTAAAAACCAAGATTCCCAAATTCCTTGAAATACATTTTATCCCCAACTTACAAAGATCACAAAGTTTTTCTTTTGCCAACCAAAAAACCTTTCAAAGCAATCAAATTCAAAATTCAAACTAAAAGTAACATTTAACTTTACCCAACTATTTCAGAGTTTAGGCACTAACACATTCTCAACACAAAAATCAACTCTTTTGTATTTCAAACTTATCAAAGTGAGATTGTTGGATACCCTGACTAGCACCAAAATTCTCAAAGTATAGAAACATTTTCCCACCTCTCCAGGTCAGTGGAGAGATGTGAAAACATCCTATTGATGATTAAATACACAAATACACATGACACACCAATTAAGACCACTCAACAGAAATATAAGTCAGAGGCACAGACTTCACAAGACAAAAACCAAATTTCCCAATCCCAGGAAAAAAAATCTTCCCTTTTTTTCTTAACTAATTGAACCATGAAACTTCTCAATCAATAGTCTATTGAAAAGCATAGTCATTGCCCACTCCCCCCTCCCCAAACCAGAAAGAAGGAATGGGAGTCCCTTGATTTCTAAAATAAGATTTTTGAGATACGGGTTTGTTTCAAAGTTCCAACAAGAAAGCTTTCCCTTCTCCCTCCCCCTCCCTCTCCAAAGGGTGGGAAAAATCTTTGAAATTACTTGAGATGTTGACAGTACAATTTGGAGTTGTTGAATTTTGTAAGCAATAGTCAATACTATTATGGACAGTGAAATTCGTTGTTGGCATCGAGGTCCGAATCAGAGTCTGACTCAGCAAGAAAGGTCTCTGCAGCAGGTTGCAGGTCCAGGGGCCCGGGTCTTGTCCAGAGTGCATAGTGTTGTCAGGTAGGCAGCCTCAGTCAAAAAGAATAGCAAGCAGGTTCTCAGAATCCTACTCATGGCACTGCAGACTACTGCTTGAAAAAACAACTCTATGCCCTGGGGCACTGCCTCAGAGGCTCTACTTCAGCTGACTCCTCAATGTTAAATATATAATTGTTTTCTCACTTTCACTGGTTCCTCTTAGTTTAAAAGCAGCCCCCTAAGTAACAAATCAACCTGTTACTTTCTCCAGAGTCCTCTGCTCTGAGATATCGCCTGGTTCTCTTGCTTGTATTTGCTATGTCCTTCTTCTGGACTTTACTCAGATAACGGGGCATTCATTGTTCCTGTTCTGGTGCCAATATATAGAGTCCCACTTCTGGAATCTCTTATCTTTTCCAGGAGAGCTTTGGAGGGGTGGAGGACAAGGAGAGAAGTACTCCATCAAGATCTCCAAGTGCTCCCTTTATTCACCAAAACACCAGTGAATAAATACCTTTCCAGTCTCTAATCCACTCTCTTGTGGCACTTAATAAGATAAGATTCTGGTATTCAAAGACACCAGGTGAAGATAATTCACCAACTCTTCCCATGCACAATACACAACTTTCCCCAAAGCACGTAGCTTTGCTATTTTTTTTTTTTTGCAAGGCAGATGGGGTTAAGTGGCTTGCCCAAGGCCACACAGCTAGGTAATTATTAAGTGTCTAAGACCAGATTTGAACCCAGGTACTCCTGACTCCAGGGCCGGTGCTTTATCCACTATGACACCTAGCTGCCCCATAGCTTTGCTATTGACTACTGCCCTGTTTCTTATAGGAAATGATCTGTTTGATGACGAGATAGATCTGGACTGTGCAGACCTGGAAGGGGATTCAGTTTTCCAGTTTTTGGCAACAAAGACTGGCTCTGAGACAAGAGGCAATACTCTGATATTGAATTTTTTTTCCATGGAGGTAAATTGGGTGAATTCTGAGCTTGTAAGCTTTGGATGGCACAGGAGTGTGATGCTCCTATTTCTGAAATAAAACTGATGAGAGGAAGCATAAATGAGAGGGGAAAAATACTGGAGGAGTAAAGAGAAGGGAGAAGAGAGCCAGGAAACCTGGATTCTAGTTTTTATTCTTTTATGGGGAATTTAGAAAGGATCAGCAACTATAGAATGAGGACTTGCTGAGCTTTTTTCAGGACTGCTCAGGACTGGTGTCCACCTGTCACCCATCTTTCACCTGTGGTTCCAAGAAGCTGTAGCATGTGCAGCAGCCACACCTTGATTAAACTGGCTAATTAAACTTGGCAGACAGGCTAATCCAGGTTGAGGGTAACTGACAAACTTCAAACCCATCAGTGAGTTAGGGAGATGTATGCCTCAAGCCTATGAAGCTGAAATGATCAGATGAGAACAATTTATTCCAAAGGCTATGAAGGCAACTAAAGCAGTCAGTGTAGAACTTTGGTCAGACATCAAAGATGCCAAGATCATCCATTGTGTCCATTGCCCAGGACTTTTGTCTTTCTACTAGACTTTAATGCCTCTTAGAAGAATGAGACTGATGACTTTGTGAAACTCTGTATCATTTTAATCCAATTGATACACAAGTCAAGACATTACCCATAATATCATGTGTCTTCTTTGAAAACAAAAGATGAACAACTAACTTACAATTTGGGGCAAGTTACTTATTCCCCTCCTCAGTTTCCTTCTCTGAAAAACAATGGAATTAGATGGTCTCTAAATCCTTTACCATTGACATTTTATATTTCTAGTGTCCCCTTCAGTAGTAACATGCTATCATCAATTCAAGGCATTGCCAAGGACCTACTATGGCAAGGTTGACCTTAAGAATTCTTGAGTATTACCATCATCCTTGTCACTGAAGTCTTCCATCTCTAGTTCTTGCCATCGACCTGGCTATATCTTCTCATATTTGTGAACTCCCTCAATTACTCTCCTTGGGAATAAAAGACTGTCTTCTTTTCTAATTGTATCTTCTGTACTTCATACAATTCCTGGCAAATATACTAAGCATTTAATTAATGCCTTTTCTTTCATTCTTTCATGCATGTTTCTCCCAGCAGGATGTATGCCTCCTTGAGGGAATTTATTATTTCTGGTTTTGCATCCTCAGAACTCAGTACACTGTTTGGTACACAGCAAGTTGTTAAATCTTTATTCAATTGAACTGATTTAAATACTGAGTAAAAGAAGGACTGAAACACATCCTTTGACCTTTTCTTTCTGAGTTCTGGGTGTGAAAATTTTGCCAGGCTCCTCAGCAGAATGGTCATCCAAAGAAATAGAAGCCGTCCCAATCAAAACCAGGTGTTTTATAGTGTCCCATAAGTCTTTGTGCAGCTTCAAGCTTTAATCAGGACTGTTCATAAATGGGGAAAAAATACTTCCCTCAGAGAAAACAGTATTAGAAGGGGCACAAGAAATTTCTGACCAATTCTTTGGGACATTCTAGGATTGAGAAATGGAAAGAACTTTAGAAATCATCTATTCCAAAATCTGCATTTTACAGGCAGAGAAACTGAGGTTCAAACAGGAAAACTGACTCTCTGTTACACAGCTTATAAATGATGCTCTTACTATGCATCATGCTGCCTCAATGGTGCCTGAATCATACTTGCCTAACTTATCTTCTGTACAGAAGTGAAACTAAA
Organism: Macrotis lagotis; assembly: GCF_037893015.1. Taxonomy (NCBI): domain Eukaryota; kingdom Metazoa; phylum Chordata; class Mammalia; order Peramelemorphia; family Peramelidae; genus Macrotis; species Macrotis lagotis. The sequence continues at coordinate 143,520,831 of NC_133658.1, read as the reverse complement.
TCAGTGTGACTAGTGTCTCAGTTTCTTCTGCTGCTCATTTCGAGGAAAATTTCTACTTCTTAATTTCCATTGCCTTAAACCTCAGTTTGGAATTGGGGATGTGGAAATAGCTTCTAATCTCTTCTCTCTTCCCTCCCCTCCATTTTTTCCTTTCCTTCAGAATCATAAGACTTACAACTGGAAGGGAACATTAGATATCAGTTGATCTATTTTATTTTAAAAGAGAAACAAGATACTAACTTAGGGAAAATGACTTGATAAAAGCTCCAAAGTGGAGGATGTTGATGATGATGACTACAGCCAAGCAATGAAGCAACATCTTTCATGCTGAGTCTGAAATTGGCAGGTACAAGGTGAGAGCATCACTAGTCTTAGAGCTTCAGAAGTGTGAGCTGACCCTTCTCACATATGCCTTGAACTTGTGAGAGTCAAGTCAATGGGTATAACTAGAGCTCTGGGGATAATTATATATTGAGAGTTAGGAAAATAAAGTGTCAAGAGCTCTGTTCTGAGTCAGCTAGAAGTGGTCCTTGCTACTTAATTGCTGTTTGAGAAAAATCACTTCCCATCTATAAAAGTCCTTTCTGGACTCAACAATCTGTGACTCCAGTAAGCCCATTAGTACCTGGCAACAGCATAACCCACTATTTACTAGGTGTATAACTCTAGTAAGCCACTTAACTTTTGCCTGACTCAATTTCCTCAGCTGGAATGGGGATCATAATAGCATCTACCTCCTGGGGTTGTTAGGAGGATTAAATGAGATAATATTGCAAAGTACTTAGCATAGCACCCAAAAAGTTGCTGGTTAGATGTTTTTTCCCCTTCCTCTCTCCCCTGCTTCCCTTTCCCCTTCCTTCCTTCTCTCCCTCTCTCCTTCCCTCCTTCTCTCCTTCCCTCCTTCCCTCCTTCCCCCTTCCCCCCTTCTCCCTTCCCCCTTTCCTTCCTTCCTTCCTTCCTTCCTTCCTTCCTTCCTTCCTTCCTTCCTTCCTTCCTTCCTTCCTTCCTCCTTCCTCCTTCCCTCCCCTCCCCTCCCCTCCCCTCCCCTCCCCTTCCCTTCCCTTCCCTTCCCTTCCTGAATTTTTAGGTCTTGCAGGAAGGATTCATGACACACTTAACGCACTGGAAGCAAATGATGGCACATCAGAGTGGTCACTCAAATCATGAGAGCTTCTCCATTGAAATATTTAATTCATGTTGTAGGAGATTGATCAGGAACTCAACTGGATCCCCCCCAGTCTGCTTGTGGAAATTTCAGGAACAGAAACAATGAGCAATTAAGGGAGTATTTGCTTCAGGCTTAGAGTGGGCTAATTTATAGGTTGGAAAAGTATATCCATTGTAGACCTTGAGTGATCCATTTGCATGTTAAATAATCAGGAAAAAAAAGACAGTGGATTGACTAAGACAATGAATGGGTCTGCTATGAGCCTTGTTCTCTGCCTACTCAATGAGTAGGAGTGACAGCAAAAAAAAAATGAGATGACCCTGTTAGCAATTACAAGTCAAGATAATTACTGAGGAGTCCTTCTAGGAGACTGAAATTAAGTGTTCACAGATTCCAGTGCAGCCCAAACCATTTTATAATGTTAATTTGGAAATATTTAGCAAAATAAATAAAAATACAGTAGAACATAGATAATGTTAACAGATGGTTTTCCATGTAGCCTGCAGAGGTCCTTATGAAAGGTTTCATGGCCCCCATTTCTATTTGACATCAGTGCAGTAATGGGAGAGGGGATTATTTCTCTCCCATTCTTCTTTAGCATGAACGGTAGCAGAAAGACATATATATATATTACCATTCAGTAGAATAGAGTCTGGCTGTCAAGTCAAATCAAGCTCCCAGCAAAAAAAAAAAAAGAAAGAAAAAAGAAAGAGTCAGAGAGATGGTGACTGCCGATTGAGAGATGGTTGTTCTTAGAGATAGTCTGAGAGAGCAGAATTAGGCAAGCTCCTGCTGAGTCAAAGGTAAGAACTCCAGTTCTTTCCAGAAAAAGCAATGGAAATCCCTTCAACTAGGACTTCAGGGGACAGACACTGGAGATGAAGTAGGATCCAGCTGTGACTGAGATGGCAAAATCCACAGGAGTAGTGTGAGGATATCAGAATCCCTGAAACCTCAGAGGTATTGATGTGACCATCTTCACATGGGCCTCAGCCACAAAGGTTTCCTACTTCTAAGTCTTACCACTTCTAAATGTGTAAATTCAGCCATTCAGAATTGTAAAGCAATAACTCTTTAAATCTTGTTTTCTTCATTTCTGGCTCCTTATAGATCTTGTAATTTTAAGCAGATTGTAGATTCTCAATTAATCAGAGTCCCTGATAGGCTATGGTTTACAAAGCACTTTCCTCACAGCTATGCTATGAGATAAGGAGTGTAAGTCCATTGTCCCTATTGAAAAGATGAGGATATTGAGACTCCAAGATAAAGTGATTTGACTTAAGACCTGTTCTGGTCTTCAACCCAGTGCTCATTCTGTTGTTTTATTCCATCATCCCGGAAAGAGTCACCATTTGCAATTGTTGTTATAGGGCCTCTAAAGGGGTGAATTGGAGGCACAGCTAACTGACCAGTTGATTGTGAAAGAAATTAGAAAGCATTGTTACTCTGGAGCAGAAGGAATTCTTGCTAGCTTCAAGTTCTGTCTTCTAATTGGCCCCAGAATGGGCAAGGGAAAGGATAATATGTAGGCAACAGCTTTCCTCTTCAGCTTATTTGATGGGATTTATAAGACATAATATATAATGTCACAGACTAAATTTGAGTAATGCCAAAGAAAACACAGAACCACTGGATTGGCTTGTCCAGAACATCTGAGGTGAGAGAATAATGATTTTGGAATGAGAGGAGAAGAATTTAGATGTTCATCCTGTAAAGAGAAAAGGTTCCAAGACTCCCCAAAGTCTTCCTCCCTGGAAACTGTCTCCTTGAAGGGCCCTTGGATTGACTTTGTACTCAGAGGTTACTCAAAGAATGCGCTGAGAGCGAAGAGGACTGCCCTCTCAGTGTGAAGAGCTTGATTGTAGTCCAACCCCTTAGAAACATTTAGTAAACTTGCAACTTTGGACAATTTAATTCATTTTCATGGCTTCATTTTAATCTTCTTTTATATGAAGATGATAATCCTCCCACCCTCAACCCCTGTTATGAAGACTGAATAAGAAAGTGGACATTGAGATTCACATAGTCTTCAAGTGCCATAACAATGAGCTATCTTGTTCTCCTGATTGCTCAACCCCCTCTTTGGACCCCTCTATCTCTTGACTAGCAACTAGGGATTTTTATGCTGCCTCCTCCCCAGTTTAGGGGAAAATGTTTTGGTTTTTTTTTTTTGGTTTTCCAAAGTAGTGGTGTTAAGTAACTTGCCCAAGGTCACACAACTAGTAAGTATCAAGTGACTGGATCCCAGTTTAGGTCCTACTGACTCCAGAGCTAGCACTCTATCCAGTGCACCACCTAACAGCCCCCACAAGATGCACTTTCAAATTTAATTTGTATTATTAACACTTTCTTAAGTCTAGGCATCAATAAAACAATAAACTAAGTTCAGGCTTGTGCTATTTGCTTATTTCTGAGGTGTAAATATTGTTCAGTCATATCTGACTTTTTGTGACCCCATTTGGGGATTTCTTGGCAGAGATACCAGAGTTGTTTGGCATTTCCTTCTCCAACTTATTTACAGATGAGAAAACTGAGACAAACAGGGTTAGGTGTCTTGCCCATGGTCACACAGCTAGTAAGTGTCTGAGGTCACATATAAACTAGTCTTCCTAACTCTAGGCCACTGCATCACCTAGCTGCCTTGAGCTGTAATATTCACACTGAAAATTTAAGTCAGTTGTCCTGAACTGATTTGAACTGGTTCCAGCTTACCCTTATCCTCACACAATAGTTTTTTAACTCTGCTTGTTGTTTCATCTTCTCCTTGAGAGTAAGAACCATTATATTTTCATGTATTTTTGTTTATCATAGTGCCAGGACACAAGTAAGCACTTAATAAATGCTCTATTCTATTATTAATTAAACTACTCAGCTACTGATGAAATCTTACATCTTGAAAGACAATTCTCATCATAAAATGACAATGCATGGTTCTCAAAGGTTCTATCAAACTAGAAGGTCATTGAATATGGAACTGGTGGTGGGCCTGGCATCTATCAGAGAGAGATACCTGGATGATTATAGACTTGGTATCTGTCATTATCAAGCAGCCTAGAAAAGTGCCCTTTGCTCAATATCTGAGAGTTGGTCACCAGGTGAACATTCTTTTAGTTTCCATAAGTTATAAAAACCATCAGCAAAAATGATATAGGGATGGAGATATGCTTCCTGGATAGAGTACACTGTTTAGAGGACAAAATCATTCAATTGTAAATCTAGAGTTAGGAATGCGATGATCCTACTGGGGACCATCTTCTTCAAACCCCTCATTTTATAGGTGAGGTAATAACTTGTTCTAAATCATTCAGGTAAATGTTAGAAACAGAATCTGAATGTTAGAAACAGATCTTCAGACTCCAAAATTATAGTTAATATTTAAAGATATACAGAACTCACTTCAAAAATGCATCTTTCTTTATTAAATGTGTAAGGTCAAATTATTCAAACCTCAAGGAATTAGGGTGTTTTTTGGTATTCTATTTTTACTTTGATAGTTTTTCCTCCTATTTTATTTTTTCTCAATAACATGTAAAACTTTTTAGGCATTAATTTTTTTAAAATTGTTGAGTTCCAACTTGTCTCCCTTCTTTCCTTTGCTTCTCCTTAAGAAAGCAAGCAATTTGATATAGACTATACAGATTTACATTGTTTTGGGCTATTAGTTGATATTGGCCACCACCCCTTTTCCCATTCTCTTTGGCAGTTTGTTTTCTGAATTATAGCCCCATATTCTGAATTCTAGCTATAAGCAAAACACAAGTGGGAATTATTTGGATCTGATTAAGATTTTGGACATAGATGTCTAAAATAATAATGATACTTCATCTTCACTGTGTCAGTGGAACAATCCTTTGATTTAGAGATGAGTTCAACTCTATTCAATAAACTTGTGTTAAACATTTTCTATGTACCACATACTTTGCTAAGTGATGAACAAGGAGATCATAGCCTTTACTGATGGGAGAACAAAGATCCAGAGAAGTGGTGATTTATCTAAGAATTAGAAATGATATTTGAATCCAAGTTCTCCAAATCCAAATATGGGATCCTTTTATATATTTTTTTAAATTTATTTAAGGCAGTGGGGTTAAGTGACTTGCCCAAGGTCACACAGCCAGGCAATTATTAAATGTTTGAGGTCAAATTTGAACTCAGGCCTGCCAGGGCCAGTGCTTTATCCACTGCACCACCTAGCTGCCCCCCTTTTATATTTCTTAAGTCAACAAGTCTTAATCCATTCAGTAAGATGGAGGACCATTAGATCTTATCATTTGCTGTTACTATATCTTCCAGACCCTTGGGCACTAGTTTGATTTGTCAATATGATCTAAGGACTCCTAGGCCTTTCCATCTCTATTGTTGGTGTAGGACCACTAGGCTTTTCCATTAACCCTTCTTTATGGATTGTTTCTCTTTTTTTTAGAACTATACATCCTTGAGAGCAGAGACCATCTCACTTTTCTATTTATATCTTAAAGCCCTTAGTATAATACTTGGTGCAAAATAGGTACTTAGAAAATACTTAGAAATACTTAGAAAATACCTATTTCTTCATTATTTTAAATTATTGAGGATAGCTTTATACTAAGAGGCAGTTAGATTAATTATCAAAAACCCTACACTGAGATAGCTAAGAGAAATGCAATTTAACTCTGTCCTTGTTACTTACTTATTATGTGAACTGGAGCAAGTCATCTATTCTCTCTTGATCTTAATCTTCTCAAGTATAAAATGAAGGGGTTGTGCTAGAGGATATCTATGGTTCCTTCTAGAGTTGCCAATCTGTCACTCTACTGGTGTTTTCTAGAGATAGGGCAAAAAAAAAGCATTTTAAAATACATGCAAATTGTGCAAAGTATGAAAGTTAGCCCAAGCTTGGAAGAAGGTGGCAATAAGGTCTGGACCTTGAATCAGGAAGAGTTGAATTTAAATTCTGTTTCTGATGCTTTTTGATGGGCTAATGGCTTAAACTCTCTGACCCTCAGACTTATCTGCTAAGTTCTAGATGGGTTATGATCAGTAGTATCATGGAGGGTTGAATAATGTAGGTGTAATAGTGCAGAGGAAATGTCATGAAAGGGAAGAAGATAAGGAGGGTGTGAATCAGATTATGGAAAATCTTAAATTTTGAATTTTAATTGGTATGCAGAGAAATCCTAGAAAGCTTCATGATTCCAATTGTCAAATATCTTCAAGATGGTAGTGATTGGAGGGCAGTATTGCATTTATATACATTTCTTAAGCCTAGCCTAGAAAATTTTTCCCCTCTTGGTCCTGGCTTTCCATGTTTCCATATCACTGTGATTCTTTTACCACTGCCATTAAGTATACTTGCTGGAAAAGTCAAATAGTACCATCTAAATAGATTGAAGATATTTGCCAGTTGGAGCCATGATGCTTTCTAGAATTCTCTATTTATGTTACCCCTCCCCCCCATTTATGAGGCAGATATTAAATAGCCCATTTGGTAAGCAGAACTACTTGGAGTGGCTTACTTGATGATTGGACTTGGAAACCAGGAATCCTAACTACCAGATCACCAGACCTCATCTATTTTTGTGCCAACTGATTCTGTACTGAGAATTCTGAAGAAATGCTTCCCCCTTTCCAAAGAACCTTATCCATAGGGTCTAGTCTTGATAATGGTCTTGGACCTAGCTTCTGTAAACTCCTCAGCTGATTTGCCATTATCCAGAATTCATTTTGAGCCAAGACATTTGTCAATATTTAGGAATCAGTATCCCTTTTTACCTTGTTTCATGTGAGCCATAATCCAACTCTACCTCTGGTGATTCTTTGTCTATGCTGATGATAACTGAGCCATGTGTTCATTGTTAACCGTTAAAAGTTTTTTGTAGTGAGAGCCAGAGCTCTGACTTTGCATTGATGGGAAAGGTCAATGAATATGTGAAATTGGTCTGGTTTAGGGGGGTCAGTTTTTTTTTGTAGCTGCCAAAGGGTAAGGTTTGGAGCACTTGAAGTAACATATTATCCAAATCTCTCTGCTACTATTTTTAAAATTTTATTTATTTATTTTGAATTTTACAATTTTCCCCCCTAATCTCACTTCCCTCTCCCCACCCCTCACAGAAGGCAGTCTGTTAATCTTTACATTGTTTTCATACTATACATTGATGTAAGTTAAATGTATTGAGAGAGAAATCATATACTTAAGGAAAAAAAATATAAGAGATAGCAAAATTACATAATAAGCTTATGGGGTTTTTTTTTGAGGTTTCTGCAAGGCAAATGGGGTTAAGTGGCTTGCCCAAGGCCACACAGCTAGGTAATTATTAAGTGTCTTAAGACCGGATTTGAACCCAGGTACTCCTGACTTCAGGGCCGGGTGCTTTATCCACTACACCACCTAGCTGCCTGTTTATTTTTTTTTAAATTAAAAGTAATAGTCTTTGGTCTTTGTTCAAACTCCATAATTCTTTCTCTAGATACAGATAGTATTCACCATCGCAGATATCCTAAAATTGTCCCTGATTGTTGCACTGATGAAATGAACCAGTCCATTGAGGTTGATCATTGTCCCCATGTTGCTGTTAGGGTGTACAAGTCCTTCTGGTTCTGCTTATCTCATTCAGCATCAGTTCATGCAAATCCTTCCAGGCTCCTCTGAATTCCTGTCCCTCCTGGATTCTAATAGAGCAATAGTGTTCCATAATGTACATACATCATAATTTGTTCAGCCATTCCCCAGTTGATGGATATTCACTCAATTTCCAATTCTTTGCCACCACAAATAGGGCTGCTATGAATATTTTTGTACAAGTGATGTTTTTACCCTTTTTTCATGATCTCTTCAGGGTATAGACCCAGTAGTGTGGTATTGCTGGATCAAAAGGTATGTACATTTTTATTGCCCTTTGGGCATAATTCCAAATTGCTTTCCAGAATGGTTGGATGAGTTCACAGCTCCACTAAATATATATTCCTCAATGCTACTATTCATTTTCATTTCAATATTTCAAAAAGTCATGATTTGATAGGTGTGGATGTTCCCTCCTCTGATGCAGAGAGACAATCCTTTCAGGCTTTAGGAGGCAGTCTTTACAAGAGATTATAACAGGGAAAAAAGACCTTGTTTGCTAAACCTCTTCTGATAAGCCTCCCCAAATTTATCTAGGCCAGCACTCAGACAAGAGACCTACAGTCCATCCCCTAGTCCTATGCAATAAGACTTTCCAGCTTGCCAGAGATTGAGTTCTGATCCAAACCAGAGCACCTTGGGTGTCAGGCTTACTTTCACAATGTGGCATTGAATGCCTTTAGTGGACCTCTGTCTAAGTGTAAGGAACTGAAGAGAAAGAATCAGGCTGATAGTTCATTAAATAATAATAATAATAATAATGTTTGTCCTTCATTCTCAAAAAAGAACATGACATCAGGGAGTTGATGTCATGGCAAGCATGTGAATTGGATTTGAATAAGTGGATGCTGTGCTAAGTCACCAGGTTCACTTTCTCCCCAGAAACATTTGGATCCAGTGGCCTGATATGAATCAGGATGACTGGAGATGGCCCTGGATGTAAAGCAATCAGGCTTAAGTGACTTGTCCAAGGTCACACCTAGTTCTCAAGTGTCTGAATTCAAACTCTTAAACTCCTCACTTCAAGGCTAGTTCTTTATCCACTTCACCACCTAGCTGCCCTAAGCATAAATGGAAATAGAGACAAAGGGTAAGTGACTGGATGTGGAGGGTTTCAGATGATGGAGGAAGAGCTACAGAAGGGAAGGGCCTGGAAAGCAGATTTTTCTTTTTGGATCACTTGATCCTTTTGCTTTAGGAGTTAACTGAAAGAAGACTGAGACAGTTCTACCAAAGGGGAAGCTCTTTCCCCCTCTTCATCCTTCTAGTCTTGAGGTAGCCCTGAGAATCCCGGTAATCTAGAATGCAATGGTCACAGAACTTTGCTGTTAGAAGGACCCTCAGAGACCATCCAATCCAGTCAATAGCTGAACAAGAATTCCCTCTAACCAACTCACCACTTAATCAACCAGCCTTTGCTTGAATTCTTTCTGTAGAAGGAGAACTCTGGAACTCCTGAAACAATTCACTCCTCTTTGGGGTAGCACTGATTGTTAAAAATTTTTTGCTTAGATCAAGCATAAATTTGCTGTTTCAAAATTGCTATCCATTTTTCCTAGTTTCCTTCCTTTCTTGCTGGGTATAAGCAAAAATAAAATGTAATCCTTTATTCATGTCCTTTAATTACATGAAGACAATTATCATGTCCCATCTAAGTCTTTCTTTTCTTCTCTAGACTAAATAGCCTTCATTTTGGTTGGTCTTCTCTGGATGCTCTCCAAATTATCAGTGTCCTGAAAATATAGGTCTCATAACTGAGCACTCCAGTGCGCAGTACAACTGAATGATCAGTTCCTGTCTTCAGATTACTCTGTTCTCTTAATGGTGCTTCAATTCAAATGAGTTTATTTGAACTTCCAGAGTATATTGACACAGAGGCAATATGGTATGGGGGTGCAGGTAATACAAGACTGGGAGTCAGGAAGACCTGGGTTCAGCTACCTTATCTGATAAGAGCTCTGTGATTCTGGGCAAGTCACTCTATCACTATGACCTTATGAAGCTTCCTACTAGGATTGTAGATGGGATTGTGATCTGCATTGGTGGATGAATTCCCATACCAAGAGTTTTCCCCAGAAACTCTTTTCTGTTTGCACCCAAAAGGAGGGAAAAAAACAAATCAGAAGAAATGGTTGACAATTTCAAAAAACGACAAATTTATGCTTGACCTAGGGAAAAAACTTCCTAACGGTTAAAATTACTAAAGTGAATGAACTGCTTCAAGGGGCCATGCCATTTTCCTTCTTTTTGGAGGAATTCAAAGGATGGATAGATACTTTATTAATTTTAGAAGGAATTCTCATTTAGTTATTGTTTGCATTAGAAGCTGTTCCTAATCCTGATTATAAATCACAAATTGTTTGTGTATTCCAGTTCTACATTGGTAACTCACATTGAGTTTGAAGTCCATTAAACTCCAGAGATTTTTTTCAGATCTGTTCTGAAGTAAAAGCTCCCCTATATTATTTATGAAGTTGATTTACAAAAATAAGGTCATAATTTTACATTTACCCCTATTAAATTTCATTCTATTTGATTGGATCCTTACTTTTAACCAGATGAGATCTTTTTGGATTCTGACTCTGCAGATGATATAGTGGGAAGGTTAGCTACTTTTGATGACAAGTTTAATAAGCACACCATCTAAGTCTTTAGCCAAGTCACTTTGAGAAATATTAAATAGCACAGGGTCAGCCACAGCTGCCATTCTCACTCCCTTGGAGGCCTCCTTCCCAGTTGACATTGATCCATTAATGACTATTTCAGTAAGCCCAGTTATTTAAACACTTACAGATATACCTAAATGTATGATCATCTTATACATTTTTCTCCATTTTTTCTAATCAATCAATCAACAAACTTTTTTTTTTTTAGGTTTTTTTTTTAAGGCAAATGGGGTTAAGTGGCTTGCCCAAGGCCACACAGCTAGGTAATTATTGTCTGAGGTCGGATTTGAACTCAGGTACTCCTGACTCCAGAGCCAGCACTCTGCTCTACTCCACTGTGCCACTTAGCCACCCAATCAACAAACATTTTAAAATACCTACTATGTGTTGGGCACTGTGTTATTAAGTTAAGTATATAAATGCAAACAATAAAATTCCAATTCCACAATTGCCAAACTTTGATAAAACCTAAATAAATTCTGTATTTACAATGTTCTCTTGATCTATTTGTCTAGCAGTCCTGTTAACAAAAGATATGTAGTCAGTCTAACATGATCCTTTCATGAGGAAGCCACATTGGCTCACTGTTGCTTTTCTAGTTGTTTTACTAACCATTTCTTTAACAATATGTTCTGAATTTTGCAATGAATCAAAATAAATTTCTTCTCACACAGTAAACACTTAATAAATGCTTTGTGGATTGATAGATTCTCATTGACATATAGAATTGGCTTATGGAAAACTCAATCTTCTTTCCTTTCTGGAATATGATTATATTTGCCTTTTTTTTTAGCCTATAGTGCCTTTTCCTTTTTCATGATTTTTCATAATCCATTCCCTACTTCATTCAGTTCCCTGGATGAAGTTTTTTCTCATCTTGAGTATTTTTTTGAAAGGCAACAGTAGCAAAGCAAGACAGAGACAGAGGCACAGAGAGGAGGAGGATGAGTATGGAGAGAGAAAGAGAGAGAGAGAGAGAGAGAGAGAGAGAGAGAGAGAGAGAGAGAGAGAGAGAGAGAGAGCACTCCAGCAGACAATTAAAATTCTCCATACTTCATTCAGTGCCAGACTTGTGATCTTTTTCTTAAATTCCTCTTCTTCCTCATTCTGACCAAGTAACTGGTCATATTCATCAATTACAATATTTTATTGTGTCCTTTTTCTGTTGATCTGCACCATATGCTCTGCACTCCACATTTCTATTCTGTGCCTGAGTTTCCTTACAGAAGAAAATTTTTCTCAGTATATAATCCTATTCTATTATTTCCTTTTATCTGTCTTTTTCCTTTTAAATATAATATTCCTTTCTAGAACTATATTCCAGTAATAGAACCCATTCTCATTAAATCTCAGTGTTATCTGCAATGTCAAATTGCTTTCTTGCTACTTATTCTTTTCACCTTTATGGTTAGATACCTGAGGCCATGCATTTTATTTCTTTCTCTTCTCAGGAATTTGCAATTTATGAATTTCTGGTTTTTTTTAAAACTAATCTTTTTCCTACATTATAGTTATTCTCGATGGTATCTATAGTGATAGAATTAGTAGAATTCTCCCTCCCTTTTTAATTTGAAAGTTTTTAATTACATTTACAAGGCTTGAGATGAATACACTCTTACCTTCATTATGTGAGTATCTTTGTATGTATGAACACATATACACATGCTTGATCTCTAACCAGTAGCTTCTTAATCCTCTACTTAATCTGCAGTTCATAAATATAAATCTAATTCTCAGATAAAATATTTTTAACAAACTGTTCTCTTTACAATATGTCTTTCTCTTTGATAAATCCATTCCTTTTATTGGCAACAGTTATGAAAAATGCCACCTGTGCTCCTACATTCTTCACTTCTTACCCAAGAATGAATGAGACTTTTCTTTTCTTACTCAGAACTAGGAAGTGATACGAGTTGGGAGAAAATGTCCTGCACTGAGTCAGGAAAAGATTGAATCTTAAAAGGCTAGCATTAGAAGTGGACCCAGAGTCATGTAGGTATGTCTTAGGATTTTGTCCTTGGTCTATTTTTTTTTGTTCAAAACTTTTAATCAATGGTTTGGATGAAAGGCAGGACTGACATGTTTATCAAGGCTGTGGCTTACATGAAATTGGAAGGGATAGCTAACATGTTAGATGGCAAAATAAGGTTCCAAAAAGATCTCAACATGCTAGAATGATGGGCCAAATCTGACTTCAGTAATTCAGGGGAATCATGATGTCATTGGTATGGGTTCTCTTTCCAAGACTGCAGTTGTCCCACAACCCATTGTTATTAAAGGCTAAATCTAATAGGATGGAAGTTTATAGGGATAAATGTAAAGTTCTGTATGTACATTAAAAATGATTCAACTTCATAAGTATTCTACAGGGGACATATGGCTAGACGATAATTATTGTGGAAAAAAATCTCTGAAGGGTGGTGTGGGGGTTAGCTCATTATGAGTCAATAATAGGATGTGGCAGCCAAAAAAAGTCAGTACAAACATATACTTCACTAACAGAAGTGGATTTCCTGGAGGAGAAGATTGCTTTGCTGGAGCTTGGTATCCAGTTCTGAGCAGTACATTCTAGAAGGAACACTGAGGAACCTGAATACATTTAGAAAAGAATAACCAGGATGGGGAGGGATCTCAAAATGGTACCATTTGAGGATTGGTTAAAGTGTCTGGGGCTATTTATCCTGGAGAAGAATGAGAAGAATAAGATTGCAGTTGTCAAAGAGGATGTTATCATAAAGAAGAGGCATTAGATCTGTTTGGTTCCTGAGGACAGAACTTGGACTACTGGGTTGAAGTTGTAAAGAGGAAGATTTCAGATGCCCATAAGGAAAAATCTCCTAATACTAGAATGATCCAAAGATAAGATGAGTTTTGCTAATAGGGTAATAAATTCCCCATTACTGGAGACACTGGAACAGAAACACTCAGCATGGTGTGCCCTCATGAGAGGGTGCGCCATACTCTATCAACAAGGCAGAATGGTAGCAGCTCAAAGGAAACATGAGATGTCTAAGTTTAGAGTATCTACTCAGGTGTTCCCATGGACTATTTGTATCCATCCTATGATAGAGCATTCTGATCTTGTATTGGTTTGATCAGGCAGTCAAATACATTGTAATTTACCTCTAACATAGTGATATAGTTTTGGTCTTCTTTGATATCAGAGGACAAAAACCAACTGGAGATATTCAAATGACTACTTGATGGTTAATTTTTTAGGGGTGTTCTAGACCCGATTTCCTATTTGTGTTGGAGTTGGACTAGCTCATATGTAAGGTTTCCTCTAACTCCTTATTTTTCTTTTCTTTTCTTTTCACCTGGTTACATGCAAAAACACATTTCAACACTGACTTCTAAAACCTTCAGTTCTGAATTCTCTCCCTTCCTTTCATCCCAACCCCCCTAATTGAGAAAACAAGTTATTTGATATAGGTTAAAAATGTATAGTCTTGCAAAATATTACCACAATAGTCATGTTGTAAAAGTAAACATAATCTTCCCCCCAAGAAACCTCAAGAAAAATAAAGTTAAAAAACTATTTTCAATCTGTATTCAGACATCATCAGCTCTGTCTTTGATATGTATGGATAGTATTCTTTATCATAAATCCTTCAGAGTTCTCTTGGGTCACAGCATTGCTGAGAAAAGGTAAATCATTTACGATGAATCATCCTACAATGTTATTATTTTATCTATAGTACATTTCCCATTGCATCTGCTCATGCAATTTTTTTACTGAGAACATCCTGTTCTTCATTTCTTATAACAGAATAGCATTTCATCTTAATGACATGCTACAATTTGTTCAGTCAATGACTGAATTGTTCCAACTTGCATTTTTTTAAAAAATTATTTAAATAGATAGAATTGATAACCTCATCTGAAAACTCAGATCCTTTTATTTATTTATTTATTTATTTTGAATTTGATAATTTTTCCCCACTCTTGTCCCCCCCCCACCCCAAGGCAGTCTGTTAGTCTTTACATTGTTTCCATGGTATACATTGATTTAAGTTGAATGTGATGAGAGAGAAATTATAATATTTGGTATTTGTTCAAACTCCACAATTCTTTCTCTGGATGCAGATGGTATTCTCCATCACAGATACCTAAAAATTGTGCCTGATTGTTCCACTAATGGAATGAGCAAGTCCATTAAATTTGATCATTACCCCCATGTTGCTGTTAGGGTGTACAATGTTCAGGTTCTGTTCATCTTGCTCAGCATCAATTCATACAAATCCTTCCAGATTTCCCTGAATTCCCATCTGTCCTGATTTCTAATAGAACAATAGTGTTCCATCATATACATATACCACAGTTTGTTAAGCCATTCCCCAATTGAAGGACATTTATTTGATTTCCAGTTCTTTGCCACTACAAATAGGGCTGCTATGAATACTTTTGTACAAGTGATTTTTTTACCCTTTTTTCATGATCTCTTCAGGGTATAGACCCAGTAGTGGTATAGCTGGATCAAAGGGTATGCACATTTTTGTCGTCCTTTGGGTGTAATTCCAAAATGCTCTCCATAATTTTTGGATGAGTTCACAGCTCCACTAATAATGTATTAGTGTCCCAGATTTCCCACTTCCCTTCCAACATTGATCATTGTCCTTTCTGGTCATATCAGCCAATCTGAGAGGTGTGAGGTGGTACCTCAGAGATGTTTTAATTTACATTTCTGTAATAAGTAGTGATTTAGAACAATTTTTCATATGACTCTAGATCACTTTTATTTTCTCATCTGTAAATTGCCCTTGAATATCCTTTGACCATTTGTCATTTGGGGAATGGTTTTGAAAACTCATATTTTTTTGATCATTTATCAATTGGGGAATGATTCTTATTTTTTTATAAATTTGATTTAGTTCTCTTTGAGAAATGAGGTTTTTATCATAGAAACTTATTTCAATATTATTTTTCCCAGAATTCCTATTGCTAACTATATTTCCATCCATCCTAATCCTTCCACTCCCATTTATTCTATCCTCTCTCTCCTTTCACCCTGTCCCTCCTCAGAAGTGTTTTACATCTGACTACCCCCCCCCCCCCCCCCCCCCCCCGCACAATCTTCCTTCCCTTCTATCACCTACCCTCAACACCCTTTCTCCCATCCTTTTCCTCTCCTATATCCCTCTAGGGTAAGATAAATTTCTATAGCCAATTGATTATGTATGTCATTCCCTTTCTTAATTCTGATGAGAGTAAGACTCTTCTTCACCTCCCCCCTTCCACTCCACTGAAAAAGTTTTTTCTTGCCTTTTTAATGTGAAATTCTACTTCCCTCTTTCCCTTTTTCCTAGTACCTTCTTCTCTCACTCATTAACTCCATATTTTTATTACATTATCCCTTTAAATTCAGCTCCTACCTGTGCTTTGTCCTTACTGCCCTAATAAATGAGAAAGTTCATTTGAATTGTCAATATCATCTTCCCATGTAGGACTATAAGCAGTTCAATAACATTAAGATTCTTATCATTTATCTTTTTATGCTTCACTGGTCTTGTATTTGAAGATCAGATTTTCTGTTCAGCTCCAGTCATTTCATCAGGGAAATTTGAAAATCTCCTATTTCATTGAATGGCTTATCTTTTCCCCTGAAAGAGTATGTTCAATTTTGCTAGGTAGTTGATTCTTGGTTGTAATCCAAACTGTTTTGTCTTACAGAATATCATATTTCAATCTCTATGATCCCTTAATGTAGAAGCTGCTAAATCTTGTGTTATCCTGACTATGGTTCCACAATAATTGAATTGCTTCTTTTGGACTGCTTGCAACATTTTCTCCTTGAATTAAGAGCTCTTAAACTTGGCTGTAATATTCCTGGCAGTTTTCATTTTGGGATCTTTTTCAGGAGGTGATTGGTGGATCCTTTCAATTTCAATTTTACCTATGGTTTCTAGACTACCAGGGCAGTTTTCCTTTAGAAATAATGTCTAGGTTCTTTTTTTGATCTTGGTTTTTAAATAGTCCAATAATTTTTAAATTATCTCTCTTGGATCTGTTTTCCAAGTCAGTTGTTTTTACAGTGCAATATTTCAAAATTTCTTCTAGATTTCATCCTTCTGGTTTTGATTTATCATTTCTTGATTCATCTCTAAGTCATCAATTTCCCTTTGCTCCATTCTATATTTTATAGAATTATTTTCTTCAGTGAGCTTTTGTATCTCCTTTTTCATTTGGCCAATTCTGTTTTTTGAAGAATTTCTTCTCATTGACTTTTGGGATCTTTTTGACCATTTGACCCAGTCTGGTTTTTAAGATGTTATTTTCTTCCATATTTTTATATCTTCTTCACTAAGATGCTGACTCAGCTTTCATGATTTTCATAGTCTTCATCATTTCTCTTCCAATTTTTCCCCTACCTTATTTTAAGAATCCTTTGGATGTAGAAACTTTGCCTTTGTTATTTCATGAGTGTGTATTTTGATCTTCTATATGACCATAGTAACTGTCTATAGTTGGATTTTTCTTCTATTGTTTGCTTATTTCCCTATCCTATGACTTGATTTTAACTCTTTGTTAAGGGGGACTTTACTTCCAGAGTAGAGGACACATTGTATCCATTTTTGAGAATTTTTGCAGCTGTTTTAAAAGATACTTCTAGGGACCTGCAAGTTTTCAATTTTTCCAACCTCTTATGAGTGGTTATGCCTTCTCTCCTTGCCCATGTTCTGTTTTGTAGGTGATCACAAACACCCTTTTCTGCCTAGAATGGTGAGGAGAGTACCTGCTTTGTTATGGCAATAAGTTCTATTGTGCTTCTGTTCCTCTTCCCAGGATTGGAGCCCTAGACTGTGACCCAGATCTGAGTTTGGGCAAAGAGAAAGAATATTGCTTCAGGGGTAGCAAAGAGACTCCTGTAATATCCTTCTGACTTCCTTACCATCTGTAGGTTGACAACTACAGAAGCAGCTGCTGCTGTTAATTCAGTGGGTCCCAAGGCCTGCTCCTGGTCTGCTGGGGTCCAGTCTGTGTTGCTGAGGCCAGTGTTATACTATGTTCCAATCTCATCAGGGTGAGGCAGAGTTTTCCTGCTGACCTTCCAATTTGTCCTTGGCAATCTACTGAGAGGTCTGGAAACTGCTACCTCTGCCACTAGCCCTGTAGTCAGGAAAATTGAGTTCAAATCTCAGTCACTTCCTAGATTTGTACCCTTGGCAAGTCATTTAACCTCCTGTTTTATAGTAATAACAATACCTACCTCCAAAGATTGTTGTGAGGTTCAAATGAGATAATTTTAAAGTCTGATACTATAGGGAGGCACTATAAGATGTTAGCTATTATTTTGCTTTTATTACTTTAGAGAGGGAACTATAACCCAAAGAGGTTAAATGACTTGTTCAAGGTCACACAATAAAAGGCAGAATTAGGATGAGAAGCTATTTTATCTAAATCTAGAGCCAATCTATTTCCATTTCACTTTGTACCACAGAGATTGAGAAAGCCTAGTTGAATATAGACAAATAGGCATTTAACATCATTAATCAATGTCATCATTTTCCATCTCTGTCTGATCTGCTTTCTAACTTTCCCTACTATATCTGTCATTGACAACTTTATTTCCTGATTTGCCAGGATTTTAAACTTTAGCATCATCTTTGACTCTTTTCTTCATCTCCACATACAAAATTTCCTTGGCAATATCCTTCATCTGTCCCCTTCTTTTCCACTCATCCTGCCAGTAACATATTTTGGCCTCTAATCACCTCTTGCCTGGATTATTTATTTCAATAATCTCCTAACTTGATCTCTCTGCCTCCATTCTTGACCTCTAAGGTTTTTTCCCTTGCATCTGTGGTCTAAATTTATGGTCTCATGATATCCCTTCTTCAAGTCATCCTTCACAAAATTGGCAAAAGAATCTCCTGATCCATAGATAGCTCCCCAAATGCCTAAAGGATTAACTGTAAGTTTATGAACCTGGCCTTCAAGGCCCTTAACATTCTGACTCCTTTCCAATTTTTCCCTCCTCCATACATGATCCTCCCCCCCCCCCTTCATTTATAGTTCTAGCCAAACTGGACTGCTTGCCTGTCTTGGATTTCATCTTGTCCTTTCATGGCTGTATTCATTGATGCAGCTTCCCCACCCATGCCTGGCACATGCACATTTCCTAGTCAGTTAAATCCTCTTCTTTCACAGCACAACTGAGATCCTACCTAGTTTCATGAAGCTCTCCTTGGTCCTTCCATATAAAAGCGAGCTTTCCCTCCTGAAGTTCCTCATAGCATCAGGCCTGGATCCTCTCTTTTGCCCCATCCTAATCTACTTCAAATAATACTTATGCATTTATCAATCCCTTTCTAATCCTGCAAATTTGAGGGCAAGCATCTCAGACTTGTTCCTCTTTATTTTTTTTAGTGCTGAGTTTTATGCACTGTCTACAGTAGGAACAGGAATAAAAGTCTATTGCATTTAAATGAATGCCCCTTGATATCTCTAATAGTATCTGTTTCTTCTGCTGATGTCTAAGAAAGGACCACAAATTGTTCACATGGGGATCAATTATTAAACTAATAGACCCAGCATTCAGAATATATTTTTTTAGGTTTTTTTTTTTTAGGTTTTTTTGGTAAGGCAAATGGGGTTAAGTGGCTTGCCCAAGGCCACACAGCTAGGTAATTATTAAGTGTCTGAGATCAGATTTGAACCCAGGTACTCCTGACTCCAGGGCCAGTGCTTTATCCACTACGCCACCTAGCTGCCTCCAGAATATATTTTAAGCTGAAAGTTTTTGTTGTCTTTCCAGTTTAGTGGCAGCATTTTACCATATTAGTGCTCATCAGATGATTAATTTTCAATTCCTGTCCACCAAAGCCTCCAGAGGGCCCTTGTATTCTTTGAAGTTGTCATTACCTTCCTCAGGGGAGGCTAGAGATTCAGAACTGGATGGAAGAGATCATAGAAACCATCTCATCCACTTCCCTCAGTCTGAGAATGAGCACATTGGGGTTCACAAAAATGAAATGATTTGTCTAGCCTCAAGTGAGTAGCTGGTCCCAGGCTTTCACATTCCAAATCATGTTTTCATTCCATGATATTATGCTGCCTTCCAACATTTCTTTTCTTCTTAACTAAATCATAATTGATTTGAGAGCTGACTGTTTATTATATTTATTTTGTATGGCAGTCTTTCTCAGCATTATTCCTTAATTGCATTTCATAGTTTTTGATCCAGCAAACATTTAATAACTATTAGTGCTTTTCAACAATTTCAAAGTGCTTCCCAAACACAAAGTAAGTGCTTCACAGTGATGATGGAAGGAAGAGCAGTGACAGAGAGGGAACAATTACTCCTCATTTTACACACCCCAAATATAGAGGTGCAGAGCCAGGAAGTTTGCCTAAGGTTACCCAGTGGGACAGAGCTAAGAACAGAATCCAGACCTCCTGAATTATTGTCAGTGACCCTAGTGTACCATATGCTGCAGGGAATATTATACAAATTATTGTGTCTAAAACTAAAAAATTTGTATTAAACTACAAGGAAAGTGTCAAACATGAGAAGTAGTTGTCAATGTTTGGCCAGTCTTTGTGACTCTACTGCTATTTAAGAAACCTCTCAGGATCTATGAACAGACAGACTTATTTATTAAAGCCAAAATATTGTTCTTTCCTCCCTTCCTTCCCCTCCTACTCCAGGGCATTGAAACTCAAAATTTGCTGGGCTTTTAAACTTGTTTCTTAGTACTAGCTCATATTTGTATAGTACTTTTCAGTTTAAAGAACATTTGACTTGGTAAAGAGAAAGCAAAAACATGAGGATATAGGGGGTCTAGGTTTTATCATCTCCATTTTAAAGATAAGGAACCTGAAGTTGAGAAGTCTATAATGCTTTTCCAAGCATCACATGACTAGTAGGTTTTAGAGCAATCATTTGAACTCAAGTCTTCTGGCTAGAGTTCCACTATTCTTTTTGCTATCCCATATTGCTTCTGACAACCAGTGTTACCAAAACTTGGATTACCAAGTCAAAGAATCCAAAAGGGGAAAAATAGCTCTAGCAAAGCCATCTGCTGGGAGTGACCATCAGCAATTAGTTAATGAGCTTGATTCCTTGGAAGCTAAGAACAAGGGTGACAGAGAATTCTTTCAGCTTTCTTTTACATAAGACCTCATGGAGGATTTGGCACGTATGATCTTACTCATTATCTGGCTCAGGATTTCCTGATTAGTGACACACCATGAGGTTCAAATGACTCTATGGGGTTACCGTAATGGCCTGAAATTTTTCCCTTTGGTATTGGATCCAGCTCCTACTCCAGTGGACTTCCATGAAGACCACTTCAGATTTGGCGTTCTGTTCTGTCCCTCTCTGTCCTTCCCTCATCCACTTCAGATTGATATATCCAACAACAGAATGGAAACAGAAATGGAAGAAATGGGGTTAAGTGCTCTAGGATAGAATGTGGTGTAGTTGTTATTGGTTTGTCTGGTGTTTCAAAATCATCACATTTTAAAGTCACTGAACCATAAAGGTCAGTTAGTCCCATCCTGGTTTTTAAGGCAAGGTATTTAATGGGTTAGGGAGAGGAATCAATGTGACCAAGTTCATACATCTAGTTAGGGAAGTTTCAGGGCAGGCTCTATAGTCTAAGTCTAAAGATGTGACTCCTATAGTACTTACTCAAAGCACATATATTGAAATGCAATATGCTATATTGTATAGAATGCTAGATCTGAACTAAGGAAGATTCTACTCTTTGTACATCTTTGTTGTGAAAATCATGAGTAAATTAGTAAACTTCTCTGAATTGATTTTCTTATCTGTAAAATAGTCATTATAGCACCTGTGTTGTCTTTCTCATAGATTTGCTGTGAGACTCAAGAGATAAATGTAGTTTAAAGGAACTTTGCAAAATTCAAAGTGTTAGAGAAATGTCAGTTATTGTTAGTCTTCCTATTATTCTTATTATTATCATTTTGGTTTGCTTTTCTTTTACTAGGACAAGCTATGTTTCTATTACTCTCTAATATTTGGAGTTCCATGGACAATTATGTAGGTGGATAAAATTACTCCTTTTTTGTAATCGAATGAAAATATTGAGATGTAAGCTTATATATGCTCACCAAAAGCATCTTTTGGACAACTCCAGTAGCAGCAAGAATGACAGGCATAATATGGACTTCATCCTGTTTGCATGTGGTTTTGATTTCTTCCAACAGTTTTTAATTCTAAATAGTTCAGAGATTCTGAGTATTTGGTATGGAGACAGCTATTAAAAAGGCTGTTCTTAAATTTTTAAGGATTGATGTTATGTCTCATTTACTGTGGGCAACATTTTTATCTGTGATAATAATAATAATAACAATAACCACTAACATTTATGTAATACTGAACTATGCACCAGATGCTAAATGTTTTATAATTATCATCTTATATTATTCTATGATAATACTCTTATCCTGATATGATTTATTTTTGAATGAATCTACATTCAGAATTTAGAGATAAACAATAGTTTATAATAAACAATAATTTATTGGCTTATTAAGGAAAGTTATCTTCTGGAGTATAATTCTAGCCACCCAATTGTATCTTTTTAAATTTTTTTCTCCCAAGTACACATAAAAACAACTTTTAACATTTTTTTAATAAAATTTTGCCTTCCAAATTCTCCCCCTCCTCTTTTCTTTCTCCTTTCCTTGATGAAGCAAGCAACTTGATATAATCATATAAAATAATTTCTTAGCCATGTTGCAAAAGAAAATACAAAGATCCACCCCCACCAAAAAAAACCCAAGGGAAAAAAAGAAAGTTATAGAAGTACTTCAATTTGCATTCAGACTCCCTCAGTTCTTCCCCTGAAATAGTATGTTTCATCAAAAATGCTTTGGAAATATCTTGGATCATTGTATTGCTGGGAATAGCTAAGTCATTCACACTTCATCATCAAACATTTTTGCTGTTACTGAATACAGTGTTCTCTTGGTTCTTCTCATTTCACTTTGCATCAGCTCCTGTAAGTCTTTCCAGGTTTTTTTTGAAAGGATCCTGTTCATGATAACTTAAAGCACAATAATAATCCAGCACAATCATATACCATAACTTGTTCAATCATTCCTCAATTCGTGGGCATCCCCTCAATTACCAATTCTTTGCTACCTCAAAAAAGAAATGCTAAGAATATTTTTGTACATATAAGTCCTTTTTTTTCTTTTTTCTTCAATTTCTTTGGGGTAGAGACCTAGTAGTGGTAGTAGAAAATCAAAGGGTATGTATGCACAATTTTATAGTCCTTAGGGTATAGTTCCAAATGACTCTTCAGAATGGTTGGATCAGTTGATAACTCTACCATCAGTGCATTAGTAGCTCTGTTTTTCCATATCCTCTCCATTTGTCATTTCCCTTTTCTGTCATTTTAGCCAGTTTAATAGGTATGAGGTGATTTAGTTCACATTTCTTTAATCAGTAGTGATTTAGAGCATTTTTCCATATGACTATAGATAGCTTTGATTTCTTCTTTGGAAAACTGTTCATATTATTGGACTACTTATCAATTCGAGAATGACATGCATGCTTATTTAACTCAGTTCTCTATATATTTGAGAAATTTGTTATAAACATTTTTCTTCTGTTTACTACTTTCTTGTTAATCTTGGCTTCACTAGTTTTGCTTGTGTAAAACATTTTTAATTTGGTATAATCAAAATTATCCATTTATTTCCTGTAATATTCTCTATCTCTTCTTTGGTTATACATTCTTTCCTTATTTATTGATCTGACAGGCTGAAATATTCCATCCCCCACTAATTTGCTTATGATAGCACCTTTTATGTTTATTTAATGTACCTATTTAGCTTCATCTTGGTATATGGTGTGAGATATTGGTTTCTGCCCAACTGCCTTCCAGTTTTCCCCCCAAAGTTTTGTCAGATAGAGAGTTCTTATCTCCAAAACTTAGATCTCTGTGTTAATCAAACATGAGATAGCTATAGTAATTCATTATTGTTTATTATGCTATTTAATCTATCCTACCAATTCACCACTTTGTTTCTTAGCCAGTAGTACTAAATTGTTATGATGATTACTTTGTAGCACAGCTTGAGATCTGCCAGACCATCTTCCTTCACATTTTTGTTTTTCATTGATTCCTTTGATATTCTTCATCTTCTGTTCTTCCAGATGAATTATTTTTTTCTAGTTCTATAAAATAAGTTTTTGGTAATTTGGCATGACACTGAATAAATAAATTAATTTAGATAGAGTTGTCACTTTTATTATATTGAATTGGCCCACTCATGAGCAAATGACTTTAATTATTTATAAATGAATTTATTTGCATAAAAATGTTTTGTAATTGTGTTCATATGGTTCTTGGGTTTACCATGGCAACATGAACTCCCTGACTGGGGGAGTTTCTTTCTAGTTATTTGGTAGGTATTGATTTTTTTTTTAGTAGACTGAAGTGATATGTAGGATAGTTTTTGCTATTTTCTAGCACAAATAATCTACATTAGTCATTAAGTCTAGGCTCTTTATGGCTAGGTTGTATAGTTATTTCAGTCTTATCTGACTCTGTGAGCCCCAGTTTGGGTTTTTCTTGGAAAAGATACTATAGTGGTTTACCATATTTTTTTTCCAGAAGAGGAACTGAGGGAAATTGGGTTAAGTGACTTCCCTGGAGTCTCACAACTAGTAAGTATCTGATGCCAGATTTGATAAAAATAAGTATTCCTGGTTCCAAATTCAATGCCACCTAGCTGCCCTTAAGGCCAGCTGTTGTAATTTCTGGTAGCAGTTGCCACAGACAGGAAGAAGTTGGATATTAAGTACTTACTTTGTGGTAGTAGGCCCTATGTTAAACAGTAGTGAATACAGACACAAGTAAAAATAAAGCATAACAAGTACAAGCAATAACCTGATCCTGAAACACTATCATAAACTCCTTCATTTCTCTAGACAAAGCCAAATGACTCAACTTTTTGTTTAACTCTTTTTTGTCAATAGTGTTGGTTGAATTAATGTGGATGTTCCCCACAGAGAGCCTTTTAATTCCATTCTTGGATCTCTAGGTTTCAGTTATTTTATCTCTTAACAAGTATGAAGAATTGCATGCTAGGCATTTTGGAAAGTGATGACTAAGTCCAAGGAATTCTTAGAGAACTCTCCTTCATTCAATCACTCCACAAATATTTATTAAGTATTTACTATGGACCAGACATTATTCTAAGTGCTAAGATACAAAGAGTAAAAAAATATTCCCATACCCAGAGGAAATAATATGCATGCATATAAGTAAGCATATACTTTATCTGAATCTAAATATTTATTATTTTTCTATATGCCTCTGTCTCTTTTTCTCTCCTCTTCCTCTATTTTTCCTCTTTCTTCCTTCTCTCTCTCTCTCTCTCTCTCTCTCTCTCTCTCTCTCTGTCTCCATCCTTCTTCCCTGTCTCTGTATATTTCTGTGTCTGTCTCTGTCTCTCTCTATAACTACTTATATCTCTACATTGGTAGAAATCATTACCCATCAGGAATTCCCAGTATTTCTCTGCATTTTAGATCTTTAGAGAGTTGACTGGAACATAGAGTTATTAAATGACCTGCTAAAGGTCACATGGTTGGTATGTATTAAGGGCAGGATTGAACTTTGATATTCTTGAATTAGAGGTCAGCTCCCTCTCCACTAGACCCCACTGCTTCTCAGATACAAAATATATGAAGGAAATGTAAAATAATTTTGATAGGGAAGGTTCTAGCAATAAGAAAGGAAAGCAGGCTAAGCTTCATGCGGGAGCTGAATTTTGAAGCAAGCTTTGGGATTCCCAAATGAAGAATAAGGGTCAAAGCATATTGCAGGCATGTGAGACAGCCTGTACAAAGACATGGAGACAGAGGGTATATTGATGCATATGGTTCATAAATAACCAGTAAGCCAGCTTCATAACTTGACAAAGGAGAGTCTAGGAGTTTGGGAAAGGATGACCTATAGAAAATTTTGATAACACAATTTCCCCAGATCGGCGTGTTCCAGCTGGAAGGGCTGCCCAGGGTTAGCTCCAGGCTTAGTTAGCCCAGCTGTCACCAATTCATCTATGTGCACCCATGATGAAAAGTCAAGTTACAACTGTTCTGCCTGCTCCCTCTCCCCCTCCCTGCTGAACCAAACTCAAAACCAAAGCCCCTAAAACATTCCTCAGAGGTCTGAATTGCTGCTCTCTTTTCCACTTCATTGTATCCTTGCAGTGCTTAACCCCTTCCCTGCCACCTTCCAGAAGGGCTGATTTGTATCCTCAATGACCTTTCTCATTGTCACTTGATGACTGTTAGAGGATAGGGAGCAGGATGCAGCTTGGGTAGAGTAATTGAGGATGGAAAACAAGAGCTCTGATGGCAGAAAAATCTGTTTGCCTTGGCAGCCCAAACTCAGATCCAGAGCCAAGGTTCAATCCATCTTAATGATTGACTTTCTTGAAGCTCTGGGCTCCCTATTCTCCTTGGTTTTATGTGTGGGTTAAGGTGTTTATTGGGAAGGCAAAACGCTGAAGCCATTATTTTTTCTAGGTCTGAAGCCCATATTCCTTCTCCCTCAAAAACTAAAGTCCAATATCCCTCTGAGAAGACCTTAACACAAGAAGTTTTGTTTTCAGGTCCCATTATACTATTACTCCATTATTAAGACAGCCTGTACCAAACACACTGAATCTCCACCCATCTGCCCTAGGGAGTGTCCAGCTTGATATTTTCCATTAGGCAGATATTCATTTCAATGGGGTGCTGTCCAGGGAGGGTTTATGCTCCATATATCTTCACCTTAGAACTTCTCAGAGCACTTGCTCCCTCTTGCTCTCCCCAGAGATGTCTAGGGTCATACTTGGAGGATTCCATCAGGTCTGATAGTCCTAGGGAGTAATTGCTGTCCAGGGAGGACTCCTCCCACACTCTTTTACCCCTACACAGCATTGCCCCTCCCTGCTCCACACACAGGTGTCCAGGTCAAATTTGGAGCTTCCATTGGGGCAGACATTCAGAGGGAGGGCTGCTCCATCCTGCTTGCCTGCATAACACTGCGGCTCCTCTTCCTACCCAGCCCTCCCATGCACACAGGTGTCTGGGGGCTGCAAAACAGCTGGACTCCAGTGAAATAATCTGTCCCATCTGAACCACCCAGGAGTCCTTTCTGCATTTGAAATATCTGGTGAACAAGGTGAGAAATGAAAATCTGCTTCCAATTCCCCAGTCTGTTGGTCATTCCTGCCTATGTTCCTTTAGTAAATCTGACAATTTAGGAAAGTTTACATGCATTTGTAGTTTGTGGTTGGAGCAAGGGAAAACCTTAGCTATTGTGACAAACAGGGAATCTAGAGCCTGGCTAAATGGATTAATAAGTCTTTACTCTCACCCCACCCAACCCAGCTGTGACTAGCAGTCTCCTAAACTGTGCCTTTGTTCACTGTCCTTGTATGTGCTCTATTGCCTCAAAACTAGATCTCCTGAACATCCCCAGCCCCAGCCCGTGACTATGGTTTCACAAGGAGGCTGCCTGCCCTCACAGCCAGCCCAGGCTCTTTAGGAAGTGCTGCTGGTCAAATTGGATTTGCACAGTTGGAAGGGGAAACTGGCATTTCCCCCATCAAGGCTGTATCATGAGGTCTTCTGTGGGGTTGACCTTGCCCACCCAAGAGACTCCTCCAAGTGAACCCAGGGACACAGGATTCTTGCTTGATCAGTTCTCTTTTGAAAACTGTATCACTCTCTGGGATTTGATTTAGGGGACTCCAAAATAGGAATAAGGGAGAGGTTGGGGGGGGGGGATAAGCATGATCATTTCTAGCCCCTAGGCCCCTTTAAGACTGAGAAGTCTGACAATTAGAGGTCTGTCCCAAACAGCTTGGTCACATGCCATTTCTTAATGAGAGCTTTGCACTTTCTATCCCTGGCAATAGTACAACTCCCATGCCCTTATAATCCTCTGTGGAGAGGCTTTGGCCCTCTTGAAAAAAGTAATGGAATTGGGTATCAGACTGAATGATGTGGATGGCAGGCCACCAAAACCATTTTATCAAGGCCTGTTGGAGAAAATATATCCAGGTCAGTTGTCTGATTGGCCCTCAGTACTACACAGGCTTACCAGTTATCACTGTTGCTCTTTTGTCTAGGAGAAGCAGGGATACTAAAAAAAACAAACAAACCTGGGTTCTAATTTTGGCTTTATCATTAACTTGCTCTATGACCCCGAGTAAGACATTTCTTAGGGCCCCCATTTTTATATCTGTAAAATGTAAGTAAAAAATTTCTTAAGATACCCTTTTGGTTTATGATTCCAAATCTTATTTTGCCTAAGTATACCTTAAGTTTCTCAAGGATAGGGAGCTTGTAGTTGTCTCCTCTTCTTCCCCATCAGCTTCCTTCTTCTGCTCATCTTCCTCCTTCTCTGTCTTCTACAACCTCTCCAATATTATTTTAGTGTTTAGTCTTTAGCCAATTTGCTAAGTATGAAGTGCACCCTTGGGGTTATTTTGATTTTGATTTCTCTTATTAATTATTTGGACCATTCTTTCATGAGATATTTCATAATTTACAATTCTTTTGAGAATGGTATTTGAATTGAAGCACCTATTCTAGATTGGAGACTGCTTAAAGTTTTGTATTTTGTATTTCTGTGTTTTTGTGAATATATTCTAACTTTCCCATAGGACTGTAAGCTCTTTAAAGATAAGTACTGTATCTGTTAAAACTTTTTATCCTTCACCATACTTAGAATGATGCCTTGCACATAGTAAGTGCTTTATTGAGTGAGTTAATGATCATTTTGCAGCAGAGGAAACAGATTAAAACAGATCATAAGTTTACTAAAGTCAGATATTCAGGGAACATCATAGTCAGGGACTAGGACCTAAGTCTCCTGATGCTTAGATTCCAATCTTCTCTACAACTGGACTAACTTCAGTCTAAGCTTCTTTCAGAGTTTGAACTTTTTCCCACCATGCTCATGCAGAATACATACTGCACAGGTGTTCCCCAAACAAAGTTGTTTTGAAATAATGCTGCAAGTAAGCCCTCTTGTAGTATTCACTACAAAGTAAAATGGAAAGGGAAATGGAAAAGAAGAAAAGAAGAGGAAGGAAACATTGAAGGAGGAGAAAGGGAGAAAGAAAGAGAATAAGGGAGGTGAAAGTGAAGAGGGAAATAAAGAAGAAGAAAAGGAGAAGAGGAGAAGGGAATGGAGGAGAAAGCTTGCTGGAGTGAAGAGGAAAGGAGAAGATAGGAAGACAATGTCAGGGAAATGGGTGGCAGTAAGATTGGGATTCCACCAAGCTCCTCATTTCCCTCTATTCAGTGTTGGATCCTTTATCCTACTGTTTTATTTAGAGCCATGTTTTCAAGAATACATTTTTTACATTAAGTGGGGTAACTATAGGGACCATTGAGGAAAAGGTGTGACCTATTCAGGTTTGAAGCCAGAAGGATAGAGGGCTGAAGCCATGGTTAGTAACTAGTAATCCCATGACCACACATTGTTTTTATGAGGAGCTTGACATGTTTCCAAAGGAAATACAAAAAAACAATATTTGGGTTAAAAGATCTCCAGTGTTCCCTCCAGTCCTACATAATATGAACTTTTTATTGCCTATTGTATGCCTAGCATAGCATTGTGCTAGTGGAGACTGTTAGGTGGTACCTGACCTGTTCTGTCTCTTCACATTTTCACCCCTTATAAAATGGTCAACAAGATCAAGTGCCCCAACACCATGAACTAAAGTCTCTTCCAACATGACTAGGAGGCCAGATAAAAGGAGAGAAGCATAATAGACTGCAAGTTGCTCAGTCATCCAACCAAGTTGGTTCTACTCCACACCACTCCACTTCAAGACCCCCACCTTTGCCCAGTATGAGACCTCTCCCCATGTTGCAATGGCTGAGGGAACAGACATATCCACAAGGCAGAGGACAATCAACCTAGGACACCTAATTGCCTCTCTAAACATGTTCCCAATCTGCATCCCTAAAATAAAACCCTGAAAGATGGAAAGATGTTAGTAATTTCTGGCCATATGTACTTCCCCCTTTTGCTCTCCCCCTCCTACCCAAAAGAAAAATGGGTAGAGCCAAATGGCAAGAAACAAAGATTTTTAACACACAACACATTTTCATCATTTTATCCCCTCTGCCCTCCCCACCCCCTCTCCCACGTAAACTACATTCCTCTACATGGTCATGGCAAAGGAACATTAATTTCTGATTCGGGTTGTGATTAACTTATGAAAGCAACTCAATCAAAAGGGCAAAATAGTTTCCACTGAAGTAAGATCATGAGAAAGGCAGCATGGCGCAGTGGGGGAGAAGAGTGGCCTTGGAATCAGAATATTTAATACCTGAGTTCAAATACCAATTTTGCTGCTTACTTTTCTTCATCTCTCTGGATCCTGGATTCTTCTTCCATAAAGTAAGGATGCTGGGTTAAATATCTTAAGTTCCTTCCTATCTTTTAATTATATTATATGTTAAATTACATGTCTCTAGTAGAAAGAGGGGGCTGCTATATTTGACACATTAGCATAAGTAAAGACTCTCTCTTCAAGTCCTACTCTCCCAAACAAACAAACAACTTAGGCTACTGGTTTTTTTTTTTTTATCAGGTCTAGTCCACTGATGGGGGAGGCTCATTTCTTGCCTGATTGACCTTTGCGAAGTAATCTGAAATTATCTTCCCCAAAGAAATTAGCCACATGTGAGAATATTTTTGAGTGAGGGCAACTGGAGTAAGGGGTGTAAGGTCCTTTTTTGGTGTTCATATCAAGTCTGAAGATCTAGGATATTTAGATATTAAGATGTATTTGAAATTTTGGTATGGTTCAGTCATTCAAGATACTGGAATGGTCTTATGGATGTTTAGCCTGGAGAAGGAAAAGTCAAGCAGCAACCTATCAATAGCCTCAAGGATTTAAAGGTAAGAGATTTGGGGTAGAGTAGATGATATTAATATTTCCATTCTAGAGTTGAGGAAACCAAGATCACAGAGGCAGGAAATGTCAGAGACCAGATTTGAATTTTACTTTTGCTTACACTCTACCCACTGCACTAGCTAGCTGTCAAAAGACAAGCGACAAAAGTTTTGAGTATGGTCTTGGTCTGTGAGTTGGACATCTGAGAACCAGCCCTCCTCAAGTTCAGGGAGGCATCTCTTCAGTAAGTTGGATAGCAGGAGATGAATTAACTTTGAACTCAAGAATTCCTGAAGGTCATCTGCTGAAGCAGGGAGGGACTGCGGTCTACATTTGGGAAGGGAGAGTCTCACTGATAAAATCATGAATCTAGTGATGTCTTGAACTTTGTAAGCATTTGCAAACTCTTGCCCAACAAAGGGAAAAGAGTGAGGGAAAAGGGCAAGGGAGGTACTCAGAAGCATTGCCATAAGCAGGGACAATCCTCTTTTGAGCAATTCTCATTAGAGAAATGTGGGTCACTTATGGTCCCATTTCAGTTCGAGATGAAAGATATTGGGGAGTGGGAGAACAGGTGAAAATCCCTCTAACTACCTGGGGACACTTTCTCAAGCCATCTTGTTTCATTCATTCAGCTTTGCAGGCCTTAGGTGGAAGGAAGGAAGGAAGAAGCAGTAAAAGCTTTCCCAATAAAATATTTAAACAAACATTTAGCAAGTGCTTACTATAGGCTAATTGTCCTAAGGTTACAATAAAAAGGGAAAACAGTCACTGCTCTCAAGGGGCTTACATTCCAACCAAGAGACAGCATTTACACAAATAGGCATATAGGAGATCTATGCAGCTTCTATAGAAGCTTTTCTAAGGGAATATCATGGGGAAATCTGTGACAACTGTGGAGGAAGGCTGAGGACTGGGAAAAGTCTCCTAAGGAAAGGAATATCCTGAGATCCTAAGAGCGAGAAGGGAGGAGGGGACAAGCATTCTGAAGCATACTATAAGAATGATCTTATTTCATACTCAAAATGAATTATGGGAGGTAGGTGCTAATACAATTCCCATTTTATAGTGGAGGAGATTGAAGCAGGCCAAAATTAAATGTCTAGGATCACACAGACAGTAAGTGTCAGAAGGCAGATTTGAACCTGATTCTAGACACTAGACAACTGACTAAGAGGTAGAGGTGAAGAGGGTATTGTATTTCAAATGCCACAAAAAAATAGGAGATTCATTCAGTTGTTAAAAATCCAGGACTGGGAATGATTGATGGGGAAAGGGAGGCAGAAGTATAATAGTAGCTAATACCATATTTTGCATAAAACCCCCCAAAATTTTCTCCTAAATTTCTATGGCTTTTGTCCATCACCTTTCAAGTTTGTCTTTATGGGCTCAGGGATGGGCAGTAAAATTTCCTCTATTGCAGTCATAATTTTTGATTGCTGATTTATAAGAAAAAACTTTTCTAAAATAGTTTATTTCCATTTTTCTCCTTTCTCCCTTTTCTCTCCTTTCCTTTTCTTCCCTCTTCTTCTTCCCTACTTCTACAGCACTGAGGATGAAAATAAAAGAAGTGAAAAAAGAAAATGGAGACAAAAAGATTATCCCTAAGAAGAAGAAACCACTGAAATTGGGACCCATAAAGAAGAAGGAATTGAAGAAACTAGTCTTGTACTTAAAGAACGGGGCTGACTGTCCTTGTCATCAGTTGGATAATCTCAACAACCATTTCCTCATTATGGGGCGGAAAGTGAAGGCTCAATATTTGCTGACAGCTATCCATAAGTGGGACAAGAAAAACAAAGAATTCAAAAACTTCTTGAAGAAAATGAAAAACCATGAATGTCCCACATTTCAATCAGTTTTTAAATGATTCCCTCCCAAAGGGTGGGTTTGAGGAGGGCAAGGGTGGGCTGGGACAAGGGGTGGGGGAAGAAACAGCCCTGGAACCTTGGTGGTTCACACATATGGCTCCTTTTGTTAGTAATGGATGTTGTGTCTATGGTGATTGTGTGTATGTGTGTTTGTGAGTTTGTGTGTTTGTGTGTGTTCTGTGACTCCCTTCAAAGCTTCCACTTCTTTATCTTCCCCTTCCCCTCCCTCTCTTTCCCCTGCCATCCTTTCTTCTCCATCCACACCCCAACTTTTGAGATAAGTCATTATTAAAAATAAAGACATGGGGTCTAGGAGGGATCAGTGACACTGGAGAGCCATTTTAACACAAAATCCAAAGCCCCCCAGTCACTAGTTAAAGCCAAATGCAAATAAATCCATTTCTACCAAGAGCATGACTGTTTAGGAGGAGGAAGTGAACCAGGGAAAGGGGTGATGGTGGCAGTGGAGAAGGGACAAAAGAAGAAAGGGGACTGGTAGAGGGAGGTAAAATCAGATTATTTTGTGAGTCAGGCAATGAGAAAACCCTCCAAATGCCAAATTCTACAATTTTGCTTATTTAACTGATAAAGTACTCACAAATCCATCAGCAAAAATCTACCCAGAGGGATGAATCAATTCTGACTGGTCAATAAATCAAGTTACACTTAATTATAGGTTATTTTTCCTTTTCTACATTTCTGTATTTTTTAAAAAAACTTCAGACCAATAAAGTAATATTCACAGAACGGAAACTCTTTAAAGTACAATTTGCAGGCCCCCCCCCCCCCCAACTAGTAACAGAGCCACATCAGTGAATGCTCTCCCAAAAAAAGCCTTTCTCCAATCACCTTTCCAAAGAATTTCCTTCTTTCTGCAAGCAATGCCATCGACAGCTGCTCTCAGATATCTTCTTGGTAATGCTTCATGATTGGCCAGGGCACATGGGTGAAGGTCAGATTTTCCTGTACTTCCTGTCAAGCAGAGGCAATACCATGGGCATGAAGCTGCTGACATGAAACAGATGACTTCTTTTTTTTCAGTGACAGCACTTTCAGACAGAGCCTAAAGGCAATACTTAGTGGTTCCAAAGAAACTTGTTTAAAGGGGAAAGAGAGTTGGAAAGCTGTTTTAAAACAGTTTTGCAAATAAGTATTCACCAAGCATAAATCACAGGTTAGCCTGGGTAAGGAGCACAGGGCTCTGATTTCACTAACTTTTCTGTTTATGTACCTCCAAGGGAGAAAGAGATCTGGCAATTTTGTTGTTGTTGTTGCATTAGTTTCCAAGGTTTACAAAAACCCCAACAACATTCCTCGCCCCCCTACTTCCCCCCATATTTTGTGGTTCAGTGCAGAGGAGAGGTGAAGACAGACCAAGATTCCTGGATTGTTTTTAGACCTTTTTAGGAGTGGCACTCTAGGAAGTATTAGCTGGTTTTGTATTCAATAGTAATAGTATTCATACAGTATTTAAAAGAGCATTACATGTAATTTTTATTTGATTCAAGAGGCTTAAGATTACTGGTGAGGAAAGATGGGTTCCTCATGGTAGGGTCATTACATTCAGGGTACATCTTCATCTTTCTTTTTTATTCTGATTTCAAAAAAACAAATCAAGAAACACCCTACTTTAAATCTGGTTATTTGAAGTTAAACTGGAAGTTTGAAGTAAGGTCCACTGTATGGATCAATAGAAAATCAAACTAACTTGCCCATCCCTTCCCTCTTTACTTTTCCAGGCTCTCATTTCTACTCAGTAAAGTTTTAGCTGTCCCTAGCCACATGCAAAGAGCACCCCTCATCAGGTCAATGGTTTTTCCTCGGGCCCCTCAAGAGATTTCCTGTGTTAATGTTTCACTTTAAAAAGGACCTTTCTATTCCTGGAATCTTCTAGAAAGACATTTATTTTTTTCCTCTTGTGTTTTCTCTATAGTCCAGCTTAGGGAGGTTAGTCACTTAAAAAGTGAAATCATTTATGACTTCTGGAGCTCCAAAGATGTGTAGGTAATAGAACCCTCTAGGGAGGTGCCTGGGTCTCCTCCAGTGTGATGTAGAATTGGTCAGGCATGCTTAAAAGTCATTGGAACCTTTATAAGAACTTCAATTACTCCCCTCCTATCCCTTGTTTAAGAGTTATCAGTCATCATAATATAATTAATGAATGACAATATCTTTTGAACACTTAACTCTTCTATCCCTGATAAAATGTTGGGGAGGACAAGGTAAGATTGATTTGATTTGTGTGTAATATTTTAGTTGAGGGTTTTGTATTTGTTTTTGTTGATTTTTTTACACATGTATGTACATTAGCTGATTAGAATTTTAAAATCTTTTCTGTTGTCAAACTGAACTTAAAAAAGCAAGTCCATCACTTACATGGAGATAGTTTTTAGACTTGATAATTGATTGTAAATTCAAGCATTTTTGGTCTGTCACTTTTGATCAAGTTGATAGAACCTAGGAAGATTTTTTGTATGTGACAAGAATCTTCTTTCCACAATTATTTCAAAAAAAATTCTGATATGATGGTTGACACTAGTAGGAGAAAGAAGTTTATGGAAG
This sequence comes from Macrotis lagotis, assembly GCF_037893015.1. Taxonomy (NCBI): domain Eukaryota; kingdom Metazoa; phylum Chordata; class Mammalia; order Peramelemorphia; family Peramelidae; genus Macrotis; species Macrotis lagotis. Next base: position 143,486,070 of record NC_133658.1, on the reverse strand, counting down.
AAAGAGAGGCTACTTCTTGTCAGTCTTCATTAAGTGAGAATGCTAAGACAACACATGACTTTTAGAAAAGAGCTAAATAGTAAGAAAATGAGCTTTACTATTATTTCCTTTAGTCTATGAATGATATCTGGTAGTGTGACCTCAGCCTCCAAGTTCCTGGACTTTGGGCTTTTACTATGCATGTTACAAAGACTTTCAGTCATAAATAGCAGCCAGCCCTGTCCGTGTCCCTTGCAAGCAATTTCCAGAAAAGATGGAAGCTTTGCAAACTTTTCTTCTTCCAAGAGCAGCATTTCCATCTAAGATACTGGCATTTCCTGAAACCAGAGAAAACTCAAACCAAACTTTGAAACAGAACATGGGTTGTATCCCTGAAGGATTCCACATGAATATGCCCAGGATAGGATATGATACCTATTGCAAGTTGACTTTTACAGCAACTAAAATTTAAAAGACCACACAATCAATCCCCTCTTCCATGCAATCATTAAACCCTGTTCTGGTAAGAGGTGGAACTGAGAGCAAGCTCATAAAAATGACAGAATCAGCACAGAAGAAGATAGTCTATGTAGTACAAAGAGAAAATTGTATTGTTCTTTAGATTGGCACCTAGGCTTTCTCATTTGGTACCATGGGGAACTTTCCCCTTCCCTGGGATAGAAGCTTTCTTGAGTGTTTGACCCCCCCCCCCCAACCTGCAGTACCTGCAGTAACTCATTCTGGGACATAGCTAAACAAACAAAACCAAAATAAAAGTTTTCACTGATTTCTATGAACTGGAAAATTTCTACTTTAATAAAAAAAAGCTCAGAACAACAACAACAAACCAAAAAACCAAATTTTCAAATCCACTCCAGGACTCCAAATTGCCAAAAGAGTACCCTCTTACCATCTACATAGGAATTTCTACACTTCCTTTGGTTACTGTCATACTCATTCTCTGAGTATCTGAATTGTTAAGCATACTTCAGACAACTTGTAGCAGGAAAGGACAAGTGGTACCTACCTACCCTTTGCCAGAAAATATATGGAACATAGTGATGAAGAAATTGTGTCCCTCTGGAGTCCTTCAGTTCCCTTCTCTTTTATACTCCATATCTTATATGAAAGCTTTGAATACTGTGAAGATGTTTTCCATTCCATCTCATTTCAGTGTTGTTTTTTCAATCTGCATTATTTTACCAGATGTTTTGATGTTATCACTTATGTTAATAGCAAGTTCAATATTTGTTCATCTTATTCTCATGCTTTTCCTGCCATGTATCAATATTCACTTAACTAAAATTGCTCAATTAATCAATGGCAGTGTCATTTTTTTTTAACCCACCAATTCCCCCTCTCCCCAAAACAACATGACTCTCTATTTTCCATTTTTCTAAAGATAATGAATTCTCCTCTCTATTTGATGGCTTTCCAGTGTGGCTTGGGAACTGGGGTGGGTTTGAATGAACATTTGGGATCCACCACAGGATGGATGAACACCCTGTGTACTTAGACCATCTGTTGCTATTAATAACTTCCAGAAGTACTCCCGACTGCCCGTGTGTTTCAGTTCAGACAGAGAACATCAAATCCGTGTTCTTTAAATATACATTATCCAGACCTAGTAGAGTTTCTTTTCCATATTTTTGACTTTAGAGTTTGCCTTCTATTTCTTGATTATACTCTTTCCAACAGTTTCCTTTGATTTACCCTGTCCCTAGAATCACAGACTCTCAGATTTGAAAGGTACCTCAAGGGCATCCAGGCTAACCCATCTTGGAAAAAGAATGATCCCTCTACAAAATACCCACCAAATGGTTGTTCAGCCTCTGATTAAACATCTCCAGTGAGGGTAGTTCATTCCCTTTTGAGGTAGCCCATTCCAGTTTTGAACAGTTTTAATCATGTTGGATTTTGCCCTAATGTCAAACCTAATTTTACCTCTGTTCAACTTCTGCTAGTTCTTCTTTGTTCAGTCCTATGAGGCCAAGTTCAACAAGCGGAATCTTGCCCTTTGAATGCTGAAAGATAGTTATCATTTGCTTCCTAAAGTCTTCTCTGGGCAAAAATTCCCAGGTCCTTCAACTAATCCCTATATATCATAGATTCAAAGAATGCTATCTAGCTTATTGATTGCCCTTCCTAAGCTGTGGCTCTGGAACAAAATTTAGAAAAACCTCATTCTTTTTTTTTAATGATATTTTCTTTTCTCTTTTCCAATTATAAGCAAAGATAGTTTTCTACATTTGTCCTTGGCCTCATTGTTTCTGGAAGCTATTCTGTTTAAAGTCACATTAACATTTTTGGCTTCCATAGCATTAAAAAAAGGACTAGGGTGCTATAAACTTTATTTTCAATAAATATCATCTCCTTAACTACTCAACTCCCAAGTTGGTGGAGGCTATAATGAAGGGAAGTCTTTCTTCTGGAATGAAGGAGGTAAGGGTTCATTGTATTTTGGACCATGGTCACATGACTTAACTTCCCTCACTATAGTCAGTCCTGAGGGTTGTACATGCAAGACCAATAGCATAGTTGGAAAGTTGAAAAACTTGGTCAGTCATGTATTTGTTTAGTAGTGAACAAACCAAAAATCATGGAATATTAGATTTGGAAGAGACATAAGAGATCAATTCATTTTATAGAGGAAGTCACTGAGACTCATAATGGGGAAAGTTATACAGTCATTTAGTGGCAGAGATGGGGCCAGGACCCTTGCCTTATTACTTTTAATCCTATAGTTATAAAAGTCTGCACTTGTTCAGACAGAACTACCCTATGCTAGACCTTGCTCTAATCTGAAGAAGTCTCCAAATGTGATTGCTTCTTCAAAATAGTAGTAGCAACATCTTTGTGGGTGTATTAATTAATAGAATTAATAGACCAATTTCAAATTCCAAATTCCCTTGCATCTTAACATAGTGAAAAATAGGACAAAATAACATTGGAAAATATATCCTAAGTGACCCAGAATTGCCCTAAGATAATCTATGCCCTTTCTGCTTCACCACACTGCTCCTGGGTCCATTTTTCTGTAGATTGGTGTGTTGGATGGTAGTTTTGTAGCGAGTAATTTAAAACACTTCCTTTTCCTTTTAACTTCCTTCTATTTAGTAACTCTCCCCTAAGGTCTTCTTTCTCTGCCTCATTTTGGAATGGAGGTAATCCTGTTTTTCCAAAAGCAAGGGCCACAAAAAATAAGCTTTGAATGTGACAGGTGCCATGCCTAGTTAGGCACAGGTAAATGCAAAAAGCTTTATCTCTAGAAACTTGGGTAGCAGATCAGGTATTTTGAATCACTGCAATTCATAATGGGCAACTAGGTGGGAACTAGAATTCCAGATCCAGAGTCAAGAAGACCTGAATTCAGATTTGGTCTCAGATACTAGCTGTGTGACCTTGGACAAGCTTTTTAACCTTGTTTAACTCTGTAGAATGAGTTGGAGAAGGAAAGGAAAGACCACTTCAGTAACATTGCTAAGAAAACCCCAAAGTGTGTGTCATGATTAAAATGATTCAGCAACATCCATACTTGAGTAGATTCTCCATTCTCCCACAAAAAACACAGAAGAATATAATAATAGTACTCTCATAAGATAACTGTAGGACCTGCCTTGGGACCAATCCAAGGGATTTTGATTTTGTTCATGATATTCCTAAATCACTTTTTTTCTAGTTGCACTGGTCTTGCTTTAACTAAGTTCCATGAGCACAGAGGATGCATTACTGAGAGGAAACATGATCAATACAGGGGCCTTGAGATCATGGGTTTTGAGTATTAATTGGAGAAATTGGAGAAAAGAAGCCTTACTTTTTAAGGGAAATCAATGGAAGGAGTAGTAGTTTCATTTGCTTGGCTCCAAATGAGAGATACAGGAGCAATAGACTAAAAAGAAGATAGCCAGGCAACTATTAGAGCTCTCTGGCCATGAAGTGGACTACCTTTAGAGGTAATAACTTCTAATTCTTGAGAGACCCTTGAACAAAGACTGGATGCCAACATTTTGAGAGAGGATTAATTCCCATTCAGATTGTGGGTTGGACTATATTATCTTCTGAGATCTCATCTAACCTTGAAATTCTAAGGTTTCTGCCTCCAATATATAGCTTCTAAAAGAAAAAAGAAAATATTTACCCAAATATAAAAGGGCACATAAAATTTGAAGTTGGGAGAAAAAGGAATTTTTTTTTTACTTTTTCCTCATTCATAATTTACATTATTTAATTTTTTATATTAGCATATCAATTTATTTATGGTTTAAATTATATTTATATAACATACCTTTATGTTTTAAAATATATTAAAAAAATCTATTTTATAGGATTTTTGATGGAAGGGAGTTGAGAAGTCTCTGTAGATTAACCTCATTTTACAAATAAGGAGACTAACGTCCAGAGAAATACAGTAACTTCCTTTTTTAAAAAAAATTTACTTAAGGCAAGGGGGTTGAGTGACTTGCCCAAGGTCACACAGCTAGGCAATTATTAAGTGTCTGAGGTCACATTTGAACTCAGGTCCTCCTGACTCCAGGGTCCATGCTCTATCCACTGGGCCACCTAGCTGCCACTTAGCTGTCCCATTAAGGTCACACAACTAGTAAATAGCAAAGCTAGATTTCAAACCAGGTCTTACGATTCCAAATTCAGCATTTCTCCCACTAAACCATACTGTCCCTCAAAAAGTTTTAGTCATTTTTTTTTTTAGGTTTTTGCAAGGCAGTGGGGTTAAGTGGCTTGCCCAAGGCCACACATCTAGGTAATTATTAAGTGTCTGAGACCGGTTTTGAACCCAGGTACTCCTGACTCCAGGGTCGGTGCTTTATCCACTACACCACCTAGCTGCCCCTAGACATTGTTAAATGTAGCAAGATTAAACATAAACTCAAGCTCTATAGCTAGACCCTTATCTTTTCCCAGAAATAAGATATGGATCACAAGATCATGGATATTAAGTTGGAAGGGAACCTAGAGGATCAAACTCATCATTTTTCAGAAGAAAAAACTGAGGCAATAGAGGTTAAAACGATTTTTTATAGGTCACACAATGGAAGAACCTTGCAAAGACTTGCGATTGTACAACCTTTTTTGTTGCTATGGTTGGAGGCATTCGTTCATTCAGTACATTTACCAGTTCCTCATTGGGTGTAAATCAAAACATTTTATTCCTGCCAAAACCTGGCAAGCTATCTTGGGAATCACAGGCCCCAAATGACTTTGGTTACCATCAAGTGGCCAACAATAAATTCCAGATCAAACCCACTAGTCAATGTTTGGATACTGTTTGACTAAGAGTAGAAATAAATAGCCATAATTTCTGTTTTGTCCAGAAAACCTGAGGATCTTCCTTTCCCATACTGATTGTTTTTGTGGGGGATTAAATTAAAGAGGCCCACACTATCTCATCTCTTTCTTACCTAACCTTGATCAATAAATGGACCAATATTGCCTCAGTCAAACTGAGAGATGTTAAAGATCCTTGCTTAAAAGACCAGTCTTCCACTGCATCCAGGCCATTTTTAGTCTTCTCCTGATCCCTATCTGGTTCTAGGCTCAGATGACTCCAGAGGAGAAATTGAGACTGGTGACTTTACACAGTCCTTCCTCACTTAAAGCCAATTCACTTGCATGTCATGGCATCACCTCCCTGATGTCATGGTCCTCTTTGAGAATAAAGGACAAACAACACAACAATAACAATATCGTGTGTAGAGCACTATGCTCAGTGCTGAAGTACAAAATTTAGATGGCACATCATCTCTGTTGTCAGAAATCTCATTCTAGATGGAGAAATTATAACACCAGGACTTCAAACTATCACAAACTGGATTTAATTCTTGGAGATAGGGGAATCCGTAAAGAAGGTTAGCTTCTTTTAGCTAATTTCTCTTACCTGTAGCTTTTTCTTTGAAAATTTCCAAAATATAACTTGTGTGTAGATTCCCACAAACATGGTTGATGGGGGATCCTCAGATCCCTTAAAAAATCTGAGGTAACAAATATATACTGAATATAAAGACTTGGCTTCATTCCACTGAAATTCTAGAAGGTTCAACAGACTAATGTGAGCCCATATATAAATGAAGAACACATAAAAGTCAAAAGATTCATAAGAGCTAACCCTAACTAACCAAGTATGAATAAGAACAATTTCTCTGGGTGGGTGGGGGAAAAACTAAAACTCTCTTTGTGCTTGTGGTGGCAAAAGAAAAACACACAAAAAGACAATGTTTATTACTGGAAAGAACAAATCATAGAAATAATAGTAAATGTTATTAAAGGCAATCACAATAACTAATCCTAACTTTAACCCCCCAAATAGGAAGAAAAATCACAAAATAATCAAAGAACATAGAATTATAGCTTTAGATGGAAAGGATTGTAAAAGTCTTTTAGTCCAATCTCATTTTACAGATGAAGAAAATGAGGCAGAAGGAGGTTAAAAAATTTGCCCAAAGTTACTCAGGAAACAAGTGACAAAAGTTGAGATTTGATCCCAGGTCATTTCATTCCAATTTCAGCTCCATGATACCACACCCTCAGAAAGAGCTGAAATTGGGATTATTGATAGAGCAACATTTTGATGAATCCTTATCTTCCCTAGAGGGTCCCACAAAATCTGTCCCAAATTTGTAAGAACATCTATAAATTAGTCTTCCTTTAGGAAGCAGTCATACCTGACTTATGCTTGTTCTTCATTCTGGAAGAAGACCATATCAGGGAGGTGATGCAAGGCCAAATAAGTGAACTGGATTTGAATTGGAGGTGGGATGCTGTGCTAAGTCGCCAGTCTTAGTTTCTCCTCTGTAGCCATCTGACCAAATATATGAATCAGGATGACTGGAGATGGCCTTAGATGCAAGGCAATCAGAGCAACTACATGGTACAGTGAATAGAAGACTGGCTCTGAAGTCAGAAAGAGCTGAATTCTTATCAGACCTCAGACACTTACAAGCCATATGATACTGGGCCAGTCACTTCACCCTGTTTGTCTCAATTTCCTTATTTATATATGAGCTGGAGAAGGAAATGGCAAAAAGCTCCATATTTGGATATCACTATCTGGGCAAATGTATTTGAATTGGACATGCACTGGCCAAATTACTGTAATGTCAGGAAGTAGCAAGGTCCTGTTTTCTTCCCTCCCATCCTCTATTTCTTGGTGTGATGGGGAAGCTAGAGCCTAGTATTTATAAACATGAGCAATGTGCTCAGTCTAATGACATCCCCCATATATACTTCAGTTTTCTATGACTGTCTCCCATATACCACCTGACTGGGGGTAAAAAAAAGATCTCTTTACTTGACTATGAGTTGGAACTGAGATAACTATGACTGACTCCAATGGGAGGCAATTCAAGCTCTCTTTTTGAAGGTGGCAGTCAAAGAAAGATGTTCTAGAAAATAGTGTTTCTTGGGTAGAAGAACAAATCATAGAAATAATAGAAAATGTTAATAACATTAATGACAACAATGAGACAACATTCCAATGCTTTTGGCATACTGTTAAAACAGTTCTTAGAGGAAAATGTATGCCTCTAAATCTTTTAATGAAAAAGAAAAAACCCAAATCAATATATTGGGAATGCATTTAAAAATACTAGAAAATGAACAAATTTTAAAATCTCAATTAAATAGCAAAATATAAATGCTAAAAGTTAAAGAAGAAATTAATAAAATCAAAAACTAAGAAACATTGAATTGATATGTAAAATTAGCTTAAAATAAATTATTAGTTAATGATTAAAATGACTAAAATCAAATCACCAGTACCAAAAAAGAAAAAAAGAGAATTTGTAACAAGTGAAGGAGAAATAAAAAATAATATTAGAAACACTTTGCCTAAGTATAGGAGAAGAAAACTAGAAACTTTAATTAAATAAATCAATAAATTGTTTAAATTCTCTTTCATAATCTGTTCCTAGAGATTTGGTTTTCTCTTTCTTTTTAATCAAGTTGGTTAATGGTTTATAGATATGTATATAATGTATTATAACAGTTTATTTTATATTATTATTAGATATATTAATATAATAAAATCATTGAAATATAATAATTTTGTATATTTTAATACATAATTTTATTTTTTGGAGGCAATTGAAGTTAAGTTATTTGCCCAAGGTCACCCTGCTAGTATGAGTCTGAAGTCAAATTTGAACTTAGATCCTTCTGACTCCGGGCCCAACATTCTATCTACTGTGCCATAGTTGTCTCAGCATTTTTGTATATATCTATCTATATCTATATCTATATCTATATCTATATCTATATCTATATCTGTATCTGTATCTGTATCTGTATCTGTATCTGTATCTGTATCTGTATCTGTATCTATAGGTTTATGTATGTGTATGCATATGTTTGTTGAAGTACAATATTTTTTTTTTTAGGCTTATGCAAGGCAAATGGGGTTAAGTGGCTTGCCCAAGGCCACACAGCTAGGTAATTATTAAGTGTCTGAGACTGGATTTGAACCCAGGTACTCCTGACTCCAAGGCCTGTGCTTTATCCACTACGCCACCTAGCCGCCCCGAAGTACAATATTAATACTGTGTAAAGGGGATACTTGACACTTTTCTGGGGCCTGAGAAACTCTCCAGAAATAGCTTGGCTAATGCCTCTAAGTCTGGGAACATACTGACAGGGCTCAAATAGTTGACCCTGACAGTCACGAGATATACCATAAATTTTATCTGAGGCTCACCTAATGTTCTTTTGCTGTTTCTGCAATATTCCTGCTCCCTCCTAAAACTGCCTCCCCCCTCCCCAGGTGCAGTTGGAGCTGTGAGATTAGTAAACTCCATCGACCTAAGTCTCCCTGGTACTTGACTGTCTTGTGCCACAAGCAGACCCCTGACCCTCTTTATTGGCCTCCTATCTATACTACGTCACATGTGTGCAACAGTCTGACAAGGAAATATATCTGCTATTTCTGCTTCTGTACCCTGCTTGCTCCTGATACCCCTGTCCCTCAAAATACTATAAAAACCTTGCTCATTCTATTCTTGGGGTTGTTAGATTTGTTTTTTTTACCCCTAGAAACCTCTGGCTAAATAAAAAAATCCACTTTTAATTTTGTTTGGTCTCCGACTCGCTTTCTGGGTACAACATTTGAATATGTATGTATATATATATATATATATATATATATATATATATATATATATAGATAGATAGTAACTTTTTTCAATTACATGTAAAATAGTTTTATAAAATTTTGAGCTTCAAATTCTTTTTTTCCTCCCTACTTTTTATCCCTTCTCCCCAAGGAGGTATGCAATCTGGTATAGATTATACATGTGCAATCATGTAAACATATTTCCATGCTTACTACAATACATTTGTGTCCCAATTTCCCAACATCTTCTCCAACATTTATCATTTTCCTTTTCTGTCACATCAGTCAATCTGACAGGTGTGAAATGGGACCTCAGAGTCGTTTTAATTTGCATTTCTCTAACAATACTTATTTAGAACTTTTTCTTTCATATGACTAATATAGATAGCTTTAATTTCTTCATCTGAAAACTGCCTGTTTATATCCTTTTATCCAATTTATCAACTGGGGAATAACTTGTATTTTTATAAATTTGACTCAGTTTGCTATATATTTGAGAAACAAGGTCTTTATCAGATATACTGACTATAAAAATTGTTTTCCAATTTTCTGCTTTCCTTCTAATCTTGGCTTCACTAGTTTTTTCTGCAAATTCTTTTTAATTTAATGCAGTCATAATTATCCATTTTGTAATTCATAATGTTCTCAGTCTCTTGTTCATTTATAAATTCTTCCCTTCTCCATAGATCTGACAGGTAAACTATTCCTTGCTCTCCTAATTTGCTTATGGTGTCATCCTTTATGTCTACATCCTGTATTTATTTTGATCTTATCTTAGTATAGGTGTGAGATGTTGCTATGCCTAGTTTCTGCTACTTCACTTTCCAGTTTTCCTAGCAGTTTTTGTCAAATAGTGAGTTCTTCTCCTAGAATCTGGAGTCTTTGGGTTTGTCAAACAGATAACTAGTCATATAATACTGTGTCCTGTGTGCCTAATCTATTCTGCTCATTCACTAATGCATATCTTACGTGGTGGCAAAGTTTTGATGATTGCTGCTTTATAATATAGTTTTAGATCTGGTACAGCTAGGCCATCTTTTTTTTGCATTTTTCCCCCTTGATATTCTTTTTTTTTAGGTTTTTTGCAAGGCAAATGGGGTTAAGTGGCTTGCCTAAGGCCACCCAACTAGGTAATTATTAAGTGTCTGAGGCCAGATTTGAACCCAGGTACTCGTCACTCCAAGGCCGGTGCTTTATCCACTGCGCCACCTAGCCGCCCTACCCCCTTGATATTCTTGATCATTTGCTATTTTAGATCAATTTTGTGATTATTTCTCCTAACACTATAACATAATTACATGCTTGTAATTTGTTCTTCATTCTTTCCTTAAATTCAAATTAACCAAAGGTTTATCTATTATAGTGTGGGTTTTTTTTTTTAAATAAACCAACTCTTTTTTATTTACTAGTTCAGTAGTTTTCTTTGGATTTTAACTCTCCTTTGAGTTTTCAGTATTTCTAATTTGGTTTTTATTTGGAGATTTTTAATTCGTTCTTTATCTGGCTTTTTAAATTGCATGCCCAGTTCATTGCTTTGCTTTTTCCTCTATTTTATTCATGTAAGCATAAAGAGATATTGAATTTCCCCTAAGTACAGCTTTGGCTGCATTCCATAAATTTTGGTATGTTGTTCATTATTGTCATTCTCTTTGATGAAATTATTGATTGTTTCTATGATTTGCTGTTTGATCCACTCATTCTTTAGGATTAATTATTTAGTTTCCAATTAATTTTTAGTCTATTTTCCCATGCTCCTTATCTACATCCTATTTTATTGTATTATTTCTGAAAAGGATACATTTAATATTTCTACATTTTTGTATTTGATTGTGAGGATTTTATGCCCTAATACTGTCAATTTTTGAGTAGGTCCCATGTACCACTGAGAAAAATATATATTCCTTTCTATAACCATTCATTTTTCTCCAGAGGTCTATCATATCTACCTTTTCTAAACTGCTATTCACCTCATTAACTTTTTTCTCTTTTCTTGAGTTAAAAGTATCATTTTCCTAGTAAATAGTTTAACTTTTCTGACTTCTATGATTTTTTTCTTTCCTGTTTACCTTTTTATGCTTCTCTTGAGTCTTGTATTATGGCCTCCTTAAAACACTAATTCAAATTCATCAATTCAAATCATGGTTCCAGGTACCCATTATTTTCAGATGTTCTTCAGGAAAAGTCTCTGATATTTCCCTCAATTTCTTTTAAGGAACTAAATGTTGGAATGCTCATTGATTTTAATGGCAATTCTATTCTTGTGCCCCTATATAGAGGCAACTAGATGGTGCAGTGGTCCTGAAGTCAGGAAGACCTGAGTTCAAATGCGACCTCAGATATGTAATAGCTGTGTGAATCTTGAGTAAGTCACTTAAACTTGGTTGTCTCTCATCCAGGGCCGTCTCCAGTCATTCTGATTCATATCTGGCTACTGGATCAGATGACTCCAGAGGATTAAGTGAGACTGGTGATTTAGTACAGTTCCCCTCTGACTCAAATCCAATTCATGTACAAGTCATGACATCACCTCCCTGATGTCATGGTCTTCTACATAAAATGAAGGACAAACATTATATAGGATATCAGTCTCTGGAAATTCTTTGGGTTTTAAGATCTCTCATTGGGAATTGCAGAACCAGGGAATGACTATTATGGATATATCAATGGAGAACTACTTGCTAGCCCCACTAATAGAGGTAAGCAATAGAATGAATAGTTCCCATGCTGGGGCAACTGTATCCATGCAGCTTTGCTTGCTAATTTATACCTCCTTCCACACAAGGCACTGTGGCCAGATTATTTCATGGAGGAGCCAAGTGCTGCCAACTCAGTGATTCTAAAAGAGAACCCTACCTCAGCAGTTTATTCCTCTTCTTCCTCAGCCTGTCTTGCAGCAGCACAGGGGATCCTCTTGTCCAACTTAGATGCCTCTCTAGTTAAGAGAATGCATTCTCTGTCCTGTCAATGCTGTCATCAGGGCTGAGAAGACCTGGTCCATTGTTTTTTACCTGGCATCTTTTCCTTAAATGTTTTACCTTGACAGTTAAAGTATTGAACATCTGATAACAGAATTGAAGTTTTTCATCTTGACTTCTCTTCACATTTGGATAATTTCAAGCTTGTGAGATTTGAAGACATGTACAAAAGAGGGTCAGTGAAAAAAATCAACAATCATAGGACTACAGATTTTTGAACTGGAGTCAGCTTAGAGATCATCTATTCCAACCCCTCCATTTACAAAGACATTGAAGTCCAAGGTGGTTAAGTAACTTACTCACATAGAAAATAAATATGATCATCAGGATTTTAACTTCCAGACTGGTACTCTTCCTACTACACTATGTAGTTTCTTGAAGATTCTTCAGTTCTGACACTCTTAGGAGGAATGGGTGACCCATTCATTGGAGATAGTACATGGGTCCCAGAAAAAGCTGCCTTCTAGGAAAGGAAGGTCCCAAGCCCTGAAGACATCTGTATATTATTTAGATAAGAAGTTATTCTGCTGAGGGGGTGTTTGCTTAAAAAAAAAGATAGTTGTGCTTTTTCACAGGAAGAGGTTGGAATAGAGGAGAAAGGTAGGAGGGAAAAAGGAAGGGGTCAGGGTTTTTCCATGGTAGAAATTTCAACATGTGGTTTTCATTTGGATAGCCTCCATGTTCTCTGAAAAGCAAGATAGAGGGAGAAGGTGAGAATTCCTCATCACCAGAAGTCTTCGGGCATAGGCTGAATAGACCACTTGTGTGAGACATGATAGAGGGAATTCCCACTCTTAGATAAAAGACTTTCTCAAATTATTGGAAAGACTTCTAGATTTGAGACTAGAAGACTGAAGTTTAAATCAGTTATTCCACTTACTATTTGTGTGGCATTGGGTATATCCCTTTATGTTCCAAGTCTCAATAATTTCTTTATCTGTAATATGAAATTTTTGGTCACTGAACTTTCATTTCATTCAAAGTAAAGCCAATGATTACCTCTGAGGTTTCTTCCAACATCAAGATTCTATGATTCCCAAAGTTAAGTGTTCCATGCTCACAAAGGTCTCAGGGATTAAGGGATTAGCAAATCCCTTAATTCCCTTATTCCATCTTGATGCTAGAAGTGATGGTGATGGAGATAACCTTAAGAATACTGGGAGGGTATTGAAGACTTAAGGTATCAAGATCAAAACAGCTGCTATCTAGTATTACTGGATACTGTGCCTATATAATGGCGTCTGCGTAGTACAATGGTACTTGACTAGGGGAACTGAGTTCAAATCCCACCTCAGATCTTTTTTTTACCTGTACCACCTTGAATAAGTCATTTAAATTTCTATGCCTCTGCTTTATCATTTATAAAATGAGATGCCTGAACTCAGTGACTTGTAAGAGCCATTCTGACTCTGAATCTATGATTCTATGATCTATTATCATTTGACAGCCCAAACATGACATCATTTAAATTTACTATGATGTGTGTGTGTCTGTGTATGCACTCATGCTCAGGTGCCAAAATATTCTTGAAATATCTGATCATCTGCAACTAAATCTATGTATGTAACAATTAAAACCAGAGGCAGTAAGTGAGAATTCTTCAGAAAAGAGGTAAGAAAAAATAAATTGTTCCAAATTGAATACTTGGAGTGGACTACTGAACAGAAGTAGGGTTGACCAGATTTAAACTAATAAGATTGGACAGTATTTGCATCTTTTGGGATCCTGATCCCTACTTGGAAGTATATGTATGAACCCAAGTCAGCAGGAAAAAAAGAGAATAGTTGACACCCTACAGAAAGAGAAAAAGAGAAAGATCAGTTATATAGGCTTACTCTAGCCCTGGTCATTAAGGATTTCAGACAGGATGACTTAGGTTTCAATCTCATTTTAGGTATTTACTTGCTGTGTGTTCCTGATCAAGTCACTTAACTTTTCATTACCTCAGTTTTTTCATCTAAAAAAGAAGGGACATGTATCCTATGGACTCTGCAGAACCTTACATCTCTAAATCCATGATCTTTTGACTTCTGTCCCTAAGACTCCAACTTTAGCAATTTATCTATCATGGGAAGTAAAAGCAACATTCCATCAATCTCTTTCTTTTCAAGCCTGGGCACTTCTTAGCACTTTCTAGATGCTGCCCAGGGTCAGTCCAGAGGAAGTCCCTCTCCCTTTTCCCCTACTCCTTCGTTCCAAAGTCATTATTTTCTTTTCATCCCAGTGGATGGAAATGTTTCTATTTGGGAAAAGTAGTTTTAGCTAAAGGGAAGAGACGGCAGATTCCCAATTGAGACAAATGTAATTCATATGCTGAAAACATGCTTGGGCACACACACCCCATCTCTCACTCTGAGTAGGGAGAAGATCATGGCCCCCCTCCCTCTGCAAGTGGAACATTCTTTCCCAGCCAGGAACATTCCACATCTTATTTTGTTACTATCGTTTTTTGTAAGTACTGTTGTGTGTTCGGATGATTATGAGTGGCATTTGGAATGTGTGTGTCCTCATGTAATTGTTTGTTTCCTACTGAAATTTTGATGTCAGTCTTCTTATGTTGTTTTTCTCATCTCACGCTTTCTGACAAGGGAGAGCCAATCACAGCCCTGGGTTTGGTATTAATTATCAGAGCATCAATTCCTGCTTTCCTAGTCATTGAATGCCTGTCATATGGTAGGTCACAGGAATTTCAGTGTGTTCCTTTGGCCTGGGTCACTTGTGGAGGTGGAAGGGTGAGAGGAAGGGAATCACTGGTAGGTGGGGGCTTTGCTGGACCCGGAAGTGGTTAAATATCAGAAAGCTATGGGACTAGCTTGCTTCTTGGCTCTATGTGGCTCCCATATTGTTCTTGAAAGTTATGGGGGCACCACAGATTATAAATGCTTCTCACATCCCTACCTAGTGTGCCTCAATACTCTAGGGGATCTATGATTATATCAATTTGAGTGTTCCTCTATCCAGTATGTTTCAAGGAAAAATAATCTATGCGTTTCTGACTCATTTCCCTACAGAACTCATCAATATGTTGATTTGTATGAGGTATGTGAAGTCCAGAAAGGATTTGGGGGCCCCTTTCCTAAGCTCTCTTTTTGCTCTCTCCCATCCCTCCCTCCCCCAGGAAATCTTCTTTTCTGAAATGAGAATCTGCATTCCATGAAGAAAGAAACTTGAACCTTAGAGGGGGGCAATGTTGAACCCTTGGAATAAAAATGGGCTCTAAAACTGGACAAAGCATGTACTCCCCAAACCTAATCAGAACCACCTGGACTTTCTCAAGGCCCAATAACTGGCCAGGAGGCATTAAGCATTTGAACTTGACCTGTACTGAAATGAAGCCAGACTGTACAGAAAGCAAGGTTCATTGTCAGTTTACAGGAATAAACTTACATCTCTGGAGAGGCAATGTAGTGGAAAGAATACTAGACTGGGAACCAGGAAGAAGGGGGGAAAATCATTGATTGAGTTCCTACTAGGTGGCAAGTTCTTTACAAATATTATCTCATTTGATACTCACAATAACCCTTGAAGGTAGGTGTGATTATTATCCTCATTTTATAGTTGAGGAAACTGGGACAAACAGAGGTTAAGAGACTTTCCTAGGGTCATACAGCTAGTAGGTGTGTGAGGTCAGAACTCAGTTCTTGCTGACTCCAGACTCAGTGCTCTCACCACTGGGTTACCTAGTAAACAGACCTAGGTTCAATCCCTATGTATAAACCAGAAGACTCTGAGCAAGTCATTCAAGTTCCGTTGGCATAACTGCTGAGACAGACTCTAAAACAAAGTATTTGGAGCAAGAAGCATAAAATGCTCTCAAATAATCATTTTAAGACAAGACAAATTGTTGGGTTAGAACACCATAGAGAGGAAGCATTTGATCTATCGGTCAACTAATGCTAAGTGGATGCAATGCCTAGTTGTTTATTTCTATGATATTGAAAGTAACCTTTACATTCTAACCCTCTGATGGAAAAGCCCAATTTTCCCATATGTGAAATGAGAGAAATGTCACTCCCTAACTCAAGAAATGGTTTTAAGGAAAGTGTTTTGTAAACTTTGAAGGAATATGAGTAATTATCAACCTCTTATCTTAATCATCTCTGAATAATAGTTTCAAATACTTTTAATAGTATTTTGGTTTGGGGTTTCTTCCTTTTCATGGGAGAATCTCAGAGTCATTTGTGAAGGGTAGTTATTCCTTTGAAATATTCCCTCAAGTGCTCAGAGTTCATTTTAATGTCTAGAAATAATACTGAGCAAGTTTCAATTGGGTAAAGATGGAACTTGACTGCTACAAATAGATCATGAATATTTGTTCAGATCTTTTACAATTCTCTTATAAAGTCCTTCCTAGGAGGAAGTTTTTTGTTTTTCTATAAATCATAGTATTCAATTTCAAGGTTGATTTGTGTTTTTAGATTATGTTATATTACTGATTCCAGCACAAGGATCACTAAGTAGGAGGAAAAGAAAGTTTTTTTGACCACTCTTCTCTTTTTCTATCTCTTTTTGTGGGCCAAGACTTGGGGGAAGGTAAGTAAGGATGTTATTATTCTTCCTTTGTTTTCGAAGAGGACCAATCGCATCATGGGATGATGTCTTGATTTGCACAGGAATTGGACTTAAGTGAAATAGAGTTGCACAAAATCATTGGACTCACTTTCTCTTCATCAGTCATCAAAGTCCAGGGGCAGGACAAAACTCAGGATGAATGGTGTTGGCCCGGAATGCAGTGAATGGCCTCATGTTCTTCCAAGTCTGACCAAGCTCTAAGCATTCCACAACCCTTGCTTCAGTCACCTTCAGTGACTGTTGGAACAAATTGTTCTCATCTGAGCATTCTGCCTAGGGGAAAATCTTCTTATGCTTGGGTAGACATCCCCCTAATTCACTAACAAATTTGAAACCTATCAATTACACTCAACCTGGTTTAGCCCATCTGTTGAGATAGTTTTTAGCAGTGTTACTGCTTACAGGATCTTAGAGCCACAGATGAGAGTTGAGTGTAATGTTGAGAAGAAAGGGTGAGAAAGGGGATATGGGCAATGAGGGACACTTAAATTATTACTTTTATAAATACATACAGAATTCAAAGCTTATGGAAGAAATCACCAAATTGTGCTGACTCGGACCATTGTCTAAACTCACCTTGGTCCTTAGCACTGCATAAGAAACTTATTATGGTCATAGATTTATAGCTGGGAAGGAATTTATAGATCATCTAATCCAACTCCCTCATTTTATAGATGCTAGCTCAATCACTCAATATCTGTTTGACTGCAGGCAAGTTATTAAAGTCTTGCAGATACACAAATACTGAGTGGCTAAGCCCACATTGAAAACCTGGTTCTCTGATTTCCAATGCAGTGCTATTTCAGAGTTTGTATTTTCTCTCAGAGGCAATAGGGAGTATTTGATATTCATAATGTTAGAGCTGGGAGGGAACTTCAGTGTCAACTAGGCTAACCCCTTTATTTTACAGTTGAAGAAACTGAGGCTCAGAAAGGTCAAGATGACACAGTTAGTAAAAAGTAGAACTACAATTCAGATCTAGTCCCTCTGACTCAAATTCATCACTCTTTTCATTATGCTTGTCTGTCTTCATTAATTCCTAATGTATCACATTCTCCTTAGTTCCTGTTCCAAAATTTCTTCTTTTTGAATCTCTAATATAACCCCAACCTCTCTCTTTCTGCAGATGATTTTACCTCAAACATTTACATAGCAGATTGAGGTCATCTGTCCTCCATTATAAGTTCTTTTATCTCCTCTAAAAGTCAAAAATCTATGTCTTTATCTATTCTCTCCCCTATTTCCCTAGGGTAGCTTTCCTCTTTGACAAGGATTAACTCTTTCAATTGGTCCTTGGTTTAGTAATCCTCTCTTCCTTCCATGACCCATTACCTCTTTCCTTCTCTACTAGCCCTTCATCTTTAAAATCTGATTAGCTTTTATTTGTCCTAGAACAAAAACAAAAATAAAAACCTTCCTTTGACCCTGCTTCTTCCTCAAAACATGATTCTCATTCTTTCTCTTCCATCACTGCTGAATTTTTCTAAGGAGTATGACACATTCATTAACTCCCTTAATTCACTCTTTGTGCACTCACAAGGTTCCCATGATACCTATAGTTTCCATTGCTAGTGACATTGCTCTCTCCAAGATCACTTTGTGTGGGGGCCTACCTGCCATAAATTTGATTGCACATTTTTCAAGTTCCACAAGGACACTGCTCTGCAGTTCTTGTGGTGAAGTCATAGGAGTCATTTGGGCATGGCATGGGGATAATGATCAGGGGGAAAGGAATGATAGGGATGTGTCAGGTGTGATCTTTGGCTTGATCTGGACCTTCATAAGTGAATCAGTTTGGAGTGAAAGGAAGGAAGAAGAAGACATACTCTCTCCTCTCTTTATCTCTCCCAAGAGAAGTGGAATTTCTCTGCTTGCTAGTCAGTTCCTTGGACTTTATGCTTACATTGTACCTTTAAGACTTCTTGGAGTAGTAGAAAGGCTGTGGAAGCTTTGTTCTCTTCCTAAATATTCTTTCATGCGTAAACCACTAACTTATGATAAAATGTATTAGCTAAGAAAGCCCAGGTTATTTGCTGAGCTTATTCAATGTACAAGGGAAGAGGGATTTCCCTTTTTAGAGAGGGCAAACTCTTTGTTCAGCTAAGTGAGCCAGGGAGCAGAGCCACAGAGAAGGGGGTGGCTACAGAGAGACAGAAAGAAACTTTGGAGAAGCTAGATGGTGCACTGCATAAAGCACTGGCCTTGGAGTCAAGAGGAAGGGAGTTCATATCCAACCTCAGACATTTAACATTTACTAGCTAGAAGACCTTGGCCAAGTCATTTAACCCAGACGGATTTAATCAGCGAAACTTAAATTTAACTCCTAGAGGCATTAAGAAGACACTTCACTTTAGTAATATCGTGCTGTCAGCTGGGGTTAGGGAGACCAATTAGGAGACTATTGTCATAGTTCTCCTGAAAATTTATGTGACACTAAAGAAGGGTGGTGAATGTGGGAGTGGAGAGGAGGTGGAGAGTTTGGAGATGGAATTGAAAGGGATATATGAATGCTTATTCCCTCCCTTTCCCTTGACAAGGCTTGGAAACTGATTAGATATGGCAAATGAGGTTACAAATCTGGGTATCAATTTTGAGGGAAAAGCTAATGGACATATTGAGTTTGCAGTGCTTATAGGATGTCCATTTGGAAATGCCCAATAAAAAGTTGACCCTGAATGTAATGGGAGATCTTAACTTTTTAAAAACTAGGTCTTTTAACAGATCTCATTAGTTTAGAACTCTAGTTTTTTAGACCATACACTCTAAGACCATGGAGTCAATTGTTAAATGATTCCATTAATGAGTAACTACATCTTAGAAATCAGCAAACCACAAAGCAAGGGTTTGATGTAATGTTTTCTCTATTTCTAATAAAGTAATGAAGAAAATGCTTATAATGCAGATAAAATTTAAAAGCATCTTACTTTATGAGACTGGATTGTTAAATATTTACCAGTACATTCCTGATTTTAGCTTACCATAAGGAGAGATTTGTAAGCGAATGATATTCTCTGATTATAGTCACCTCACACCCTAGGACAAGTACTATTTTTTCTCCCCTCTGATTCCATATTTTATGGATAAAGAAACTCAAATTTAGAAACAAGTAACTTATGTATAGCCATAGGTGGCAGATTCAGCCCCAAGTTCTTTTCTATGTTGAATCTTGTACTGAACAATTAACATAAACTTAAATACTATTTTATATCTGGGATTGGTATTTCATGCCTATTATATTGCCCTCCCAAGTAGTCCTTTAGCTTTTCCAAGGTAGGGACTATTTTTGACTTTTTCTGTATTTCTCAAAGGGCTAAACACATGGTAGGCATGAAATAATTGCTACAAAAATTCATTTTTAACAAACATTTATTTAGTACCTACTATATTCAAGATAGGATAGTTAGGTGGCACAGTGAATAGAGTTCTGAGTTTGGAGTTAGAATGATTCAACTTTGTGAGTACAAATCTGGCCTCAGATATTTATTAGTTATGTGACTCTTTTTAACTCAGTTCCTCATTTGTCAATTGATCTGGAGAAGGAAATGGTAAATAACTACAGTATCTTTGCCAAGAAAACCCCAAGTGGGGTTCTGAAAAGTCAGATAACTGAAAAACTGAACAACAAAAATAGTCAAGATAATGTCATGCTGTACCTGTGAAACAATGGTCAAGTTAATTTCCTAATCTGTAAAGTGAGGGGGACAGTATCTTTAAAGTTTCCTCTGCCTCTAGGTCTATTATC
Source organism: Macrotis lagotis (assembly GCF_037893015.1). Taxonomy (NCBI): domain Eukaryota; kingdom Metazoa; phylum Chordata; class Mammalia; order Peramelemorphia; family Peramelidae; genus Macrotis; species Macrotis lagotis. The sequence goes on along the minus strand of NC_133658.1, from coordinate 143,465,684 downwards.
CTACCTAAAATTGAAGAAAATATGAATTATGAAGGGAAAGTGGGTTGGAACCAAATTTTGAAGGACTTTGAATGTTAATCTGAGGAATTTTTATTTCATAGGCAATGAGGACTCACAGAAAATCCTTAGCAGAGAAGACCTATGTTAGGAAAATTCCATATCTACTCTTTGACCCAGCTATACTACTACTAAGCCTGTACCCCAAAGAGATCAAAGAAAGAGGAAGAGAATCTATATGAAAAAATATGTATGGTAACTCTTTCATGGTAGCCAAAAATTGAAAGCTAACATAGTCTCCTAATTTGAGGAATGGCTAAACAAATTATGGTACATGAATAAAATGGAATATCACTATAAGAAATGATGAGATGGACAGTTTTAGAGAGAACATCTAAAGTGATTCAGAGAAGAGAACAATTTATGCCAGAAGCACAACATTATTGAGCAAAATAAATTTGAAAGACTTTAGAACTTTGATCAATTTGGTGATTAGCCATGAGTTCAGAAGACTAAAGGTGAAATACACCATCCACCTCCTAACAGAGATGAAGAAATTAAAATGGAGAGAGAGACATATATTTTAGAATATGGGCACCATGGGAATTTGCTTTTCTGGACTCTACCTTCTTATAATGAGGGTTTTATTTTATTTAATTTATTTGCTCAGTGGAGAAGAGAGCTATGAATGCATGGAAAACAAATATACCTATTTTAAAAAAAGACAATTAATTATCAGTAGTGTGAAGGAAGGTGTATTGGAGAAAAAAACTGATCTAGGGCAAAAAGACTGGAAAGAGAATGAACAATCTATGTAAAGAATGAGAAGTAACACGACATAGTGGATGGCTGAAGGGCTGGCTTTTGATCTACCCTTCTTAATGCTCTAGGAACCTGACTTAAAGATGAAGACTACATGTCAATTTGCATTTGTTGTTGGAATTTACTCAAAGGAGAGCTTCCCTTAATATGAAATCACATGATCCTTAACTCTATAAGATATGAGGTGGTTCAGTGAAGTAAAAAGAATGTGGCTGGGGAAGAGGGAAGAAACAAGCAATGCTAAGCACTTTGCAAATATGACCTCATTAGCTCTTCAGAACAAGCCTTGGAGGTAAGTGCTGTTATCATCTTAATTTTACAATTGAGCAAACTGGGACAGACAGAAGTTAAGGATCTAAACCTGGATTTAGGCACCTAGTAAGTGCCTGAAGCTGAAACTGAGCTGAGGTCTTCTCCATCCTAGACTTAGGGCTATTATCTGCGATGCCACCTCAAGGCATTTGAATCCCACTTATAATTTGTATAATTTAAGAGTAGTAATATCCCTCTCTGGGAACCAGTATGATGAAGCAATTGGATTATGTGATTGTTAGGATTCTTTCTGGCATAGATAGAGTGACAAGCCTGGAGTCAGGAAGACTCATCTTTCTGAGTTCAAATCTGGCTTTAGACATCAATTATCTGAGCGGTCCTGGGCAAGTCACTTAATTCTGTTTGTCTCAGTTTCCTCATCTGTAAAAAATGAACTGGAGAAGAAAACTACACTAAGAAAATCTCAAAGGGAGGGTCACAAAGAGTCAGATACAACTGAAGAATAACTGAGGAGTTCTTTCTAGCTCTAAGAATTTCTGAAATGGTTACTATAAATCATATCATATTCAATATATTCAACATATAAATCAAATCATATTTAATATCTGGATATCAATAGATCTGAAATGCAGGAATGTGCTAGAGCCGGTCCTTACCAATTGTTAAATTTTCAATATGAATGTTTATACCTCAGATATATGGCAAACTATGCAAATTGGGACTTGATTTATTGTTTTTGTTGATTGTCTGACTTAAGAAATGATGGAAAAAATGTTTCTTCCTATTTTCTCTCCATTCTCCCCTTCACTTTCTTTCCTCCCCAGCCAAGGGTTGTTAAACATTTACTAGCACACCCTGGTGACTGAGAAATATTTATTGCTGTGTGGGAGAGAAGACCAAAAAAAGTGATGAGTAGAAACAAGTCTAGTGCTAGAGTATGTTTTTGTTTCTGTGGTCACTGTGGCAAATGGAGCACTGGTCTCAAGGGTCAGAGGAGCAAGCTGAAGTCTAGAGATGACTTATTTAGAGAAGAGAAGACCTGGGCAGATATGGCAGCTGCCTTCAAGGATTTGAAGAGTGATCAGGCTTGTTCTGCTTGGAGGGGATGAGAGGGGAGAACTAAGGGCAATGGGTGAAAGCGGCAAAGAGGCAGATTTCAGCTTGATTTGAGGGAGAACTTATATAACAACTGAAGCTATCCTGAAGGTCTATGGATGAAGGAAGATGAAATAATAAATTAATTGGAGAGATTGTAAAGGAGATTCTCATTTGGGTATGGGTCAAACTAGATAGCATCTGAATTTTCTTCCAATTTGGAGACTCTAAATACTAATAACTATTACCCTGACAAATTAGTTTTCTCATCCATAAAATGGGATTAATAACCCTACAGCTGCTTCATAGATTGGTTGATAAAAGCATAGATAAAGCATTTATTTTATTTACCATGTGCCAAGCACTTCACTAAGTCCTGGAAATATAAATAAAAGCAAGAAGAAAAACAGTCCATGCCCTTAAGGAAGTTACATTCAAATAGGGGAAGGCAATAGATTAAATATATTTTTTAAAATTTTATTTAAGGCAATGGGGTTAAGTGACTTGCCCAAGTTCACACAGCTAGGCAATTATTAAGTGTCTGAGGTCAGACATGAACTCAGGTCCTCCTGACTTCAGGGCCAGTACTCTATCCACTATGCCACCTAGCACGGTGGATAGATTAAATATATTTAAGATATGTATGTCTTAAATATATTTAAGTGACAGCTAGGTGGTACAGTGTATAAAGCTCCAAACCTGAAGTCAAGGAGACTCATTTTCCTAAATTCAAATCGGATCTCAGACATCCACTAGTGGGCAAGTCACTCAACCCTGCTTGCCTCAGTTTTCTCATCTGCCAAATGAGCTGGAGACGAAAATGGCAAACCACTCTGGTATCTTTGTCAAGTAAATTACAAAAGAGGAATCACAAAGAGTTAAACTTGACTGAAAAATGACTGGACAACAAAAAATATAAAACAGGGAGCTAAAAGGGTATCAGGCAGTAGGGGTGGTGGAGAAATTCAGAGAAGAATCAGGAGTGAGCCAGGAAAGCAATGGAGTGGTTATAAGAAAAATGCTTTGTAAATCTTTAACTACTTTAGAAATGTGAGCTATTTTAATATTCCTGAAGAACACATATTTGGGAGTTTCCCAAGAAAATCAAGTAGCTTTCCCCAAAGACACTATGCCTTCTACCCTGAGATGATGGCATCTTGGCTTGTCTGTACCCCTAATTTATTTGATTGCTTCTCCCTTATGAGAAGTAAAACAGTTAACTCATTGGAGTAGATTTGGATGTATTCTAGATTGCTCCTGTCTCCCAGATGGTGCCCATCAGTTGCTGACATACAAATGAAATTAGAGGAAATCTGGTTTCCCAGTATTTATTCCTTTGGCAAAGTATGCAAAAGCTGACACTAGATCAAAATTATGGCGTAGAAAGTAGCAGGGCAAGATCCTGAATTCCTTGTTCTTAAGAGATGCTTTCAACTTCTTATCTTTTTGGAACAATTAAAAATGTTGGCTGTTGGATACCAATCTGTTCAGGAGTATTTTATGGCCATCTGGGTTGCTGTCTTGTAGTCAATGAACTGTGAGCTTTGTGAGAACAAGAACTTTTGCCTTTCTTGTAACTTCAGTGCTTAGCATAGTAACTAGCATTTAGTAAATCCTTGATAAATATTTATTGACTGACTACAGTCATGAACCCAGATTTGTGACAGAACTCAGAGGTCTAAGCATCTTTATTTTACAGATGAAGAAACTGAAACCCAGGGAAGTTAAATGAGTTGTCCATGGCCATAATGTATTAAATAGTAAAGACCGATAATTAAATGATATTTGTCCTTTGTTTTTGAAGAAGACCATGACATCAGAGAAGTGATGCCAGATATGAATCAGGACAACTGGAGATAGTCCATTATACTATTCAGTGAAGGAGATTGGAGATGGGGAGTGATTTGTAAACAGCTTCACTGAGAGTCTTCTGCAGACGTTGATTATATTGAAGATTGCCTGCCATCATGGAGAACATCCTGGATTTAGAAACCTGGTTCTGATTTTTATTTGTTGCATAACCTTAACAAGTTTCTATCCTTAAGGCTCAATTTTCTGTTCCTTTAGATAGAGATGGGAATTCATACACATTTTACGGATAGATAAATAGAACACAGAATATGGACTCAGGAAGACCTGAGTTTGAATTTTGATTGGACACTTATTAGAAGTGTGAACATAGGCAAGTCACTTATCCTCTATTTGCCTCAGTCTATTCATCTGTAAAATGGAGATAATAGCACCACCTCCTCTCAGAATTGTTGTGAGATTCGAATGAGATCTTATTTGTAAGTATGCTTGGCAAACTTTGAAGTGTTATATAAATGCTAACCATAATAATTGTAATATGATATTTCATTTGCCATGTTTACTAGTTACTATTATCATTATTAATACATATTCTACAGGCCTCTAATGAGGAAATAATTCAAAAGCAACTTAGAAAAGGGAGCAATGATTTTCTCTGGGTGCTTTTTTACATAATGGTATCTAGGGAATGGAAATAGAAATACTTTGAATAGAAAACATTGTCCCTTCTATTTTTCAGGTTCTTGGGCCAAGAGAAGTTTTTCAGAGTAGGAATATATGAGTAGGAGCACTGGGTGGGGTTGACTCTTGGTCCTAAAATCACTTACGCAGTTTCGTGGCCTCTCAATGGAAAAGTCTTCAGAGACAGTTAGTTTCCCCCCTCCTTCTGTTCACCACACTGTGGATTAGGACTGAGGCTCTGGGAGTAGGGAGATAATGATTGGAAGTGGGGGAGAGGGAGAGGAAGAGGGAAAGGGGAGGGAAAGAGTACACTAAAATCAAGTGATCCGACCTCTTGCAGAGGCAAGGTTTTTCCAACTACCCCTTCCTAGTCCCTGTCACTCTCCTAGTCTGCCCTGTTCTTCAATCTTCTCACCCCAGCATATATTAACATTTCCACCAAGGTCAGCAGAGACCTTTGGGGAGAACTGACTGTGCTTTGATTCATGCTTTCCTGGAGAGTAGGAGACAATCCTGTATCTCCAGTCTGGATCCATCTTCTCTTGGCCTTCCTGGGAGTTACTGACTCTGAGAGAAGAGGGGCTGATGCTCTTGGCACTGGGCCTCTCGGGTTCTACTTCATGACCAAGTTCTGGGGTCAAGCTCTGCACAATTTTGTGCCTAATGTCCTTAAAACAAATATAAAAAGTCTTGGAAGCACTTTGCTAAAGGTAAGGAACCTTTAGAATAGGAAGGAAGGAAGGGAGAAAGGAAGAAAAGGAGGGAAGAAGGAAATGGAAAAACAAAGCAGAGAGGAGGAAAAAATGAAGAAAAGAAGGAAAGGAGAAAGGGAGGGAGGGAAGAAGAAAGGAAGGAAAAGAGAAAGAAAGGAAGGAAAGAAGAAAAGGATAAGGAAAGAAGGAAGGAAGGAAGGAAGGAAAGGTATATTAAGCATTTATTATAATCCAGGCACTGTGCTAAGCAAATATTCTCTCATTTGATCAGGATTATTTCAAATCTACTTTCCTGATCTCCCCTCCCTGAACTTTCTTCTCTTTTTTGTAGAATCCTAGTGCTAGAAGGGATACTACCGATTCAGTCCAACCCCCCATAAGGGGGGTTGGAGTAAGAAACAGAGGTTCAGTTACAAAATTGATCAGAAAATAGTGTGGAGAATAGACCACTGGACCTGAGAGTCAGAGGGAGATCTGGATTTGAAATCTTGACTATATATAAAGTCAAGTGATCTTTGCTAATTATAAAGTGCTGTATGTTCATTATCTTATTTGAGTCTTCACAACAGTATAGACTTATTACAGTTGAGGAAAAGAAGACTTACTGAAGTGTTGAGGTTGTTTAATTTAGGTTTTTCTACCTCCAGCATCAGATTAGTCACGGTGTCAAACTTCTCTATGATGGTTAGGTTGCTGATTACTTTAAGTCTATTCTCTTCCCTAGCCCTCAGTAAAATTAAGAACTTAAGTCCTTACTAAAGTTCCTTCCAGAGGGTTGGTTGTTATTTGGTCCTGTCCAACTCTCTGTGACCTCACTTGGAGTTAGAGTTTTCGTGGCAAAGATCCTGGAGATCCTTCTATTTCCTCCTCCAGCTCATTTTACACATTGAGACAAATGGTTAAGTGATTTGTCTCAATGTGTCAGTGTTTGAGGTCAGATTTGAACTCAGGAAGATGAACCTTCCTGATGCCAAGCCCAGAGTGCTATCCCTGGCACCACTCATTTCCCGAAGAGAGAGTTTGCAAAGCAGGTTGCACATATTTTCTCATTTGATCCTTTTGGCTAGATAACCTCTGATGTTCTTCCTAAAGCATAGTTCTGGAAACTTGAAGGATCCTGGTTCTAGATCTAGGCTCCTACAATAACTCAGTATATGCTAGGTGCCAGGAATAGAAGACAATGATGATGATACTGATCTTGGCCCTCAAAGAACTTAGCCTATCAGAGGAAACAGCATGTATACATGTGTTCATACAAAATGAAGACAAAATAATAACTAACATTTATATAGTGCTTACTTTGTGCCAGACACTAAGTTAAGTGCATTACAATTAATATCTTTTTTGATCCTCATAGCAATTATTACCTCCTTTTACAGATAAGGAAACCGAGGCAATCAGAAGTTAAGAGACTTGCTTCTGAGGTTGTTTTATGAGCACAGTCTTTTTGACTTCAGGTTGGGTGTCATATCTACACTACTTAGCAAACAAGTTAGGAATGGGGGAGGAAGAAGACACTGGCAGCTGGGGACATTATCAAATTATTTTGGGGCTGAACTTGGAAGGAAGTTAGGGATCTCAAGATCAGAGTTGATGGGGACTACATTCCAGACAAGAGGTGGGGGAGAAACAGCAGAAGACATGGATATGGAAGTGATGGAAAGGACTGTGTGAAGAAAGAGCCCTTTGGCTGGACCCTGATTCCTTCTTCCCCATTCTTCTTTCCTGTCAATTTTCTTGGTGTCTTTCTCATCTCCTCTTTGATTCTTCTCTCTCCTTTCTTCCCTTGAGACTACAAATGATAGTAGGAGATAAAAATAAATCCTTGACTTGGAGAATCTGCTTTAGTGAAAGATACCTGGAGTCCCATCCAAAGAGCTAGGCAAGCAATTGGGACCCTGAGGCAGTTAGCCTAGTGCTGTGTGTAGGAAGTCTGTTGCTATTTTAGAAAGGTCAGAACTGCTACCTTTTTTTTTTTGCAAGGCAAAACTCCACTTCAGGCTTTGCATCCTTTTCACATTCCTCAGTGGTCATAACTCAGTGGGGCCAGTTTTCAGAGCTTTTGAAAAATCAAAGCTGATTCATGCAGGGGTTGTGGGAGTCAAATGACAGAAAGGTAGGACAGGGACCCAGGGAGCCAGTTCCGAGTGGGTAGATATGAAGTGTCCAGTGTGTTGTGTGGGCACAAATACCTCCATAACTGTCTTCAGGAACAAGAATCAAAACAAAAGCAGAGTTGTTTTGCAGTCGGCTGGCACATTCCTTCCACAGCTCATCACCCTGTAATCGAGCCCCCTTGCCCTCCACACTCTGTGGCGGCATAAACAAAAGTGGTTTCCTTTCACACAACACTAGGCTGTCTTCTATCTGTCAAGTAGGTTTTCATGCCTCTGGACAAATGGAATTTTGGCTCAATAGCAGTGGGACTGAGATGGGAAGAGAGGACTTCTTGCTTGGGATTGTGGATAGCTGGGCTCCCTAATTCCTAATAAGGTTATAGTGAATGAGGAGATAGAGATATAGAAAAACAGAGAAAGACAGAGTTAGAAAGACAGCAATATACAGAGAATCAGTACAGGCTGAGAAAAAAACATGAAGGGGAAAATCCCTTCTATTTGAATAGTGAAAAGCTATGTGACCTTGTGAAAGTCATTTTTTTTGGACTTTCCTGGACTTCATGTACCTCCTCTCAATTGAGAGGGTTAAATGAGACAAACTCTAAGGTTCTTTATTCTATAATTCTATTTGTAGTTTGAACATTGGCATTCACTATCTTCAAACTCAATCAGTCTGGTAGGGTTGGCTATTTTTCACTTTAGGATTAAAGGAATAACCTCGAAAGATTGAAGTTTATAATATTATTGCTCCTGAGGACCTATGTAGGCATTATAAAGTGACCTGTTAGCAACCTCCCAATATCAATGAACCAATTAACATTGGCTTTTATGTTATGTTACGACAGTATTCCTCTCACCTCTGAACCTGGGAGCATTCTACCATCTTCTCACTATTCTGTCTCTGGGGAGAGTAGTTCAAACTTAAACCGATTGCCTCAAAATATCCTTTTCCCACTCCAATTGTGAGGATGTTACTTTTTTGGTTCTGGGACTCCTTTTCTCTCTTTGAAAGTTACCTCCTAGTGTGGTATAGTTCACTTGCTAGTCGGACACAGTGTTTTGGCTGTTGGATCAATTCACTGCTGGGCTAGCTCAAACAGCTCAGGGTGGGCTCCTCTCTGGATGTAACTGTTACAGCTACTAGAAGACTGTTTCTCACTCTGTTTTTTAGAAAACTCCAAGGTTCTATTGACCAGCAGGACCTTTACAAGATTGTAACCTGGTTGTTCTATCTTCAGTATTCATTTGCCCCAAATCAGTAAAGAATAAAGAAAAGAGACAAGAAAGATGTACTGCACAATCTTGGATACATAATCCTGAAATTGGGACAGTGGATGGTAGAGTTTCCTTTCCCAGTAGTTCTCAGTAGCTCTCCCTATTTGAAAACTATTAGGGAAGATAGTAAGAATTCTTCTGATTTATCATTTTGTATGCACACTGAGATCCCTCTCAGTAGCCAATTAAAATGCTTTTCTTTACTAGGCAGTTAACCAACAGGAAACAGAAGATATAGTGACTGCTCTGAGATTGAGAGAGAGTAAGATGCTCCTATCAAATATTCCTAAAAATGGGTTCAAAAGTCCTTGATGTGGTTTGGCACCAGGAAAAAATATTGCACATGTCCTTTGGTCAGAGCACTTGGGCTCAAATCTAGATTGCTATTTACTAACTATGTGACCTTGGGTCAGTGTCTTTCTCATCAGTAAAATGAATTCTAACTATAAATTCTATAATCCTGTGGGGGGAAAAAACCTCTTCTTTCCAGATTCAGCCAGATCCCATAGTTTATATCTCATGATGTATTTTATAAATATATCAATAAAGCCCCCTGAGTGCAATTAATGGCTACTTGGGATGAACATCATAGAATTAATGGACTGGCTCATCTATTCCATCTCTTTGCCTTCAGAAGAAGAAGAAATCCAAATTTTCCCTGAAAGAGAATAGCTGTTCTTTGCAGTGCCTAAATTTTCTATTTCAAGTCTCTTCTGGGTCCAATCCATCATCCACACAGCTGCCAAATTGATGTTCCTACTATTATGGGTATAGTTGGTAATACTCTTCTGATCAAAAAACTCTGGTGGCTCTTTCTTGACAGCAGGATAAATTCAGATTCCTTGGAATAGGATTTAAAACCCTTCCACAGTTTCTTTATAGCCTACTTTTCAAGGCACAGACTACTCTCTTTCATCCAAGCTATTTTCAAGTTGATTTGTCAACCGAACTCATAATCCACTCTCTCTGCTCATTGTTTTATCCCAATAGAGTGTAAGCACCTTGAAGTCAGGAACTATTTTCCTTTTTGTCTTTTTATACCTTACACCTAACATAGTGCCTTGAAAGGCACTATAAATGCTTATTGAATGAATGAAGCAATGCTTAATTTAACTTCTTCCTTTAGACAGAGAACTTCTAGATAATGTAACTTTGGCAGGATATGATTACTTTTAGCAATTAATTTCATTTCAGTCAGGATAATTCAATATATTTCAAAAACAATTCTTCAGCACCTTTTGTAAAATGGTATATTAAGTATTAGAGAAGGTAAAAAGATGACAAATGTTACTCTCCTAATTGAATGATTAGTGACAGGATACAACATATCAACATAAAGTTTGATCCAAGGTAGAATAAAATAACATAGAGAAGATGTAAAGTGTTATCAGAAAATTTGAAGAAGTCATTTTCAGCTAGAGGTGAGGATCTATGGTTAGGGAAAAAACAGTGAAAGTTTCATTGAAGGGGGTTACCTGAATTGGAGCTTTAAAGAAATAGGACTATAACAGGTGAAGAAAGGGAGGGAGTTATTTCTTCTATAAATAGAGGTTAGCCTAGGCAAATGTTCAGTTAGGAGAATTCAGAATGAAGTAGGGGGAGTATCTAGATAGACATCAAATTGAGTGCAGAAAAGTATTTGTAAAGGGAAAATGAGATAATCAAGAACAAATTCAAGATTTTTGATTTCCCTGAAACCTGTTCAAGTCTCACTTGTTTTACCCCACCCTAGACAACTAATAAAAGTCCAGTTTCCATCAATGTATTTACTTTTATTAGTTCTTCAGTTTATTAGTTCTTCGGAGGATATAATTATCTTAAAGAAAAAGCATATAATGAAATAAGAGTGAGAAAAGTAGCAATCAAACATTTTCCCCATAACCCAGTTGCGTATTCGTGAAAATATACATACGTTTGTGGGAAGAATGGAAATAACCAAGGAACAGGTACATAGGGACTTCATGGGTGGTCATTGTGGATGTATGCAAGCATACCTAGAAAGGGGACTGGGTGGAATAGGGTGGGGAAAGATTTCTCCCTCCTTATCTGAGAAGCGGAAAAGAGCAGTTTGCAAGAGAGACACAGGCTATGTGGCCTGTGCTTGCCTAGGTAAACCAGAAGGGGTGTTCCTAGAGCTTCCATTCCTGGCTGCCTGAATCAGCCAATCAGCCTTCCTGTTTCTTCTGAATACAGGTTGAAGACCCCTCTCCAGGTCAGATAGAACTGGAAATAAAGTTATTGCTTCAATGAGAGCAGCCTTCAAGGAATATGAGGGCTTGTTTTGATTATAATCACAGAAAGTTCTGGTATGCATTTCAGTTCTGCTCCATCTCTCTAGCCAGAATCTCCCCCCTCCCAAACTAAACAGAGATTCTGGAGGGCTGAGAAAGAAGGGTTCATTTCAGGGACTACTCTGGCATTGTTAGGGCCATGAGTATAGCACAGGAGAAGACTTACAGACTCTCATGGATGGGCACTGCTTTTTATTGAGATGATCTAATTTAAGTTCATAGCTTTCCCAAGCTAGTAATTATTTATGTACTACTTTAGTTTTGCAAAGTGTTTTATGTATATTATTTCGTTTGATCTTCACAACAATTTTGTGAGGCAGGTACAGTTATTATCTCCATTTTGTAGATGAGAGAACTGAGACTCAGAGAGATTATATGGCATGACTAGAGACCCAAACTAGTAAGTATCTGGGACATAATTTGAATTCAGGTCATCCTGTCTATCACACACACACACACACACACACACACACACACACACACACACACACACAAACAGCCCTGCCATTGTGAAGATCATATTATTCAAATGCTTCATTTAATGACAAAGGAATTGAGACCTGGAGAGGTTGCTTGATTGTTCCAAGGTTACACAATTAGTAGCAGAAACAGGATGACAACCTAGGTCTCTTGATTACTAATGCAAAAAGATTCTCATGTCAAAGACGGGATTCAAATATAGTCCTCTGGGAGCCTTTGCAGGCTTTATAGGGGGCTGAGTGAACAATAGAGGATTGTTTTGGGGAGTAGGGAGGTTTGAAAATTCACTGAACTCTAATGAATGTCTGATTGGGGAAGCTAGATTGGACAGTGGACACCTCTGGATTTAGGAGGAACTGAAGTCAAATATGACCTCAGACCCTTACTATGTGACCCTTGGCAAGAGTCTTAACTCTGATTGCCTCCCCCCACCAACCCCCCACCCCACTGTACCCCTCCCAAAAAATGAATCTCTGTTGGGAGTTCCATTTGATATAAAACAGGGAAAGCTAACCTCTCTGATAACTCAGAACCAAGAAATGCTGACCTTCAATAACACCAGTGTCAGGACTTTCTTCTTAGCTGTAGTATGTTAATAATTTCAGGGTTTTAATCTCTTCTGATGTGCCTTTAAAACACATACACATACACTTTGGGGCTACTGACTGGGCAATTATTTTACTATGTGCAATTTGACCTCCAATTCCTTAGATTACTAACATTTCATCAATTGTTAAGCATTTACTAAATGCTTACTATGTGGCAGCCAGGTAGCTAGATGTTGGGTCTGAAGTCAGGAAGACTCATCTTTTTAAGTTCAAATCTGGCCTTACACACTTACTGGCCATATGACCCTTAGCAAATCATTTCACCCTTTTTACCTCAGTTTCCTATGTAAATGAGTTGGAAAGGGAAATGATAAACAATTCCTGTGTCTTTGCCAAAAACAAAAACCCCAAAGCCACAAAGAGTTGATTACAACTGAAATGACTGGCAGGCAATGTGATTAAAATAAGAAGCAAAAACAGGGTTCCTTCTCTAGAAGAACTGATATACTAATGGGGGAGAGAACATAAAAAAGACTAAGTCCATACAAGTTATATTGTTGTTGCTGTCATTTGCCCTTTGTTCTTGTAGAGGACCATGATCTCAGGGAAGTGATGCCTTGACAAGTATGTGAATTGGATTTGAGTGAGGTTGTGCTTTGCCAAGTCACTTACCTCATTTTCTCCTCTAGGTCCAGTGGCCAGATATGGATCTGGATGACAGGAGATGTCCCTGGATGCAGAGGGAGATCTTGGTCTTTTTAAGCTAAGGTCTTTCCCAGGTCAAAATCTGACTGAGGCAGCACCCATAGATGGATAGTTATATTCAAAGTAAGATTCTTGAACTTGTAGGGATTGGCCAGTCACTAGGCCTCTAAGCACTAGGGGTACAAAGAAATACAAAAACAAAGCCTTTCCCCTTAAGGAGTTTGAATTTTAATGGGAGAGATCTTTTTATTATATACACAGACATATGTTGTACTCTGTATGTGGATTAGTTGAATGGTATCCTCAGAGAGAAGTCATGGAGCTGGGGGGGGGGTGGTGAGAGGGAAAGAGGAAGATCAGGAAAGGTCTTTTTCAAAAGATGGAATTAGAAATGAGTCTTGGAAGAAGTCATGGAATTCAGGAAGTGGTGGTGAGCAGAGAACATTCCAGACATGGGGGAGAGTAAGTGAAAAGTCATCGAGTTGGGAAATAGAATGTTGTGTTTAAGTCATAGCAAGGTCAGGGTTGCTATATCAGAGAGAATATGGGCAAGGATAAGAAGTAAAAAGAAAGGGAAGGAAGAATGGGCCAGATGGTGAAGGGTTTTTAAAAAGGAAGGATTTAATATTTAATCTTAAAGGCAGTAAGGAACTACCAAGATTTATTGATTAGAGTACTAATATGTCAGATTTTCACTTTAGGAAGATCACTTCAATAGATGAATGGAGAATGGTCTAGAGTGACAAGAGACAAAGGACAAGGCAGCCAGTGAGAAAGTTATTGCAGTATTTTCAGTGTGAGGTCATTAGAGCCTGCCACCTGAGATGTGGGTATGTGAGAGGAGAGAAGGGGATATATGACAGATGTTATGAAGGTAGAAATGTCAAGACTAATGTATAGGATTTGATGTATAGGATGAATATGGGTGAGGAGTAGATGACACCAAAGTTGTGAGCTTGATTGACTAGTAATATGGCAGAGACTTTGATAGTAACAGAATTTCTGAAAAAGAGAAGGTTGGAAAGGAGGAAGAAATATAAAGGATTCCAATTTGGATGTGTTGAGTTTGAGTTGTCTATCCAGTTGTGATACTGAAGATTAGAAGAGAAAGTAGAGCTTTAATATGTTCATTTGTAAATCACCAGGTATAATACTGCAACCCTTAGTACATAATGGGATCACCAAGAGATAGTATAGAGGGGAAAAGAAGAGGGTCCAGAATAGATTTTTGGAGGGTAAACATGATTGGTGCACATGACCTGGATAAAAATATAACAAAGGAGACTGAAAAGGAGTTATCAGATTAGCAGGAGAACTAGGAGAAAGCAGTATCATGAAAACTTAGAGAAGAGAGTGAATTCAGGAGAGAAAGGTGATCAATAATGTCAAATGCTGCCAAGGTCAAGAAGGTGAGCTTTGGTATCTTGGGAATGACTATACAGTCATAAGGCCTGGAGGGAAAGAATAATCCCCTGCAATGTGTCAGGCACTCTTCAAAGTGTTTTAGAAATATTATCTCATTTGGTCCTTGCAACAACCCTGTGAGCTAAATGCTATTATTTCTCCTGGGGGCAGCTAGATGGCACAGTGGATAAAGCACTGGCCTTGGAATCAGGAGGACATTCAAATTCAGCCTCTGACACTTACTAGGTGTGTGACATTAGGCAAGTTACTTAACCCTGATTGCCTCACATCCAGAGCCATCTCCAGTTATCCTGATAAATATCTGGCCCAGATGACTCCGGAGGAGAAGGTGAGACTGGTGACTCAGCACAGCCCCTCCTCACTCAAATCCAATTCAAATACTTGTCATGGCATCACCTCCCTGATATCCTGGTGTTCTTGGAGAATGAGGGACAAACATTATTATTGTTCCCTTTTTACAGTTAAGTAAAGTGAGGCAAAGAGAAGTTAAATAACTTGCCCAGGTCACAAAATTTAGGTATGCCTGAGGCTAGATTTAAACTTAGGTCTTTCTGACTCTATCTACTTTGCCACCTAGCTACACTCACCTCCAAGAATGTCCCACCTATAATCCCTAAATGCATGTAGGCTCACAGTAAGATGTTTAGTATATAAGTGACAAACAGGGACTATTTTGTTTTATGTTACTTTTAAATTTTATTTATTTAAGGCAATGGGGTTAAGTGACTTGCCCAAGGTCACACAATTAGGCAATTATTAAGTGTATGAGGTCATATTTGAACCCAGGTCCTCCTGACTCCAGGGCTGGTACTCTATTCACTGCACCACCTACCTGCCTCCAGGGATTATTTTAAATTTTGTTTTTACATTTCCATATGGGATAGTGGATTAAAAGCTGTTCTTAGAATCACACACTTACTCCGATCTTATGACTTGTTCAAGAAATACTTTTTGAGTGAAATAACAGCAACCCTTTGAAGAAATACTTTGATCAAACTTGAGCAATTTCACTTTCTGCAGGTTTGCTAACAGATGTACACAGATGAAAAAATAGCAATAACCTCCCCTTTCCAACCTTTGAAATGCCCCAAGGCAATCCAAAAAGCAATCCCATGACAAGGTTAGCAGAGAAGGATCAGTAAAAGAATGTCTAAGCATGCTCCAAAAATCTCTCCAAGGCAATTCCAAAATACTCTGTTGCTACAATCCTGAAAGCAGACTCATCAGCCTCTTCTAGGAAGGGAATTGCCTTTGCAACACTCAAAGCATAATTATATTTATAAGAACTAGACTCAAGTGGCTATTCTCCTATTGTAATCATATTCAGCTAGGTGCTACAGTGGATAGAATAACAGTCCAGGAGTAAGGAGTAGGAGCTGAGTTCAGATCACATACTTGATACTTACTAGCTGTGTAACCTTGGGCAAGACACTGAAATCTGATTACCTGGAATCCAGGGTCATCTCCAATTATTTCAATTCATATCTGGCCACTGGACCCAGAGGAGAAAGTAAGGCTGATGACTTAGCAACACCACTTCCCTCAAACCTAATTCAGTTGCTTGTCATGGCATCACCTCCCTGATGTCATGGTCTTGTTTGAGAAAGGACAAATATCATCATTATCATCATCATCATCATCATCATCATCATCATCATCATCATAATTTTAACCATATTCAATAGATCTAAGCTCTTTGAGGGAAGGGATTCTTTGTTTTAATTTCCTCATCATCTAGCAGAGCAACTAGCACATGATAGGCACTTAATAAGTTTGTTGAATTAAAAACTTGTACTTCCTTTCTCACAAAATTGTTATGAAGAAGACACTCTAAGAACCTTAAAATATGGAAATGAAGAAATAGGAAAAGGAATTAATTTATTCTTGGATAAGGGAGGAGTTGGGATTGGAACCTAACTCTTACTTTGTCCAGGGATCTTGGCAGGACATTTATTTGACTGTCTGTTGGCTGCAGTGAAGCAAGCAGCCATAGTCTGCTTTTGAGTACCTTAATTAATATCCTTTCCCAGAGCGTGTCAGAATCATTCAGATTTATAGTCCCTGAGTGGATGTTTAGAGCTTAGAAAGTTATGACTATAGTCAGCCTTATACCAGGACTGATTCAAGGTTACACAAGAACCACAGAAATTTATGGTGCTTAAGAAGGAGATACAGATACTTAAGTTTGGTGAGGACAGGCATAAACACTGTAACTCTCTTCCTTTCATTGCCTGGAAAAGACTAGCGTTGGTTCTCAGCTATACTTAACAGTCACACCAAATTAGACCATATAGAGCTGCATATCCCACTTTGCAAGTGTGAAAGGAGCTAGATTAGGCTACAGATAGACTGATGGCTATATCTCTAGGCTGAATCGGGAGTTCACCTTCAGGGTAAGATTTTATTAGAAACAATATTAAACATCTTCTATATTTTCTTTGTTGTTATTTTTCAATTCTGTCCAGTTCCTCATTACACCATTTGAATTTCCTTGGTAAAGATACTGAAGTAGCTTGGCATTTTCTTCTCCAGTTCATTTTATAGATGAGGAAACTGAGGCAGACAGGGTTAAGTGACTTGCCCAGGATCATATGAGACCAGAATCGAACACAAGAAAATGAGTATTCTGATTTCAGGCATGGGCTCTATCCACTGTACTACCTAGTAATTAAATTAATTGCAATGTATAAATTATAATAACAGTTTTTTAGTCTAAGCTCTCAGCTCTCACAAGGATTCTGTCAGTTAATCCTCACTCATTTTTCTTCATATGAGTGTAGTTAACATGTACTCTTTTTTTCCCTGGTTCTTCCTTTGTATTTTTACTTTGAATTATTTCATAAAGGACTTTCTATTTCCCACCCCTCTCTTAATTCTGCCTACAATTGTCCATCTTAATTGTTTTATAATTTTCCATTCTACTAAGGTGGCAAAATGTATTTAGCTACTCTCTTTTTATGAACATTTAGGTTGTTTCCAGTTTTGTCTTTTTGTAATTACATATAATGAGAGTATGTATAAATCTTTAAATAGGAAGCTCTTTAAACTATAACTATTATTAAAAGATAAATTTTAATGAATACAATTGGTTCCCTGAGAGCTGGGGGAAGAGAATTCTATCGAGGGCCATAAAAATCTCATATTTCTGTTCCTTGCAACTTGTGTAACTTTGGACAAACTACTTTACCTAATGGTAAAATATGGTTGTAGGGTGGATTAGGGTTTAGCAAACTCCATGCTTTTGTCCTGCTCAAAACTAAGAAGGGTTTCTATACTTTTTAAAAAAGTTTTATTGATTTAAAAAATATAAAAAAATGTTCTTAGTTCACTGGATATATGAAGCCTGGCATCAGGCTTGATTTGACCCTCAGTCATAGGTTGTTGTATTGGACAGTCTTGAATATTCCTTCTGGCTCAAAATACCATAATCCCAATAATTTTTAAGGTCCTATTTTGCACAGGACCCTGTGCTTGGCAACTAGGATAAGCAGATGGCACAGTTTCTGCCCTCACAGAATTTACCATCTAAGAGGGGATTTTCACTCACACATTCTATGTTTTTTCTCCATATTTCTATTCATATTCTTCTTTCTTTCTTTCCACATTGGTCATGTCCAAAATTTTTTTTGACTTATTCTGTATTCTAAACTCTTTAGCAGGAGACAAATAACATCTTATATCATTGATCCTCTAGCATTGTGGACTTTTACGCTGATTATTATACTAATAAGAGTTCAATACAACAGTATTCTTATTGCATTTAAATATCTTTACTTGCTCCAATTTATGAACACTATTCTTAGCCACCTCAAAAAAAGCTTTACATATTTTTGTACATCCTTAGAATTTATTTACCTTAGGATTTAAGCCTCCCTTAATCAATCTCTCTCTCTCTCTCTCTCCTCTTTTCTCCTTCCATCCTGTTGACTTGAGTAAAATGTATTTTTGTATCTAACTCTGTGTTTGTATGCATTCTCTTTTTCTTTTAACTACTTCAGATGAGAGTGAATTTCAAGTGTCAGCTTTTTTCCCTGCACACTCTCCTCCTCATTTATAATATGTCACCTTCTACACTCTGATTAGGTGAATTAATGTTCCCTAATCTTTTCCCCCCTTCTTTCTTCCTGGACAATATATTCCTTTTCCCCTCTCTTTTCAAAGATATAACGGAATGAATCCAAGGCCTTATCTAATTTGACTCCCCCTCTGACCTCTGATGGTATTAGGGACTTAGATAGAACACATTGTAAGCAGTTTATTCTTGCTTAGTCCTTCATTATTATTCATTCATGTTCACCTTTATATGTTTCTCCTAACTCCTCTGTTTGATCTTCAAAGTTTCTATGCAGCTTTTTTTTTCTCTCTCTTTTTTATTTTAGGAATGCTTGGAAGTACATCATTAAAATTATTTTTTCTCCAGTAGCATTATACTCAGTTTTTTTTCTGGCTAAGTTATTCTTGGTCATAAGCCTATATCCTTTACCTTCTGTACTTTCATATTCCAAACTCTCTTCTTCTATGGAGTGATGACTACTAAATCTTATGTGATGATCCTGTGACTCATTAGTATTGATTTTTTTCTTTCTGACTGCTGTATTTATTCTTTGCCTAGAAACTGGTTTTTAGCTATTTGTTTTCACTTTGGGATTTCTTTTAGGAAGTAAATGATAGTTAAATTTCTTTTCTTTGATCTTCTTTCTTTGTTTTTACCTTGAGATACCTTACCTGTTCTAATAGTTTTTTAGCGTCTTGATTTAGTTTTAATATTTTCTAAAACTCTAATTTGTAAAAACAAGTGTATGTAGCATTGGGGAAATTAGATGTGGCATCAGACAACCTAAATTTCAATCTTAACTCTGTAACTTACTAGTTGTGTATTCTTGGGCAAGCTGTTTAATATTTTAGGCCTCAGGTTTTCCAATATAGAATGAGGTAGTTGAAAAGAATTATTTCTAAGTTTCTAGTTCAAAAATCTATTTGTTCTATTACTAAGTTCTAATTTCTATGACTTCTTTTAAAGTAAGGAGGAATGAAGTGATATTTAGAGTTATTTTTTGGGGAGGGGAAGATGAGTATATTGAAGGGGTCAATCCAGGAGGAATCCCTGATAGATTTTTAGGAGTCCTTCCTCCTATTCAACTTAATGAGATTACAGGATATGAACATTTGTTTGAAGGACCTCTTCCAAGGTAGTTCATATGTAACCTTAGCACTTTGTTAAATGGATGCAGTCAGCTCCTAGTGACTTAGGTTATCCCTCAGATGATTTGTAACTGAGAATGAGGGGAAATGGAGTTTTGTTGAAAGAATAAAGGGAGAAATGCATTAGTGAATGGCTAAAATGAGTAAATATGTATTTATTAAGTGCCAGTCATTCTACTGAGCACTGGGAATACCAACATAAAAGTCTAAGAACTTACAGTACCCCTAAGGCAAGATGATACTCATATAAAGGAGTTGTTGTTTGTCCTTCATTCTCAAAGAGGACCATGACTTTTAGGAAGGTGATGTCATGACTTGAAAATGAATTAGATTTAAGTGAGGGAGGGCTGTGCAAAGTAACCAGCCTCACTTTCTCCTCTGGAGCCATCTGTAACTGGACCAGTTATAGATCAGGATGAAGGAAAGAGGACTCTAGATGCAATGGATAGACTTTTGCCTTTTTAAGCTGAGGTCTTTAATAGGTCCAATTTGACTGAGGCAATACCCAATCAGTGATCAAAGCTAGGTGGCCAGAGAAGGATATTTTGGTCTAGAAAGTTATAGTGTTATTTAATGAAACAATAGGCAGTGTTATTTAATGAAACAATAGGCAGTGTTATTTAATGAAACAATAGGCAGTCAACTGAGATACTCTTTCCAAAAAGCAATGCTAGTTCATTTAATTATAGTGTTCTCGGTGCAAGATGTAGGTAAGAGTGTGTGTGTGGGGGGGTGTGGGGGGTGGTGGTGGTGGTGGTGATTTACATACAGTCCAGAGGAAAATGATTGGTGTGAAAGAGCATGTTCAAGTCTAGGCCCAGTTAGAAGAGCCTGGTGCCAGATCAGGAATTCCAAAAAATTCCTAGAGTATGGTCACTTCCCCCTGTAACTTATAAATGGAGGCCCATTTCTTTTCCTATTCTTTCTCTTTTTGCTTAGACATCTAGATTGGTGTAAAGGAGTAGAGGGGAGGAGGAGAAAGGATTTTTTTCTTACTTCCTTCTTGCCAATCCCCTCACAGTAGAAAATGGTGCCTTGCAAAAGAAGCACATGCTGAACATTAAAAAGAATCTAGTTTCTAGCTAAAATCTTCTGCCTTTTTGTTTCCCTTTCTGAGTAGAGGCTAAAATCTAGAGTTCTAAAGAATAGACTCTTTCCAAGTTCAAAACTTTCTAAGAGATGGAGAGTTTCTGAACTGTCCCAACGTTGTATCTTGAGTGCTTGTGCAACATACTATGATGATGTTTGTCTTTTGTTCTCAAAAAAGGCCATAACATCAGGGAGGTGATGCCATGACATGCATGTGAATTGTACATGATTGAAGGAGTGCTGCACTAAGTCACCAGCCTCACTTTCTCCTCTAGAGTCATCTAGATCCATGACCCTGGATACATGGTAATCAGGGTTAAATGACTTGTCCAAGGTCACACAGTCACTAACTATCTGAATCTGAATTTGAACTCAGGTCTTCTTAATTTCAGGGCCAGCATTCTCCTGTGTCATCTATGTTTGGGGAAAAGACCTGAGTCATTGAGATTTTCTTGGAGACCTCCAGGAGAAGTGCAATAAATCAAAGTGTATCTTATTTTCTTGAGTGACCTTCCTTAGATCAAAACTGTTTTTCAGTCAGGGAGCTATAAGAATCAAATGAGATAATATTTGTAAATCATGTAGTACCCTGTAAGTGCTTCATAAATACTTGTTCCTTTTCTCCTTCCTTGTCATTCCAGTCTTTGGGGAGTGACGAAAAATTAAAAGAATCTAGGAGGCATCATGGATGAGGTGGACAAGATGGTTTCAGAGGAGAAAGTGAGGTTGGTGTCTTTGCTCAGCACCCCCTCCCCATTAAATACAATTCATGTGCATGTCATGGCATCACCTCCCTGATGATATGGTCTTCTATAAGAACAAGACAGACAATAACAACAACAATAGAATTTAGTGACTGCCCACAGAATCTGACTTCAGGGATATGGAGGGCCCCCTCACCACCTACACACTGAAGCTTGGAATTCCTTTCTCAGAGAAATCCTTTCCTTTCACAATGAGATACAATGCTTAGAATGCCAATGCTTCTGGGAGGGGAACCAATTAGCTTGAAGGCATAGATGGCATACTTATCAAATTTACTGATTGTTGGAAGTTGAGAGGGTTAGATAATATTGGATAAAAAAATTGAGATCACACTCCTTCCCCCCCCACTTTAACAGGCTAGAGCAAGGGAAAGAATACAATAAAATGAAATTTTTATAAAGACAATAAATAAAGATAACTCTGACCTCAGAGTTGGGAAGATCTGGGTTCAAGTCCTGACTCAAACACAAAATGGTTGTTTGACCCTTGGACAATTACTTAACCTCTTAGTGATCCAGACAACTCTATAATTATTAGTTATAAAAGGGAAAACTGAAGGAAGGAAATAAGCAATTTTTAAATGTCTACTATATGCCAAACACTTTTACATTACAAATATTTTCTCATTAATTCTCATACCAACTCTGGGAGGCAAGTGCTACCATGAAATCCATTATACAGTTGAGGAAATGGAGGTAGACAGAGGTTTAGATAACTAGCAAGTTTCTGAGACTAGATTTGAACTCAGAACTACCTGATTATAGGCCTAACATGATCCATTGTGCACCTAGAACTGAGGGAGTTTCTTCATCAGGAATTCTCTATGTTGATAAATTCAAATATTTGGACCAAGTTTTGAATACTGGAATTAAAGGAGTGATTTTCTAAGCACAAGAGACTAGAATGATGACTAGAAAGCAGGTTATGTGAAATTGAGGAATCATGGATATTTTTGTGAACTCCAAGCCCTGAATGAGCCAAAAAAAAGCTCATTTGATCTTTTCAGTGTATAGTAGAAGTGGGGGTGAGTCACAGACCGGAAACTGTGCCCTCTTCTGAGGGCATTTTGTAGGTGGGATACTGGCCATGGCATGAGAAGTGCTAATGGGATAGTGAAGGGATTGAATGTTATTAGCTGAAAGAACTGAGTATATTTAACCTGAAGAAGAGAAGATTGGATAGAGGGCAGAAGTAGGAATCAAGAGTAGACATTAAAGGGAGATGGATTTCAGCTTAATACAAAGAACTTCTGAACAGGGAGAGTGACCCCCGCTCCCCCAATAAATATCTGCCTTTCAAGGCAAAACTGAGACTAGATGACCACCATTCAGATATGTTGCAGAGAGATTTCTTATTCTTCTATCCAATGTACTAGATGACATCTGAGGTTCCCTGTAATTGAGATTCTATGAATTCATGCTACTTCTTTCATCCTTGACAAGATACTTTGTGTGTGCCTATGACCCTTTGCAGCCATACAAAGTCTTTACCTCACATGTCCTCATCAATGTATTTACTTTTTGGCCAGTCAGCTTGAGAACACATTATTTGACCAGCAAGGTGTTTAACGAAATAATAAAGTAAGAAAAGTAGCAATAGGGTATCCACTAGACTGTAAGCTCCTTGAGAGCAGGGGCTTGTCATTTCCCTCTTTGGGTATTTCCAGTGCTTATAATAGTTTCTGGCATTTGGTAGAAGCTTAATAAATATTGATTAGTTAATTAATTTCCTTCATAAACCTGAGGCACATTCTTCCACAAATCCCAGACCATCATTGGGAAGAGTATTCACACATAGTAAGCACAACTGCAGAAGCATACACATAAGGAACATATAAGGCTGGGGCATATTTGTGAAAGGTAACTTATATATGGAACCTGTGTGGCCATGAAGTGCTCATGGAAGAGCACACTCATAGAATATATGAGGGTAGGTTATATGAATGTAGGAGTATACAAAGTGAGTATGGTTATGGTTAGCACCCATCTATAGGGGGGTAACAATCCTCTGACAGTGCAAGTTCATTAAAGTCTTTTGGTGATGCCATTGCACTGCCCCCCCCCTGCCATGATATGGTATGGCATGGGCAGATCACTGGGCCAGCAGTGTTGTTTCTATTATATGTTTGGAATGGAATCAAATTGCTCCTGGACTTTGCTTCCTGGTGGTCTTCTACAGTTGCTACTGAATGGTGGTCTGCTAGTTTTTCTATTCCTTGCTGAGGCAATGCGGGGTTTAATTTGCATAGAGATATGGTGCATTTCCCTTCAAATGGAATCCTCAGTGTAAAACTATCTCACAAAGAGTAGATTTTGCTAACTCTCTTTTGAGCTTAAGCCCAGAAGCTTATGTAATAATTATTCACCTCCCTAATTCAGTT
Source organism: Macrotis lagotis (assembly GCF_037893015.1). Lineage (NCBI taxonomy): Eukaryota > Metazoa > Chordata > Mammalia > Peramelemorphia > Peramelidae > Macrotis > Macrotis lagotis. The sequence goes on along the minus strand of NC_133658.1, from coordinate 143,442,017 downwards.
AATCAACTAAGGAAAACCCTTCACTGTTTTTTCTTTTCTTAAAAAGACAGCTCATCAGTTCTAAGAGGCATAGATATGATGGGCTTTTTCTCTCCAAAAAGAGAGTCCTTACCTCAAGAGCCACACTCTTTGGAACATAGAACAGCTTACTGGTACTCTCAGTATTTTAATGTCAACTTCCTTCTCATCTAAAGCAGACTTTCTGCCATAAGAGGATCAGGTACTACTTTAGTTGTAAACTGAGTCTCTGAAAAAAAATTTATTTATTTATTTTTCAGTCAAAAGGAATCATGGCAAAACAATGGTATAATTTCCTGCATACAAACAAACACATAAAAAAGATGTGTGACTCAGGCCATATACAGTCTTTCCCTCTTCAGTGACTTACTGCCCTTGGGGACATAGTCAACTCTCCAGAATGTCCTGGGTTTGAGGCTTGCCTGCAAGGGTAAAGCATTTGGGATCCCTAGAGAATCACTGGAATAATTCACAGATAAACTTCCTAATTCACCAAATCAGACAAGTTCTGGGTTTGCTCTTCTACATCATGGCCCTGTCTTTACTGTTCTTTGATTTTGGTTCCTTTTTTTCCAGAACTCTTCTAGTTGATCCAAAAAACTTGGTCAAGTGGTATGTGCCTATTGTCTATTAATTCCAGTGGCTCCCTATTACGTTTAAAATAAAATCCTTTGTTTGACATTTATGTTCTTTTAAAGTTGGTCCATATCTACCTTTCTAACCTTTCTGCATCTTCCTCTCCTCCATGTCTCTGTGATTCAGTTACATTGTTCTACTTGCTTAATGACTAACACACTCCCAGTCTTGGTCATTGATATCACTGGCACCAATTGGTAACAATTAGTTAGCTAATTGACCCCTGGAGTAAGGAATAGGAAGTGTCCAGAGGAAAAAAAGCATTTGAAGTAGGAGATAAGATAGGGCATGTACCAGAGAGTGGTTAGAAAATTATGGAAATTTATAAAATCTGAGGGATTGTGTGTTAGTATGTAGTATAAATTCTAGTATTCTGGGAAGTATTCTGGTCCTTAACCTTGGGCACTTTGAGGGGGTGGAATCTGAATCTTCTAGTAGTTTTGTAGGAGACTTCAGATATAAATTCCTGGTTATTGACTTGTTTTCTAAGCTAAACTTTAATTTGAGGGAGTAAAATAGAGTTTATGGTAGCAGGAACCCTCAGCTGACAAGATCATATACATGTTGGTTCCTGTTCCTGATGAGAATTTCCAGTTTAGAGAACTCTGCTGACAAACCCTTGTCAGATCCTTACTGATAATTAAATGGCACATTTCTGAGTCCTCAATAATCTATTCATGGAAAATGAGACCAATGTGGGGACAGAAGAGGAAAATGAAATGGACCCAGAGTTAGACTGTCAGAATAAGAATGTTAATTGGATCAGAAAACTTTTCAGAGATTTAATGACATTTTTTCAAGTCCTTCCCCAAATACTTCCTTTTCTACCTCTTTTGAGCTAATCTTTCTTTTGATATAGTTTCCAATTCACTCATACTCCTGACTGGTGTCCTTTAGATTCATACCAGTTTATTAATAACCTTCCTAAAATGTGACTCAGAACTAAATTCACTAGTCCAGGACACTCAAGAAATTTTTAGACAATCTTATTCCTGACAATAGACCTCTACTTACTTCAGCTGAGCTTTAAAAAGTTCGTATTATATCCAATGAACAGAGCTCACTACTTCTAAGCAGGGTAAAAGTTGTTTTTACCATATGTAAATTACCTTTCTCATACTGAACATTACACTTCTATTAATGGAATTTAAGATCCAATGCCTCATCAGGGTGTGAAAGTGAATATTAATTCTTGAACACAGGACTGGTGAGACACACATTAAAAAGACTTCAGATATAATTCTAACAAATGGACTATGTTTTTTGTTCAAATGTCAAACTGGAAAGGATCTTTCAGTTCCATTCAATTTACTAATATCTCTTAATGTACCAGGAGCAATGCAAAATGCTCTTGATCCTTAAGCGAAATACAGATCAAATTTGATATCTCTATTAAAAAAATTACAAATACTCATGTTGGTTGCAAGGAATGAATTTTTAGCTAAAGCAACATTCAAAGGCCAATACCCAGAGGAATTCAAATCCAAACTGGAAGAAAGACTACATCTTTCACAGTATATAGTTCATCAATTCAGCCTTGGAACTCATACGTCATTAGTGCTCTCTGCCCCTCTGATTGGAGGATGTAGGGATGAACTCTCAAAAATCTCCTTTTAAGGAGAAAGGCCAGGCCTGCCATCTCTTCATTTCTTATCTGCTGCATTCCTTTTGAACTTCTGCCAAAAAAAGTCCTGCTCCCTGGGGGTGTTATCTTTTCTTCTCCCTTTTAATTTCCTTTTCCACAAGCTGCTTGAAGGCAAGCACTGTCTTTTTCTCTTTTATATTTGTATGTCTAGTATATAGATGCTTATTAAAATGTTTACTGACTGACTAACGACATTGGTAATTGAATTACAATTTTGAGTTGCCATGCTAATGACATACTTAGTAGTTTTCGAAAACCAGCAGCCTCCGAAAACAAGTCATTAAAAAAATACAGAAAATCACAGAATTGACAGAAAAAAGTTACCAGAAAGACTTTAGAAAACCAGATATTGATTTGGTACATCACGCATCTTGAATAGAACTTCTTTTTTCTAAATTTTTTTATTTATTTAAGGCAATGGGGTTAAGTGACTTGCCCAAGGTCACACAGCTAGGCAATTATTGAGTGTCTGAGGCTGGATTTGAACTCATGTGCCCCCTCACTCCAGGGCCAGTGCTCTATCCACTGCACCACCTAACTTCCCCAATAGAACTCTAATGTGATGATGGGCTTTTTTTTAAATTTCAGCTCTACAATAATCAAAGACAATTCCAAAAGACTTGTGATGAAAAATATCATTTGTATCCAGTGAAGAAATTGTGGAGTTTAAATACAGACCAAAGCTTACTATCTTCACTTTTTAAGTTATCTCATATATTTTCTCTCTAATTTTTTTCTTCTGTTTGGATTTTATTCTTCTTCCACAAGATGATTAACATGGATCTACATTTAGCATGGTTATCCATGTAGAGCCTTTATTAGATTGCTCTCAGACAGGGGAAAGGGGGAGGAGGAGGAAGAAAAAATGTAAAACTCAAAACTTTGCAAAAATTAATTGTTAAAAATGGTCGTTGCATGTAGTTGGAAAAATAAATAAATGAAATACTTAATTTTTTTCTAAAAAAGAATTTCAAGTGTTGTCTCCTTTGGCAAATCCATTGATGCTGCTTATATTTGCCCCAACTAAACAGAGCAAGCACTCTATTAAGTCTTCCTGTTGAATTTCTGTCACTTTCTTCTTCCACATAAGACTTCCATTTCTGAGTCATGCTATCAACTAGAGAAGTGCCACAGTACCCTGATCCTCCAAGGCACTAACTTTCCAGCAGGAGAATATTTCCGAATTGACACATACATGCTTTCTGAGACTATTTGGGGTAGTGCAATCAACTGAAACCATGACTTCACATCAATGATACTTTGCCAGATATCAATGGGACTATGCTTAGTAACAAAATGTCATTTGGCTGGAGATATTAATTTCTTACTACTCAAGAATAATGCTCTATTAGAATAGAATAGAAAATTGAAAAATAAAAGATTCTCAAAGACACAGAGGCAAGACTTTCTAAAACTGCTTTGTTAAGCTCTATCTTCATAACTTATACCATGTATAATCCTCTTACCAGGCTTAACCAGGGATAATTCTGACCTTTAATTATATTATCTTTTTATAGCTCTATCTATATCTATCAATCATCTATCTATCTATCTATCTATCTATCTATCTATCTATCTATCTATCTATCATCTATCATCTATCTATCTATGTTTTCTAACCCTTAATTATGTTACCATATATTACTATGGGCAACTAGCAGGCTCAATGGATAAAGTGCTGCTTCAGAAGTCAAGAAAACTCATCTTTCTGAGTTCAAATCCAGCTTCAGATATTTATTAGCTGTATGACCTTGGGTAAGTCACTTACCCTGTTTGTCTCAATTTCTTATCTATAAAATGAACTGCAGAAGCAAATGGCAAATTGTTTCAGTATCTTTGCTGAGGAAACCCCAATGGAATCACAAAGAGTCAAACATGACTAGCACAATTCAACAACAAATATGTATCCATAGAATGTCTAGCTCAATGTTTATAGCTACATATTTAATTTCCCAATTGAAAAGAAGCATGGAAATTCATATCTTGATGTGTCCTTTATTGTCCATGACAACTTATGATGGATCACTTCTCCTGGAGAACATTTTTTTAAACAAATTTTAAACAAATTTTTCTGACTATCTCATTCAATAAAAGAAATTGACAATTAGTTGCATGGAATCTTAGACTGACCTCAGTCTTTAACTGGGTGTGGACCAAAAAAAATAAAATGGATTTTCTGAGGAATTGAGCCATTCATAAAACATGGATGTGAATTATCTGTCTAGAAAAATGCCTCTTGTGGAGGGAATTGCATTGTTATTTCAGAAGGCAGTTGTTAAGTTATCTTGGCCACATTATATGCTGAGCATCCAGGAATTGTTTGCATGAAAATATTGGCTAGAAGTTGTGTCTGTTGGCCTGGAATTGATTCTGATATCAAAGAAGTGATAAAGGAGTGTAAGACATGCTTAGCTTCTCAAAATAAATCACCAAAAGAATTTATTATTATTATTTTTTCTTGAGAATTGATGCAAAAATTTGGCTAAGATTTCCAGTGACTTTGCAATGCTATTTTAGGGAAGGAACTTAAAAAAAGTTGAGGTAGACGTTTCTCAAAATGGTTCTATCTTAAACTATTATTTCCGAATTGCCACATACATGCTTTCTGAGACTATTTGGGGGTAGTACAATCAACTGAAACCATGATTTCATATCAATGATGCCAATTATCAATGGAACTATGCTTAATAACAAAATGTCAATTGGCCAGAGATATCAATTTCTTACTGCTTTGTCTGTCTGTGTCTCCCCCCTCTGTCTCCCCCTCTCTCTCCCTCTTTCCTCTTCCAGAAGATAGGGCAATAGAAAACCCAGTGGTATCAATTTTTCTTTGTACAATGGTGGATATAAAATGAATTCTCTTGAAGGCAGAAGAGTAACTAGTGTTATTTCACCCTCACCCCCCCCCTTCTCCCTTTCCTTGTATGCTTTTATGCTTCTTATGGTTATTATGACTTCTACTGCCAAGTGAAGTAATTAGACCTAGGAAAACAATAAACATAACAACAATAAAAATATAAATAGAGAGAACCACAAAAAAGAAAAATGAATATAGTAAAAAGCTTGGTCTGAAAAAAAAGAAATATGAAAAGGCATTTCTCTCAACTACTTTGAAGAAGCTGGGGTCCTTGGGAGGTGAGCAATGTGTACAATGTCAAAATTTTAGTTTACTAATCAGTTTGATTTTTTTTGTCCTTTTCCTCATCTTTCAAAAAAATTCCTTTATATGGGATGAAATTTTGTGAAAGAAGAGGAGAACTGAAGAGATATTCCAATATATAAACAAAAGATACCAATAAAAATCTGTTTAAATAATTCTATTTTTATCTTTTGAAGTCACTTTGACAGATTTGTATACTTTTATTATTAAATTCTTAATTCTCCCCACAATCTATGAATCCCATCAAAGACCTAGCTTCTAGATGCACTTAGTGTTAATAAATAGAAGATTCTATGAGGACTGACCCTCAAAAGATTTGGACTGCTATTAGTCTGATAAAGCAGTTCAACTTTTAAGTGAAGGATGAATCCCCTTTATAGGGATTACCCATCAAGAAGACATTGTGGCATATAATCTCTATCAGATTATTTGCTGTCATGCAGAAAGGAAAGGGAAGGGAGGGAGATAAAAAAATGTGGAACACAAAATTTTACAAAATGATGAATGTTGAAAGCTATCTTTGAATGAAATTGAAAAAAAAATTTCAAAAAAGAATTCCCTCCAATTACCTACTCTCAATAGCCATTCAAGTTTGAGGTATTATAGCTAAAAAAAGTATTTGAGGCAAAAAAAAATGACATTTGGATGATAAGGGATAAAACCTGCATGTTCTTTAACTGAAAACAATACTGAAAACAACATGATAAATGATTTTTAACAATATCACATGGAACACTTATTCTATAAGAAATCATGAGGGATGGGATTTCAGGAAAACCTGCAAAGACTTGCCTGAATTAATGCTGAGTGAAATGAACCTAACCAGAAGAACATTATACACCCTACAACAACATGGGGTGATATTCAGCTTTTATGGGCTTGTTCATTTCAGCAGTATAATAATCAAAGACAATTTTAAAAGATTTGTGATGAAAAATTGGAGCCAACCAGAACCAACCAGAACAAGTCCAATCCATTTTCTATTTGAAACGTTCCACAAGTCATTGAAGAGCTATCCTTTGCTCAATCAATTCACTGTTTCAAAGTCACAGGTAGTAGCTCTAAATATTGTTTGTTTTCTCAAAATGCGAGTCATTGATCCTAAAACTGGTGAGTGAGCATAAATGGATCTAGCAATCCCTCCTCACTACTAGAAAGAACAATACATAGACATAATAGTTTATTTGTTTCATCTTTGCATAGAAAGGACAGAGTGTGTTAATGTCAATTCTTCCTTTCCTCCTCCCCTGCTCCTTCTGAGAAAATCAATTCTGAACAGAAGGAATTCTTGTAGTATTTTGAAGGACACTAACACAGAGAGACATTCCTATATAGACTGTGTAATTATATTAAAACAAAAGTTAAGAGCAGCAGGCCTTATAACCAAACACACATGTTTCAGACTTCAAATGGACCTTACCATGATGTGTAGTCACCCAAATGCTAAAAGTTCTTTTTAGCCATTTTACTCAATGGCGAAAATAACTGATTTGGAGAAGATTGAACTTTGTTTTTGGAAGATCACCTTTCATTCAATATGACTAATATAGCAGCATCTAAAAGTTTTCCCCTTCTCCAAATCTCTAGGATTTCATTCAGCAAAACAGAAATTGGATCAAAATTTTGTTTCACAGGTAATTGTTAAAGCTATTGCTGATCTGGTAAAATTTCCAAAGGCCTATTAAGGTCCCTAGGGTGTCTCTTTGTTTTCCTAAGGATCTATTCCAAGGAAGTTGACAAATAGTATCACAAGTTTGCAGATTAATACTGTATCACTTTTTTTTTTAGTTTTTTTGCAAGGCAAATGGGGTTAAGTGGCTTGCCCAAGGCCACACAGCTAGGTAATTATTAAGTGTCTGAGACAGGATTTGAACCCAAGTACTCCTGACTCCAGGGCCGGTGCTACCGGCCACCTAGCCTCCCCCACTACTGTATCACTTTTAAGAGAGAATAGGATTGTTCTTTTCTGCCCATTGAAATGATCCATCAACTTGAGTCCTGGACATAGAAGTGTTTGTTGATGGAAAATGTGAAAGAAGTGCTGTTAGAATTATATAGAACACTAGACAGAACTGAATATATCCTCAGAGATCATGGAGTCCATTCATTTTACAAATTAGGAAACTAAAGCCCAGAAGAATAATTTAGAATCATAGAATTTAGAACTGAAGTTATTTACTATACTATAGGAAACTCAGGCTCAGAGATGAAGCTTGAAGATAGGTAAGCGGTAGATTTGTTCAGTTGTTTCAGTTGTGTCTGGCATTATATATAATTGATCCCATTTGGTTTTCAGCAGAGATTCTGGAGTGGTTTCTTCTCTAGATCATGTTACAGATGAGGAAACTGAGGCAAACTGGGTTAAGTGACTTGCCCAGGTTCACACAAATAGTGTTCGAAGATGGATTTGAACTTGGGAAGATGAGTCTTTCCAGCTCTGGTCTGGTACTTTATGTACTATGGCAACACCCAGTTGCCTCAGTAAATATTAGAGTAGGACCTCAAATCCAGGATTCCTAACTTAAAAGTTCTTTTCCCCCAGATCCTGCCACTTCACCTAGGTGCTAGATTTCAAAGAAGTATAGTAAAATCTTGGTTTATATATGACTTTTGTGATGCTAGGTAAGTCACTTAACCTCTCTAAACACAGATATTTAATCTCTTAAATTAATAGTAATAATAATAATAATAATAACAGCCGACATTTATATATTGTGCTTTGCAAAATGTTTTTCAATTATTTCATTTGAAAATTGTGGAGACTTGATCTATATAATCTCTAAGGTCCCTTTGTTACTTTACATTTTAAATCATCTTTTATATTTTTTTGGCAGAGTAGAGTCATGGATGGATATAGTACCCATGCCCCTTTAAAGCTATGCCCCAGCAATGGGTACAGCTGAAGAACATGCTTAACTGTATAACTCCCTAATAAGCATTTCTTAAACACCTAAAAGCAATGGAGGATGCCTGAAGAGGGATTTTTGAAACTGAAGTTGATTCTGAACATCTATAGTTCTCACCCTGCTTGCTACTGGGAGGTTTAATGGAAGAACAAGACTGGGAGGTTGAGTCTCTAAAAGTACTCCATGGGTACAGGGATATTAACTTGCTTTGATTTTTCTGCTACTATTTTGATGAAACCTTACATTGAAAGTGGCAATGAAGTTTTTCCTAATTCCTCTAGTGCCCTCTTACTCAAACTACCTTATATTTAATTACTTTTCATAGACTTGAATTTATCAACTACTGTTGTTTTTGACCATTGATGTCATGGGGTAATATCATACCTTACTCATGAATTGGATTTAAGTGAGGAAGAGTTGCCCAATGATATCAATCTTACTATATGTATATATACATATAAGAATATGTTATTGTATGTATATAAGAATATATACACACAATGTATTTGTATGATTACAAATATAATGCATGTGTACACATAATATATGTGTGTGCTTTGTATAAATACACATGTGAATGCATGTGTGTATATATATACACAATGTATTTGTTGTCTCCCTTGTTGGTACATAAGTTTCTTGCAAGTAGTAATTGTTTCGTTCTTTGTACTCATATCTACATCATCTAGCACAGTGCTTGGAACATAGAAGGAACTCAATAATGCCTGTTGAATGAATGGATATTGATGGAATGAATGAGGGAGTTTTCCTAAGCAGGATGGGGGTTAATCCATTAGATTTGATTGGGTTGTCACCATTCCATCCTCTAGACTAAAATGAAAATGTTGCTTCCATCCACATAGTTGTGAAGTTGAGGAGAAAGTGGCAGTGGATTTCCTTGATACCCGGAGAAAGGTGCAGGAAGCTTTATGGATGCCCCAGAGTACTCTTTGAGGTTGAGTGATGGGTGTAGTGATCAGGACTGAATGCTTGAGTTATAACCACATTCCCAGAGCCCTGATTGCTCTAAGAGAACAGACACATTGGTTACAGACTTTCTCCCCCTTACTTGTCATGGATGAATTAATCCTTAACAAATGGATAATTTCTTGCAAATCTAAAAGGATTTAACTCAAATTAGTTTTTTATTTTATTCCAGCTTTTTGTAGACAGTCATGTCCCTTGTTGAATTAATAATGACTTCTGTGAGGCAACTTCATGCAGTATAAAGAACAGAAGATTGAGTCAGAGGAGCGAGTCAAATCACATTTCATGTGTGACTTTAGGCAAGTCATTTGCTCTTTCTTGGGCTCTTTGCTTTCTAATAATAAAATGAGAAAGTTGCTCTTCAGGTTCTTTGCAAGACTTTCTGATTCCCCAAATTATATCAAGTCTGAAAATCTCCTGAATCTTCTTGAAATTGATGTTGGAGTAAATTTTTTTATGGTTGCCATCAGACCCCATAGAGAGAATTTTTCTCTTGGCTTCTTCCCTAAGAAAACTAGTGATGGAGAGTTAGCATCTTGGAAAGTGACTCTGAAGTCACCAACAGTTTCTTACCAGAAGCAAACTGGATTGTGGGAACTGCACACACACACACACACACACACACACACACACACACACACACACACCACTTTCATTGTTAATCTGTGTTTTATATAATGCTGGTCATTACTACCCTATCTCCTCCAAAATACATGCATATACACCCAAACACTCCCCCACCATCCCTCCCCGTGTTCCCCATCATTGCTTCTGCTGTTTCCACTTGTGATTCAGGCTAATTAATTTTCCTTTTCTTTTTGAAAGGTAAGCATTCTGGAAAAGTTGGGCACCCCAGAATCTTTGTCTCTAGAAAAGGATGGAAGTAGAAAAACTGTCCCTTTATCTCTCACCCCAACCAAGTCATGAAAGTGTTTACATTCTCTTTTCTATTTCCCAGCTCAGCCTCCTCAGTCATCCCAAATGTTTATTTAATGATGCTCAAAGACATTTTAAGCTTCCTGGGTTTAATGTTTGCTAAACACCCTGTCACTTCCAGTTCTACTGATAATTCCCTGGCCACAGCTTATGGCCTGTCTCCTGGCTTTTGGTGGAATGACTAAAAGCTTTGCTCCTTGGTGACTGATGTTCAGAAGCTAGGTGGTATAGCCCTGGAGACCAAGATCAATTTCTTGATGCTGGAGAACCAATGATAGATATAATTCAAAGACTTTTGGTCAGAAGGACTCTGACTGAAGCTGCAGATAATTTAAAATGATCAAAATTGGTGCTTTATCCTTAACAGCCACCAGTGAGTGGGTCCAATCTCCTACCGCTCCTGCTCTAATCCAGAGATAAAAACGACAGCCCTAAATGTTGGAAGAAATGTCAGTGGTGGGATAACAAGGAGACAGAAGGAAATTATGCCTAATACTAGACCAACTTCTTCAGATAAGCTCTTTTTCCATATTGTGGATTATCTGACATAGTCAATGGACAGGATATGGTCATCTGGTCATCAATGCTATAGATCATGACAGCAGTTGAATTCAGTTAACTTTCCAAGTTTGACAAAGCTTTTTATAACATATACAAATTTATGACCCATATACAAGTTTTACAAATCTCTTTATGAACATGGTGTCAATTTTGATCTCATGAAGTGGATGCTGTTGGTCTATGAAAAAAACTGATGATCAGAGAGATTTAAGTGACTTGTTCCTGTCATATAGCTAAAAGATTTAAGTTGTGACTTGAACCTAGGATGCCCCTGATTGCATACCTTCAAGTTGTTTCTATATTTGACCATACTTCTTCTCTTACATGGCCCCTGATGTTAGATCAAGGCCAAGGGAGTAGTCTTGCTACTCTTAAACAAAAGGGATGACCCAATATCTAGAGCCAGTCCAGAGGGAGAGCTCTTTGCATGTTCTCTAGACTGGAATGAGTTAAATCCTTAAGCAATTCCAAACTGATAATGCCCACTTAGGGACTTGTTTTATGGTCCTGTTGAAAGAATCATAGAACTGCAGTTACAAAGACTTTAGAGACCATCTGTCTGATAGGACATGGCGTGGTTTGGTGAGAAAATACTGATTTTGGAGTTCAAGGGTCTGGACCCAAATCCCAATCCTGTCACTTTGTGACATTGTGACATGAGGTAAAGTCACTTCACCACTTCACCACTTCATTCAGTTTTCTTTTTTTTTCTTTTTTGATTGATGGTTTATTTTTCCAAACACATGCAAGTTTTTCAACATTAATCCACTTGCATATTTATAAGTTACATAATTTTCTTCCCCTTTCCCTTCTCCTCCCCCTGCCCTCAGTGGTGAACACTCTAGTAAATGTTGTGCACATACATTTGTGTTTAATCTATATTTTGGAACTAAGAAAAAAGGAAGAAAATAATGGGATAGGAAGGAAAAAATTAGAGAATTTTTTTTTCAAAAGGATATGAAATTAAGTATCAAAACAAACCCTACAGATAGTGTCATAGGATGTGAGGAAAGGGAGAAATCAGTATAAGGTGAATAAGGGTGACAATGTTCATTCAGTGGGGTTTTTTTATTTGGATGTGGATGGTGTTATCCATAACAGGACTCCTAGGGTTGTCCTAAATCTCTGAACTGCTGTGAGGAGCTGCATCCATCATAGTTGGAGATCTGAGTTTTCTAATCTGTAAAGTGAAAGAGGTGGCTTAGATGACTTTTAAAAATTGCATCAAGCATTTGTATAGAGTTTTAAACTCTGCAGTACCTTATTTACATTAGTTGGTTTGGTTCTCATAACAATCCTCTGTAGTAGAGTGCTATTATTATTTCCATTTTGGAGATGAGAAAACTGAGACTGAGATAGTCTAAATTATTTGCTCAGGGTCATATGGAGAGAAGGGAGTAAGCATTCATTAATTACCTGTACCAATCACTGTATCAAGTGCTTTGCAAATATTAGCTCATTATAGGTAAAATGTCAGCAGGAAGATTTGAATTCAGGTCTTGCAGAATCCCACACTCTAGTTACTCTCCCACCTCAAGGTCCTTTTCATTGCTAAATTTAAGATCCTAGATCCTAATCTAACCCTCTCATTTTACTTTATTTTATTAAAAAATCAATTTAATTTTTTAAATAAATCAAAGTTGATTTTTTTTCTATTTACCATAATGCCCTCTCTAAAGAGTGGAAAACTGAGTTCTTCAGAAGAAAAGCAATACATTCAAGGGTACATATCTAAAAAGTGACACCTAAAAAGTTTTAATGTAGGTTTTCTGATTCTGAATCTGGGTCTCTTTCCATTATACTATTCTACCCCCCCATCTGACCCTAAACATGAATTCATTCATTCAGTCAATCATTATTAAATGCCTATGATTAGGACTGCATATGGTACCAAGTGAGAATATAAAAACCATGTAAGATACGGTCGCTGCCCTCCAGGAACTTACAGTTTAGTTGGTGAGACAGAACAGTATTTACATGAAACAATTAAACCACTATTCAAAAGGATATGAAATTAAGTATCAAAACAAACCCTACAGATAGTGTCACAGGATGTGAGAGAAGGGAGAAATCAGTATAGTGTGAATAAGGGTGAGAATCAGTATAGGGTGAGTTATAGCAGGAAATGCATTGACCTCAGATGACTGCTTGTGGGACCCTGGGCTAGGCAGTTTGCCTCAGTTTCTTATCTGTAAAATGAACTAGAAAAGGAAAAGGAAAACCACTCCAGTATCTCTGCCAGGAAAACTCCCAACTGAACAAAAACAAATTTTTGTTCTGCCACTTATTACAAATGGCCTTGTACAAATCCCTCTATCTCTCTGGGCCTACATTTTTCAAATGTAAAAGTGGGTCTGGATTAGATGGTTTCTATAGTGCCATATATTCTTAAATCCCATGATCCCAATTTGAAAGGCTCCATGGGGGAATTGTCACTTGAGCAGGTTCCTGAAGGATGGATAGATTTTGAATAAAGGGGGAGAAGTAGAAGTTCCTCCAGTAAAATGCAGTGACATGAAGAGATGGATGGGAATGCTGAAGGGTAAATTGTTGGGTTTAACACCATCTCTATCCACCACCTGGAGCTTCTACAACCTCGAAAATACTTGGAATGACCCTAATGGTCAGTCAGCTTTGTTCAACTCAAGCCCCCAACCCAGGCCCCTTTCTCTCCCAGACAGGATGGCCAACCTGTTAGGGCAGCCCACACAGACACTTTCGCAAGATGATTTTTCCCAGGGAAGGGTTAGTTCTCTAACAATGCCCAGGGAACAATGAGCTAAACGGGTTGAAATTCTGCCTTGCTGCCTCTGCTCATTGTTGATGGCTGGCTGCTTTTGAATGGCTGCTAAATCTCTGTATTTCCTGCTAACTGAAAGGGGCCCCCAAGGGCCTTTGTGGAGATCCAGGACAGGAAGATCTTCAGTAGAACTTAGGTGTAACTTGTTTGGGGCCCAGAACCCTGTAGGTCCCACTCCCAATCTTCAGAGAAACTGTGTTCAGCAACACTGAGAGAGAAGTGAGCCCATTAGCACAGTTGCAAGATATCAGCCACATCTGGGAGTATAGATTCCACCAGGATATCTCCTACCCATTTATGTCCTCCCTCTGTGGTCCTGTCTCTCCCTAGTCTCTGGTGACCCTGTCTCCCTTCCCAGTGAAGCGATGATGGAAGAAACCAACAAAACTTTCTTGATTCAGCTTCACATGTCACTGAGGAAAGACATCTGCTTATAATTACAGCCCCAAATAACTGAGTGGTGGACAGGCAGGGCTAATTTTCTAAGCTGATAGGAAGTGTAATCGATCTTGAACATCCCCCAGAGCCCAAAAGTAGGTCTCAGTCTGATCATTCATCTCTTTATCAACTTAGGGGAGCTCTCTAGCCCCAAGGTGATCTCAGCACTGATTGCCACCTGGTAAGTGCAGGTCCCAGAAAGAGAGTGACAGAGACCTCAGAATCCATTTTTCTTTTCCCAAAGTGTTCTCTAGCCTGGAGTCTATTTTTCTCACTGATGAGAACTTGGCATCTAAAGCAATGAAAAACTGGCTAGCTCTCTCATATATCTTTCAAGTACAATAGAGACCCCAACTAACCCATATGGAAGCTAAAGGATAGCAAGAGTCTTTTCAGGAGCAAATGATGTTTCCCCAGGATGCCAAATCCTTACTGAAAATTCTGCCTGTAGCCAAGAGTGACTGAATCCTCTCTATTTGTGTGTGCAAAGTCCAGAGATGGAGGGAGGGAGGAAGACACTGCTCTTTTCTTCTTGGGTCAGGTGGCCTCTGACCTCTTAAACTCTTCAGAGATTCTTATTTGAATTTCTCCTACATTTGCATTCAAGTGGGGCTCCCAAAGGGGAAATTTAGAGTCATAAAATGTCAAAGCTGGAAGAGTCCATAGAGACTTTCTAGGACAACTCCCTTATTTTGCAATGAAGACCAAGGTTACACAAGTAGTGAGCAGCCAAACTGGGACTTATATCCAAGTTTCCTTATTTCCATTCCAGGACTTCTTTCATCATGTAATCTAATTTTTTATTTGAGCACTTGAAAAACTATGTCCATCCTGTCTTAGAAGCACTTGTAGAACACAGAATGTAAGATTTGAAAACAAAATTTAGAGATTATCTAGACCTGCCTGTGCATTTTACTTATTAGGGAACTGTAGTCATTTGAGAGAGAAATGATTTACCCTGAATTATACATTAGAGTTCAGGCTAGATCTCAAATATTTAACTCCCAGCCCAATTTTCCCAAACATGACCCTGTCAATTGAATAAGCATTTAAGCCTCTACTATATTCAAAAGAATTTGACAGAGATGGAGACACAAAGAAAACAAAAAGTTCCTGCCCTCAGGGAGTTTATACAGATGAGTAAATAGGGAGCAATTTTTTTGGCGGGGGGGAGAAAAACATTAACAACTACAATATGGGGGATAGTTTCTTGGAAGAGCTGAGCCTTGAAGGAATTCTAAGAAGCAGTGATGCAGAAATCATTCCAGGTGTGGAAGAATTCAAATGGGCAATTCCTGAGAAGTGGGAGAACGAATGAAATGTCAGATTCAGGGAACAGTCATTAGTCTGCTTTGATTATAATATAGAATATGAGAAGACAAGTAATGTGAAATAAGGTACTCCAGGACATGGGAAGCCAATAAAGGCTTGTGAATAGAGGTGTGACATAGTCAGACCAAGTACCTTATTTTGGTAGTTATGGGGAGAGCAAATTAGAAAGTGGAGAGGCTGGATGCAGAAAAATCAGATAGGAAGTATGAGAGATGATGAAGACCTGAACCAGGCTCAGGGACCTGGATGGAGAGAGAAAAGACATGGATAGTAAATGTGTCTATGTAGTCAGTACATCTTGGCAATTGCTTCATTTCAGAAGTTGAGGGAGAGGTGAGGATCAAGATTTACTATGAGGCTAAGAAACTGGTAACTGAGAAAGAGGAAGAATTTTGTATTATACATCCTGAATTTGAGATGGGGCCTAAATTGTAACTATCCAGCAGGCAGTTAGTGATTCAGGACTAGATTTGAGAATTTTTTGGCAGGGAAAGGAGTAACTCTGGATTTTTTTATTTTATCAAATTAGAAATTGCCTCTAGTGATATAGATTGGAAACTCACCTTTTACATATAAGAGATAGTGTGGAGTGTACAGAATGCTGGACTTGGAGTCAGGAAGACCTGGCTTAGAATTCTGACCTAGGCATACCAACTGGGGAATTGTGTGGACCTGGAGAAGTCACTTAATTTCTCCATATCTCAGTTTCCTCATTTGAAAAATGAGGAGATTAGACTAGATGGCCTCTAAGGTTACTTCCAACTCTGAATCAATGATCCTAAAATAGAGTCTTAGGGAGTTTCTGGGATACAGACATTAACTGAATTGCTCATGGTCCCACAGCCAGTGTGTGTTAAGGATCTGATTGTCATCTTTCCTGACTGCAAAGTCAACTCTTTATCCACTACATCATGCTGAAAGATTAGTGAGGACATGTTGATTTATTGGTCATCTGTGTAGAGATGATAATGGAACCTATGGGAACCAATGAGATCACTGAGAGATGGTGTAATCATTCAGGGAAATTCCTGAGAGAAGAGAAATGAGCCCAGGATGGAGCCTTGAGGAGACATGTATACTTTGGGGATGGGGGATGGATAATGAGTTCTAAGAAAACTGGGAAAAATTAACAAGACAAGAAGGAGAAGAATTGGGAAAGAATGGTGTGATAGAAGCCAAGTATGTTGAAGAGGAGTCTTTTTAGCACCTTGGCAATGTAGGACAATAGCTTGAATTAAAAATTCACTTAGAATATGTCAGAGTGATATTTTTAAGGCTAAGGGAGAATTGATCATATGTACATAGCCAGTATAATAATAATAATAGCAATTTATATATATATATATATGTATATGTATGTATATAGTGCTTTAAGGTTTAAGGTATACAAAGTGGTTTACAAATATTATCTCATTTTATCCTGACAATAACCATAGGATAGGGTGCTATTATTACCTCCCTTCTACAGATGAGAAAACTGAGACAATCAGAGGTTAAATGACTTGCTCAGAGTCACAAATCTAGCCTATATCTGAGGTTGGATTTAAACTCAGGTTTTCCTGACTCTGTCCTGACACTATTTAATACCATATATTGAAATTAAAATTAGGGAAATGATTTGGGACAAACTTCTAGAAAAGTCTAAAGGGCATATGGAAATAATGACATAAATAGAGGGACTGGACTTGGAGCAAAGGAAGTAAAGATAGGTGAAGATGTATAGAGTATAAAGGAGATAAGGGAGTTTCTATCGTTTCATAAAGTAGTAGATCATGTCAGTAAATTATATGGAAGCATAACAGAGACAATAATGGAAAAATCAAAGATTGCCATATACCTAAAGGGGCCCAATTGATATTAGATAGCATGAATTTGTAGTGTCTCCAGCTATTCAGTGGGTGTTCAGCAGCATGGGAATAGGAGCCAAGAAGATAAATGGTGAGAGTAATCTAAATTTAGGGATGGGAAGAATACCAATGAGTCAATAGAACAGAAAAAAGGAAAGAACTATGAAGCCCCTACACTATGGTAGGCACAATGCTAAGTACTTTACAAAAAGTGGTTTCATTTGATGCTCACAACAACCCTGGGAGGTAGGTTCTATTATTATCATTCTCATTTTACCATTGAGAAAACTGAGGCAGATGGCAGTTAAATGATTTGTCAAGCTTTGCATAACTAGTAAATGTCTGAGGTAAGAGTTGATCTCAGATCTTCCTAACTCCAGGTCACTCTGCTTTAGCTGTCCTAGTTTCTGTTACTCCGAGGGGTAAGAGGTCAGTGGTAGAAGACAGTATGTCATTAAAATGGTCAAGAATCACCAGTTGGATTAGGATGTAGAATAGTTGAAGGGAAGTAATGTGAAATAGGTTTGGAAAGGTAAACTGGAGCCAGATTGTAGAAGTCCTTCAAATTAGGATAAGGAGTGTATAATATACATACATATATATATATATATATATAGTAATATATATGAGTATATATATAGTAATGTATGTATATATATACATGCATATATATATATACATATATACATATATATATTACTATGGAGGGGTGATAGATTAGGAGAATAGAAAGAAATGGAGGGACATAGTAAGTGCCAAACATTGGTTTGGAAAGAATGAGATGAAGATGGAAAGACAGAAAATCATGATCAATAAGGGTCATAGGGAACAGTAATTAATAATTTGGTTTTTGAATACAGTGTTTTACGTTTTTATAACAATTTTCATTACAACCTTAGGAAGTATGAAGTAACCCACTATTATCCTCTCTATTTTCCAAATAAGGAAGCCAGTGTCCTAACTCAAGGTCAAGAACTCTATAAAGTGTGCCATTTTGCTTCTTAAACTTATTTAAGTTCAAGAACACAATTTTATCAGGTAAGTTTCTTGAGTGTTACTGATTATGTTATTGATGAGGAAATGGAGGCTCAGCAAATTTAAATAATTTGACCATTCACACAGATAGTATCAGAGTTAGATTCACAACTAGAGTTTTGCTGGTTCCAAGTCTTGCGTTCTTTATATAGTGTGAAGGCTCCTTAGCTCTCTTTACGTGAGTTGTTAAATTAATCTAATCTCAGGATTCTAGGGAATCTTGAAAAATTTGTGACTGTCTCTTTTCTTCTCTCAATAGGTTGAGCCCCCACTGGCTAGACTCCATTGTTAAGCACCAGTTATTAGTGCCTCTTTCATTTAACCACTTAGCATCAATTTGCCTTTATAAGGGATATTTACTTTATGGCATAGTAAGAATACTATTAAAAAAACACATTTCTTTCAATATCTTGGGGGCATATTCTGTTTGATAACACCTCAGTGTCTAAGTGGAAGTAGACTTATAATTTTTCTCAGTTTCTACTTAGCATTATTTCCAAACAAGTTCATGTCTTGTTGGGACATGATTACTGTATGAGACCTTTTCTCAGTTTCTGATGGCCTGGTGTCCCAAAGATCGGTCCTGAAGGTCACCTCTTGCTCTGTGAGTCATTGATGCTGCAATGCTTCTGGAACTCAGTCTTTTAGATCTTGGGAGTACAATGTTCTTTCTAGACTTTTTCAAATTCACTAGGTTGCAATCCCTTCACTTAGAATGGAAAAATAACAAACACAGAGGTCAAAGATTTTAGTCATATGGCCTTAGATGGGTGGAAGACTCCAAGATCTTTTCCCTTATATCATGGTTGCACACTAGGTGCCATGATTAAAAGAGTTACTGAAATTCCTTCAAGATCAAATGAGGCAGAGGTGAAAGCAGCTGAAGCTGATAGACCTGTTTTGAATGTCTCTGCAGCCAATCAGAGATCCTCCTCTTCATACAGTCATCTAGATCCAATACAGAAGAGCCATGTGAACTTCACAATTTCTCCAAGTGATTTCTTTTACACATCCTTCTCACTGTCCTGGGATGAAGGCACCAGTTGAGTCCCTCTGTGCAGATGTCGTACCGCCATGCATTTATATTGTACGCTATATTATTAAACATTGCAGTGAAAGGTGATGATGAGACTTAAGGCTTGGCCTTCTTTATCATTCCCAAAGTGAATTGAAGATGTTGAGAGTTGAGGAAAATTGAGCCCAGGTTTGTTGAAGAGTATGTCAAAATGTGTACTGAAGTCCATAAGTACGAGAGTAGGGGTAGGAGCTGAGAGGAAGGCAATGAGCCGGGACCTGAACTCTGTCAAAAGAGACTGGTAGGCTCTTCAACAAAGACAGACTCTTGAAACTTGTGACTCCCTTTTGCCTCTAGGCAAAGAAACCTTTTCTATTTGTCATTTAGAGTCTTTCAATCTGCCTTGAGCCTATCTTTCCAGGCTGATCACACATTACTTCCCCTCATATACTTAAGTCCAGCCAAACTGACCTACTCTTTCTTTCTTGTACAAAACATTCTGTCTCCTACATGCTTTTATAGATTGTCTCTCAATCTTGGAATGTTGTCCTCATTTACCTTTGCCTCTTGGAACTCCTCACTGTAATCAAGGTTCAGTTCAGGTGCTACCTCCTACAAGAATCCTTTCTAGATTCCCCTAGTCATTAGCATATATTTATCATTTACTTATCTGTGTTCATCAGTGGTAGTTAAACCTTTTTCTCCCTTCAGGCCATAATATTGTTTGCAGTAAGGAATTCTGGTACACTGGACATGTAAGTCAGCAGGATTTCAAGACAGTTGGGAGATTATAGAATGTGCAGTTTCTCTTTACTAAAAGCAGTCATTTTTGTTGAGATCTTTATGAGTTCATGATCTAGTGTGTTTTGAAATTATTATGTATATCTGATAGGCAAGTTTGGTTTATTTTGCAATTGCTATGTATTCTGGGTAAGTAAATTTATACTAAACAAAATTATGTGTACATTTTCTTTTTATCTGCAACATCCAAATTTTCATGGCACACTTAGTGCAACTTGTGGAACACCCTTTGATAACCACAGGCATATATGTTGTGGTTCCTTTAGAGAATATAAGGTTCATCTCATGCAGGGATGGGTTCATTTTTTATCTTTGTGACCCCATTGCCTCACATAATATAGTAGGAGCTTAAACTCTTATAGAACTGAATTCAGTGAAGTGACATAGATGGATGGAATAAACCTCAAAAGAGAAAAAATTGCCATGATGGCAGCAGATTAGAGATTCTGGAAAGGGAATAGAAAACAAAACACATGGGATAAGGTTGGGAATTGGAGCAGGTTTAACAGGGTCATGAGAGAAGGGACAACTTGAATTGGAGAGGTTGACCTGGAGTGAACTTTTTAAACTAAATTTGGAGGAACTTCAGAGGCCATCCAATTCAAACCATTGCTGAAAATCCCCTCTCTAACATACCAGACCAGTGATTAATCAGCCTCTGCTTGTACACCAATAAGGATCAGCCCAGCAACAAATTAGGTAAATCATTTGATTTTTGGATAGCTCTAATTGTTAGAAAGTTCCCCCCACCCCATACATCAAACCTAAATTTGGTTTTTCAAATTCCAACTATGACTCCTAGTTTTGTTTTACAGGGTCAATCAGAATATGTCTGAACCCTCTAACTACTTCTGAAAGATCTGAAGATCCATCTACATTGCTGCTTGCCCTCCTCTGGACAATCTCTAGCTTATCAATGTTCTTTTAAAAATTCTAAATGTAGCCTTCTTGTGGCAGAGCACAGTTCTAGTCCTAGATACTATGCCTCTCTTAATTCAGCTTCAGTTGGTATTAATTTTCTTGGCTGTCATATCCCACTGTTGATTCATATTGAACTGAGAATCCTTTTCAGGAAAACTGTTATCTAGCTGCTTCTCTTACATCTTGTATCTAGCTATTGACTTTTTGAGACCAAGTATAAGACATTACAATTATCTTGTCTGAATTTCGCCTTGTTAGATTCAACCTGAATATTCTAGCCTGTTGATATTTGTCTGGATCTCAACTCTGTCATCCAATGTTTAAAGTAATCCATTGTAGTTTTGTATCCTCTACAAATTGAATAAGTGCATCATTTAAACATTTTCTTTTTCATTGATAAAAGTTTTCACAGAACAAAATTCAAATCCCCAAGGCCCTGCACTAGAGACCTCCTTCCAAGTTAATACAATAATAATATTATTAGTGACAGTTTTTTGGATCTAGTCATTGATTGAATTTTGAGTTCACCTGATTGATTGGTCTGCCCATCTTTCCCCTTCTTATATACAAGAATGACAGGAGAGATTGCTCTCAAATGCTTTGTTACAATCTTCACAATATATGAATGTAAACTCCCAATCTGATATTTGAAGTCATTTCTTGTCAGTAAGCAATATAGAATAGGAGAAATTGTATTCAACCTGTAGTCAGGCAAGAGATGGTTTTGAAATGTTATCTCTGATATTTAAGTTGTGTGACCCTGGACAATTCACTTAATATTTATGAACTTCAGCCTCCCCATCTGCAAGTGGGGATAATAGCACCTGTTATTATCTGTAAAAATAGTTCACAGGCTTTATATGTAGATCAGATGAAATAATAGAAGCTGCTTTTCAGACTTTAAAGTGTTGTAGAAGTATTAATTATTACTAGTTATTACTTTCAACCTTCCCTTTCAGATTTATTTCACGCACTCCTATTTAAACATAGGCATTCTCTTCAGGTTGGCCTGTTAGTTTTTCTCTGAACTTAGTATTTCTTCATTATGTCTTTGCACAGTCAGTACCATGTTGCTGGATTTCTCACCTCTGTCTTTTTGAGTCCCTAACTTTCTTCAAGACCCAATTCTATTTTCTTCTTCTATATGGAGTCTTTCCTGATTTCCTTTTCTTCAAATGAACTTGACTTTATTTATTCATATAACTAAGATATCTCCCCTAATCACACATGCACTTAAGGGCAGAGGGCATATCATTTTTATGTTTATAATTTGGCACTCAACACTGTGTCTCGTATGCATGCACTTAAACACATACATAGACACATAAAGAGAGGATTAACAAATGTTTATTGGATGGAACTTAATTGAGAACAAAAGATAAAGTAGAACACATGAAGAACACTTGAAACAAAGTTCTCCTGAATTCAGAAAATGTGTGAAATTCAGAAGATGGGAATTAAAGTCCTGGGAGAAGGTTATTAGAGGTGTAACTATTATTATTTTTAAATCTGGAAAAAACAGTTGTGAAGGAGGGTGGGAGATTGGACAGCAATAGTACAAAAACTTTTTTTTTGGAGGGGGAAAGGGGAGATAATTGTAGTTAGAGGGGGGTGTTCTATTCCCTTCTCTTTACTTTGTCAGCCTACAATCCCATTTCCTTTCCCTCTACTAGGTCCTGCCTTTTTAATGTAACTCCCATTGGAAGACAGGTCATTAGATTGTGAAACTCAAGTCACAAGGAGAAAAGTCTGTGGACTAATGTGGGAATGAAGTTAGCCCCTTCCCCAATGATGATGCCTCAGGCAAAGATCTGACCAACTCCCCTCAAACACCACCCCCAGTTATGGATATAATTAATGTTAAGATTAGCTTTAGAAATTCTGGGCTTTTAGAAAAAAATTGTGAGTTCCAAAAGGCTGACTAATCTCTTGGAAGAAAAATGAAAAATTTATTTGAGCAACTTAATTGAACAGATTTTTTTAATAGCAAAGTGTTATGGAGAGAGAACTTGCTTTGAAGGGCCTAGATTTGAATTCTATCCTTTTCTGCTTACTACCCATGTTACTCTGGGAAAGTTGCTTAACCTGTGGGGATCTTAGTTTTCTTATCTATCAAAAATGGGGGATAAGTTATACTAGAAAACTTCTAAGGTCCCTTCCAGATCAAAAGTTATGATTCTCTGACTTTATGAATAATGATATTTCAAAAAATCTGGGGTTTCAATGGTATGTGTATGCCTTTCATAAATCAAATTATAATCCTGCTGCATCTCAGTTACATATTAAAAGGTTATCATAAAAAATGTTGTGATGACCAGCTTCTTAAAAAAGAAATCTCCAAACTTGGACAAGATGATACTCAGGGATCAGACAAAGTCAGCTGTCATGTCCATACCAAAAATCTTTACAATTTGGAAGATAAATAATAAATGATAAATGAAGAGAAACTTAATGTTCCTATGTTAAGAAATTATGTTAAGTACTAGAGATTCAAAGACAAGCAAAGAAAATTTCTTTCTATTCTCAAAGAACTTATGTTCCAGTACAAGAAAACAAGCCATAAAGAGGACCTAGAAAGTTGTCAAGGCATGAAGTAGGCCAGGAGAAATTGCCTGTTTGCTGGCAAGAGAGTGGAGAAATTTAGAGTGAAGAGTGGAGTTAGATATGAAGTGAGCATTGCCTGCTTGTTGTTGAGTTGATTTAGTTGTGTCTGACTTGTGGTGACCCCATTTGGGGTTTTCTTGGCAAAGATACTGGAGTGTTTTGCCATTTCCTTCTCCAACTCATTTTATAGATGAGAAACAGAGGCAACTAGGGCTAAATAACTTTTCCAGGGTTTCACAGCTGATAAGTGTATGAGGTCATATCTGAACTCAGGAAGATGAGCCTTCTTGACTCCAGGCCCAGTACTCTATCCACTGTACCACCTAGGTGCCCCTGGCATCATCTGGATACCTTAGGAAATGGAAGTCTGGGCCAAAGACTTACCAATCAATCAGACGGCATGACTAAGTGGAGGCACCTCCAGGGCTATCAGATAGAGGACAATTGTGGACAGTCATGATTGGTCTTAGGAGTAAGGTTACTATGGCCTGAGGACCTCAAGAAATGAGTCAGAACCTGCAACAATATGTGCTTTGCTAAAATATCACTCAAATATCTTTTGGAAAGGGCATTTCTTTTATATAAGTTAGGAAAGAATCTTTGAGATTCTTCTGACTCTGAGATTTTGTGAGTCTGAGAACCCAGGGTCCCTCTTCTGCCATAATGAAGACTATTAGTAACAAATTGAATTGCAATATTATGGACAAAAGTCTTGTGAGGAAGCTATGTCATTTCCAAATGAGTCCCTGAGACTCAGAAATATGAAGTCATTAACTCCTGGACCAACAGTTAGTACTAGAATTCAAATTCATATTTTAGGAGATCAAGGTCTAAATTCTAACTTTTATACCAGAAGTGGAAAACATGATATCTATATTGCAGTTGCAATATTGCAGAAGTGCAGCCTGAAGAGATAAAAATGCAATTGGGTGAGATCAAAAACATTCTTTTTGTGATTGAGCTGAACTATCTCTTATTCAGGGTCTGGTATATATTTTCCTATGTATACTTTCTTTTATTTCTACTATGCTATGATTTGAATAAATGATTTTTTTTACTAAAATTACAAGTGAGAAATACTTAAGCTAAAAATAACATAATAGAAAATGTTAATATGTTGCCTTCTTAATAAATGTGAATCCATTGTAGATGAAGATATACTTATGTAAGGTTTTGCTCAATGTCTTTCTGAATTTGACACCTCTGGTAAATACCATGCATTTTAGGAATTAGAGGAAGAAGGGACTTCCAGTCGAGATGGTGGAGAGAAGCCAGTCATTGTTTTAAACTCTACTGGCTTTCCCTCAGAACTGACATGAATCAAGCCTCCTAATAGATTTCAGATTGACAGAACCCATAAAAGAACATCTTCCAGTGAGTGTGGGAGTGACCAGGCAAAGAGCAGAGACCCAGCACACAGGCAGCAAGGTGAGTCTAGGAAACTAACTTGAGAATTGTGGAGGTGAGAAACAAAGCATTTGCAGTATTCATGGCAGACTGGGAGAGCTCTAGCAAGCAAACTGGGACAACTCCAGTGAAAAAATTGGGAGAGCTCCAGTACAGCTGCCCAGGATACCCATTAGGCCTGCTCAACTGGTCTGGATGGCAGGGCTTCCCCAGCACTAGAGAGCCTCTGGCTTTTCTAGCCCTGACCACTTAGCCCAGTGACTGGGTTGCTTGAGGATAGCCAAGGTTCAGCCCCAGACCTAGGGAATGGGCTGTTGACACCCTCCACACAGACAATCCAGAGGAAACTTCTGGCATTCCTCACTGGTTAGTCCACTGAGTGAACTCCTTAATTACTAACTCCAGTGAGCAAGGCCTATAAGGTTCTCAACATTGAAAGTCTTACCCAGCCCCTCCCTAAAATAATACTCTAGGGAAAGCAAACATCCCAAAATGAAAAAAGGCAGCACAATGCAGGGTCTTTTGAATGTTACCTTGAAAATAAGGATACTAGCTCAGAAAATGATGACAGAAGGAAAACTAAATGTGAAGCTTCAGAGGAGTATATGAATTGGTCTCCAGCTCAGAAAGACTTCCTAGAAGAGATTGAAAAGGAGTTTAAAAATCAATTGGAAAAATTGAGAAAAGAAATGCAAGAGAAAATTATATCTTATGACAAAAAAATGCCAGAAGAAAGCAAATCTTTTAAAAATACAATTGGATAAATGCAAAAAGAAAATAACTCCCTCAAAAGCACAATTGGGCAAAAATGGGAAAAGATAACTCCTTTAAAAATAGAATTGAGCAAATTGAAAAGGAGATGCAAAAGCTAATTGGAGAAAATCCCTCTCTGAAAAATAGATTGGAATCTGAGGAAGCTAATGACTTTATGAGACACCAAGAATCTTTTAAACAAAATCAAAAAATGAAAAAAATAGAAGAAAATGTAAAATACCTCATTAGTAAAACAACTGATCTGGAAAATAGATACAGAACTACTTGAAAACCTTGATAAAAAAAAGAACTTTGACTTTATTCTTTAGGATATAGTTAAGGAGAACTGCCCTGATGTCCTGAAACTAGAGGGTAAAATAGTCATTGAAGGAATCTATTGATCACCTCCTGAAAGAGATGATAAAATAAAAACACCAAGGAATATTTTGGCCAAACTCAAGAATTATCAGATCAAGGAGAAAATTCTGCAATCATCCAGAAAGAAACAATTCAAACATCAAGGAATCATAGTTAGGATTACATAGGACTGACTGCATTAACATTAAGGGATCGATGGGCCTGGAATATGATTTTCTGGAGAGCAAGGGAGCTTGGATTATAACCAAGAATCAAATATCCAACAAAACTGATCTTTCTCTTTCAGGGGAAGAAATGGACATTTAATGAAATAAGTGACTTTCAAATTCTTTTGATGAAAAGGCCAAAACTGAACAGAAAATTTGATCTTCAAATAGGAGATTCAAGAGATTCATGAAAAGGTAAACAGGGGAAAAGAAAAAACTTTTTTTCAATAAGATTAAACTCATTACATCCCCATCTGGGAGGAAGATTCTCATAACTCTTGAGAATTGTAGCTCTATTAGAGGGAATATTGTTAGGCTGAAGGTGTGTACATTCATGGTATGTCCATGAATTTGAGGGAATAATTTTTAAAAAATTATTCCATTTAAAAAAGGGAGAGACTATAAAGAGATGGGAAGAGAGAGATTGAATGGACTAAATTACATCATATGAAGAGGTGTAAAGGATCTATTGCAATAAAGGGAAAGAAGGGAGGAGGTGAAAACTGCCTGAATCTTCCCTTTTTGGATTTGACTTAAAGAGAAAATAACACATACATTCAGTTGAGTTTAGAAATTTATCTTAGGAGAGAAATGGGGGGGGGGAAGGGAAGGAGGGACTGATAGAAGGGAGGGAAGGATGAAGGGGAAAAGGGAACAGAAAAAGAAAATGAAGGGTGGTGGGTGGATAGAAGGGGGAAGTGGTATTCAGAAACAAAATACCAGGGGAGGAGGGATAAGATGAAAGAAGGGAAAAATGCAAACAGAGAGGAGATAGCATGAAGGACAATAAGGAGTTAGTAATATTAACTTTGAATGTGAATGGGATGAACTCTCCTATAAAACAGAATCAGATAGTAGTATGGATTGAAAACCAGAATCCTACAACATGCTGCTTAGAAGAAACACTTTTGAAGAAGAGAGATACAAACAGAGTAAAAGTAAGAAGTTGGATCAGAATATATTATGCTTAACAGAATTGAAAAAAAAACAGGGGTAGCAATCCTTATCTCAGACAAAGTAGTTAGAAAAATAGATCTCATTAAAAGAGATAAGAAAGAAAACTATATCCTCCTAAAAGGTACCATAGACAATGAAATAATTTGAATATTAAACAAGTATTCACCAAACCATATAGTATCCAGATTCTTAGAGGAGAAACTAAATGAGTTACAGAAAACCAAAGCAAAACTCTACTGATGGGGGACTTCAACCTTCCTTTCTCATAATTAGATAAATCTAAACAAAAAATAAACAAGAAGAAAGTTAAGGAAGTGTATAGAATGTTAGAAAACTTAGATATGATAAACCTCTGGAGAAAATTGAATAGGGTTAGAAAGGAATAAATATTTTTTTCTGTGTTACATTGTATCTGCACAAAAATTGACCATGTATTAGGGAATAAAAACCTTATGAAGAAAGACAGAAATATTGAATGCATCCTTTTCAGAGCATGATGCAATAAAAATCACATGCAATAAAAGGCCATAGAGAGATAGGCTTAAAACTATTGGAAATTGAATAACCCAGTTTTAAAGAATGAGTGGATCAAACAACAAATCAAAGAAAGAATTAGTGATTTCATTTAAGACAATGGCAACAATGAGAAAACATACCAAAACTTTTGAGATACAGACAAAGCAGTTATTATCTTTAAATGCTTACATGAAAAAAAGTAGAGAAAGAGGAGATTAATGAACTGAGTATGCAACTAAAAAAATTAGAGAAAAAAACAAATTAAAATCCCTAATCATATACCAAATTAGAAATTCTGAAAATTAAAGGTGAAATTAATAAAATTGAAAGCAAGAAAGCTATTGAACTAATTAGTGAAACCAAAAGCTGGTTTTTATTAAAAGAAACCACTAAAATAGATAAAACTTTGGTTAGTTTGATTAAAAAGAAGAAAACCAAATTACTAGTATCAAAAAAATGAAAAAAGGTGAATTCACCACCAAAGAAGAGAGGAAATTAAAGTAATAATTTGGAACTATTTTGCCCAACTGTATGTCAATAAATGTGATAATCTAAGTGAAATGGATGAATATTTATAAAAATACAAAGTGCCAAGGTTAAAAGAAGAGGAAATTAAATGCTTAAATAATCCTATCTCAGAAAAAAAGAAATTCATTAGTTAATGAATGAGCTCCCTCAGAAAAAATCTCCAGGGCCAGATGGATTCACAAGTAAATTCTTCCAAAAATTCAAGGAACAACTGATTCCAATTCTATATAAACTATTTGGAAAAATAGGTGAAGAGGAAGGTCTGTTGAATTCCTGCTATGACACCAATATGGTGCTGATACCTAAACCAAAAAGAAACAAAACAGAGAAAGAAAATTATAGACCAATTTCCCTAATGAATATGGATGAAAAAATTTTAAATAAAATATTAGCAAAGTCATTACATCAAGTTATCACTAGGATAATACACTATGATCAAGCAAGATTTATACCAGTAATACATTGTTGCTTCAGTATTAGTAAAATTAACAACATAATATCAATAACAAACCTATCAGAAATCATGATTATCTCAACAGATGCTGGAAAAGCTTTTGACAAAGTACAGCACTCATTCCTACTAAAAACTCTGGATAGCATAGGAATAAATGGAATGTTCCCTAAAATGATAAGCAGTATCTCTCTAAAACCATCAAGAAGCATCATCTATAATGAGGATAGCTAGGAGCATTCCCAGTAAGATCAGAGTTTAAACAAGGATACCTGTTATCATTATTATTATTATGTATTATTTTTTATTTAATAATTATTATTATTTAATATAGTATCAGAAATGTTAGCTTTAGAAATAAGAGAAGAAAAAGAAATTGAAGGAATCAGAATTGGTAATGAAGAAACAAAATTCATGCTTTATAGATGATATATTCAAAACCCTAGTAAAATCATTTTAAAAACTACTAAAAACAATTAGCAGCTTTAGCAAAGTAGCAGGATATAAAGTAAACCCACATAAATCTTCAACATTTCTATATATTACTAACAAGATATAGTAGCAAGAGATAGAATAAAGAAATCCCATTTAAAATGCCTTCAGACAACTTAAAATACTTGGAAGTCTACTTGTCAAGGCAGACTTAGAAACTTTAAAAAAACAACTATAAAACACTTCACACAAATAAAATCAGATCTAAATAACTGAGCAAATGTCAATTACTCATGGGTAGGCCAAGCTAATAAAATAAAAATGACTAATTAATCTAAATTAAATTACTTATTTAATTCCATACCAAACTTCCAAAAAATTACTTTAGTGCACTAGAAAAAAAGAGTAACTAAATTCATGTGAAAAAACAAAAGATCAAAAATATCAAGGGAATTAATGAAAAAAATGCAAAAGAAGGCAACCTAGCCATACCAGATCTAAAATTATATTATAAAGCATTAGTCATCAAAACTGTTTGGTACTTGCTAAGACATAGAATGGTGGATCAGTGGAGTAGATTAGTTGCAAAAGACACAGCAATAAATGACTATTGTAATCTACTGTTTGATAAATACAAAGATTCTAGGGATAAAAACTCAGTTTTCAATAAAAACTGCTGGATAAATTGGAAGATAGTATGGCAGAAACTAGATATAGAACAAAATCTTACATCCAGTAAAAAGATAAAGTGTAAATGGTTGCAAGATTTAGACATAAAAGGTAATATTATATGTCAATTAATAGGACAGATCTATGGTAAGGGGAGCAGTTTATGACCAAAGAAGAGATAGACAACATTACAAAAAGCAAACTCAAAAATTTTGATTAAATTAAATTTAAAAGGTTTTGCACAAACAAAACCACTGGAACTAAGATTTAGAGGAATATAGTAAGTTGGGAAACAATTTTTACAATTAGTGTTTCTGAAAAAGGACTCATTTCTAAAATATATAGAGAACTGAGTGAAATTTATTTTAAAAATTAGTCATTCTTCAATTGATGAATGGTCAAAGGATTTGAAAAGACAATTCTTAGACAAAGAAATCAAAGCTATCTAAAATCATATGAAAAATTACTCTAAATTATTATTGATTAGGGAAATGCAAATTAAAATATTTCTGAGGTTCCACTTCACTTCTCTCAAATTGACCAATATGACTAAAAAGGAAAATGATCAATGTTGGAGGGAATGTGGGAAAACTGGGACACTAATACATTGTTTTATTTAAGTTTTTTTTTTTTTTAGAATTTTGCAAGGCAAATGGGGTTAAGTGGCTTGCCCAAGGCCACACAGCTAGGTAATTGTTAAGTGTCTGAGCCGGATTTGAACCCAGGTACTCCTGACTCCAAGGCCGGTGCTTTATCCACTACTCTACCTAGCCCCCCCTGATACTAATGCATTGTTGATGGAGTTGTGAACTGATCCATCCTTTCTGGAAAGCAATTTGGAATTATGCCCAAAAGGCAATAAAAATGTTCATGATATCTTGATGCAGCAGTACCACAACTGGGTCTATATCCTGAAAAGACCATGAAAAAGGATAAAAATCCCACCTACACAAAAATTCATAGCAGCTCTTTTTGTAATAGCAAAGAATTGGAAATTGAGAGGATTCCCATCAATTGAGAAATGACTGAACAGATTGTGGTATATGCATGTAATGGAACACTATTGTTTTATAACAAATCATGAGGGATGCAATTTCAGAAAAGCCTGGGAAGACTTGCATGAACTGATACTGAGTGAAATGAACAGAACCAGAAAAACATTACACACATTAACAATAACATGATGTGATGATCAACCATAATAGACTTGTTCATTTCAGAAATGCAATAATCAAAGACAATTTTAAAAGACTATGGAAATGGGGTGGCTAGGTGGCGCAGTAGATAAAGCACCGGCCCTGGAGTCAGGAGTACCTGGGTTCAAATCTGGTCTCAGACACTTAACAATTACCTAGCTGTGTGGCCTTGGGCAAGCCACTTAACCCCATTGCCTAGGAAAAAAACTTAAAAAAAAAAGACTATGGAAAATACCATCCATATTGAGAGAAGGAACTGTGGAGTTTAAATGAAGACCAAAGTTTATTATCTTCAATTTTAAAATAAGGAGGAAGACTTGGATGGAACATAGTAAATACATATTCATCAACTTAATTAAAAGATTATTTTTTCCAACTCTTTTTTTATTTGAGTTTTGAATTTTACAATTTTTCTCCCAATCTTACTTCCCTCCCCCCACCCCCAACCCCCACAGAAAGCAATCTGTCAGTATTTTGTTTCCATGTTGTACATTGATCCAAATTGAGTATGATGAATTAAAAGATTATTTAGAGAAACTTCTTAAGATTCTTAAGAGAATATGTAGTTTGGTATTATTCTGTGGAAAGAAATTAGACAGCTATTGAGTCAGGTCTGATTTAAGAAAGTAATGTGTTTTTTAGGGATTAAGAAGTCAACCTGAAGCCCAAACAGAAAGTACCTTCCTCTCTAAGTGATTAGAGAAGCCCAGGGAGAACTGTGTTCCAGGAAACTTGGAATACAGGGTTCAAATTACCTTACATTTACCACCTGAGTCATTTTTGGCAAGTCACTTAACCTCAATGGGACTCAAGAGGGGTGGCAGTGTCAGTGGAGAGAAGGGGACTTATTTGAGAGATGTTGCAAAAGTGAAATGGATAGGCTTTGAAAACAGCTTGGATAGTGGAAGGTGAGAGATTATGAGAAATCCAGGATGACTTCTAGGTTGAGAGTCAGGGGCACCCAGATGATGGTGTTGCCTTCTACAGTAATAGGAAGATAGGTGAGGTGGATGGTTTAGGCAAGGGGTGGGGAGCCTCCAGCAAGCATACAAGGTCTGGGCTGCCAATTTGAATTTCAATAAAATCTAGGAATGAATTTAAAAAAAATGTTTTAGGATTGAATTATTTAAATGTCTGACTAAATGTAGCCTATGAATGATGTCATAAAATGTCCAAATAGCCTTTGGCAGGAAAAAGGTTCCTCACCCCTAGTTTAGGAGGAAAGATAAATGATTTTGGTTTGTCCAAGGCCACACGGCTAGGTAATTATTAAGTGTCTGAGGTTGGATTTGAACTCAGGTACTCCTGACTCCAGGACCAGTGCTCTATCCACTGCGCCACCTAGCTTCCCTGGCATATTGAATTTAAAATGTTTACTGAGCATCCAGTTCAAATGTCTGAAAGGAAGTTGGATATGTAAGATTAGATATCAGCAGAGAGTTTGGGGAAGAATAAGTGGACCTGAGGATCATCAACATAGAAATGGAAATTAAATCCATGGGAGTGATGAGATCACCAAGAGAAGCAGTATAGCAGAAGTCAAGAAGAGGGTCCAGGATAGAAATTTGAGAGACAGCTATGATCAGGAAATCTGATCTGGATGACTATCCAGCAAAAGAGACAGGAGAAGTTAGATAAGTAGGATGAGTACCAGAAAAGAGTGGTGTCCCGCAAATCTAGAGAGAATAAAAACCAATAGTGTCAAAGGCTTATACTGAAGAGCAATCTGGAACTATGCCCCCAAAGCATATCCTTTTTTTAATACCCAAAGAGTATACCCTTTGATTCAATAATACCACTACTAAGTCTGTATACTGAAGAGATGTTTTTAAAAAGGGGAAAAAACCTATTTGTGTAAAACTATTCATAGCAGCTTTTTTTTGTGGTGGCAAAGAACTGGATATTGATAGGATGCTTATCAATTGCAGAATGGCTGAACAATTTGGGGGAGTATAGGAATGTAGTGTAATGTCCTTGTACTACAAGAAATGATGAGCAGGTAATTTCAGAAAAACCTGCAAAGACTTACATGAACATGTAAAGTGAAGTGAGCAGAACCAGAACATTTTACAAAGTAATAGCGATATTATATGAGGATCAACTATGAATGACTTAGCTATTGTCAGTGAATCAATGAATGAAGACAATTCTGAAGGACACATGATCAAAAATGCTATCCACAACCAGAGAAAGAACTGATGGCATTTGGATGCAAATCAAAGCATACAATTTTTCACTTTATTTTTTGTTTTTTGTTTTGGTATTTTTTTCTTCCATATGTTTTACATAATTTACATATATAAGCTATATAAAACTACCTATATAAAACTACTTATTGTCTTAGAGAGGAGAGAGGGAGAAAATCTGGAATTGAATTTTTGATAAAAAATGTCTTTACATGTAATGGAAAAATAAAATGCTATATAAAAAAGAAGAAAGAATCAAAGACCATATATGTTAAGGAAAATGATAGAGAAAAGTTCAAAGACTATGACAACTGAGAGATTATGAATAGCTTTGGGAGAAAAGTTTTGGTGGGATAATAGGGTCAGGAGCCAAATTATAAGGGATATGAAGAGGGAGAGAGGGGAGAGAAAGTAGAGGCATCTATTCAATGTAAATGGTGTTGTCTGGAAGTTTAATTACAAAGAAAAGAAGAGATATAGGATGATAGAGAAGAAAGGATTAAAAGAAAATTTTTAGAATTGGGAGACATGGCCATGTTCAAAGGCAGTAGGGAATGAGCCATAGAGAGGGAAAAATTGAAGATTTGTGAGAGTGGGAATGACAGGGCAATTTACTGGAGAAGATGGAATGGAATGAAGAAATAGAGGGATTAGCTTTGGTAAGGAGTAAGATCACTTCATTATGTGAGATGGTGATATAAAATAAAAGGAGATAATGGCAGAGGGTATCTGAGGGATATGGGATGATGAAGAGGGAGAAGAAAATCTTATGGAAAATGGCTTCATTTTTTTTCAATCAAATAAGTGGTGAAGTTCTTATCTAATAGATTAGGTGGAGGGGGAGCCATGGGAAGTTTTAGAAAAAATAAATAGATTTGGATTAACCACTTTGGAGAGTGGAATAGTGAATTGATAAGGGATGCATAGTAGGATTACTTCACTGCAGTGAGGGTCTACTTGAGACTAAGTACCATAAATTTGTAGTGGACTCAGAAGGATTGTGTTATTTTTTCTACCTTCATTGGAAAATGACCCCAGAAACCCTTAAGTGCAAGAGAGACCAATTCTTTCCAGGTGAATTGCTGTGATCTCAAGTGAATAGGGAGTGTGGGTGTTAGTAGGTGGAATGAATAAGGGTGAGAGCATAGAGAGCCAAAATATCATGTTCAGAGCAGGCCCTTAGGCATTTAGAAGCACTATTCAGTACCTCGGTCCTAGAACATCTCCCATGAAGGAGCTTGGCTTGAATTGGTTTCCCAGCCCTTTGAGAAATAGTGAATTGGCAAGAACTTGTGATCCATCGTTCTGGCTTCAGAGCTGCCTAGACATGCTCTTTTTTTCTGGAAAATAATACTGGGAGAAAGAGAGACAGGGGATTCCATCATTCCAACTTCTCAGAAGCTTCAGTGTGGACTATGGGCAGTAAGGGCAGAAGTTTAAGCAAAACTTGGAAAACAAGATTCTCCTAGAGGATTGGGAGGATAAAGAAGATGTAAATGCATGTACTTTCTTCCCTCAAATAACTTTCTAAGGGAGATTTTGGACTCATGGATCAGAGAAGAGCCACAGAAATTTTCTGGCTGAACATATTTAGGAGAGCAGTCTTGAGCAAAGTGAATGTGATGACTAATAGAGACATGTCCTGGCAGATAGACCAGGCTTGGTCTGGTGCTTATTTGTGGGCTGACAAGACATGGGCTTACTGCCTGGGTTGGCTCAAGACTTTGTGGAGAGTGGGAGGAGTAAGTTCCAGTCCCTGTTGGCACCATCCTAGGTCACTCTTTCTGGATCCTTGGAATTAAAAGAACCACACAGATATTTTCTATAGCCATTTATTCCACATCTTGACTGGTGAACATGAAAGATTTAAAGGAAAGTGAAGGAGATCATGGAATTGCAGAGAAGGGGATAGGAGACTGAGGCTTCCCAATAGGCTCAAGCTAGTCTCTACCATAACATTAACAAGGTCAAACACCATTGAGTATCCCTTATCTGCAAGTTCAGATCTCAGTAGGTATTACTAGGGAACTTTTCTCCCTGTCCATCTTCTCCCCATCTTCTATATAAAACATCACTTCTAAGTCATGTTCCCTGTTATTTTGCTATATTCTTTCATTTCTTTTTCACTTACAAGTCTGACCAACACTCTCTCCCAAAAACCATGCACACACACACACACACACACACACACACACACACACACACTCATTCTCCCCATCAAATGCCACTTGATGCCTACAGATGACTCTCTGCCTCTCCATTCAAAATTATCTTGCTTGATAATGATTTTTTGCACTTAATAGTATTTTTCCAATTACATATAAAGATAGTTTTGTAAAATTTTGTGTTCTGATTTTTTTCCTCCTTTCTTCCCCTTCCCAAAACAGGAAGAAGTCTGATATAGGTTATACATATACAATCATATTAAGAGTATTTACTCATTAGTCATGTTGTGAAAAAAGGGAAAAACCATGAGAAAGAAAAAACAATAAAAGTGAAAATAGTATGCACTGATCTGCATTTGGACTCCATAATTATTTCTTTGAATGGTGATAGCATTTTCCATCATGAACCTTTTGGAATTATCTTGGATCATTGTTTTACTCAAAATGACTAAGTCTATCATAGTTGTTCATTGCACAACTCTTGCTGTTCTTGTGTACAATATTCTCCTTGTTCTGCTCATTTCACTTAGCATCATCTTCCCATATTTTTCTCAAATCTAACTGCTCGTCATTTCTTAAAGAACAATAGTTTTTCATTAATTCATATGCCACCACTTGTTCAGTCAATCCCTAATTGATGGGCAGCCTCATAATTTCCAATTCTTTGCAACTACAGAGTTACTTTAAATATTTTTGTACATGTGGGTTTTTTCCCTATTTTTATGATTTATTTGGGATACAGACCTAGTGTTGCTAGATCAAAGAGAATGCAGTTCTATAGCCATTTGGACACAGTTCAAAATTACTCTCCAAAATGATTGTATCAGTTCACAACTCCACCAACAATGCATTAGTGTCTCAATTTTCCAATATCTTCTCCAGCATTTTAGTTTTCTTTTCTGTTATATTAGCCAATCTGGTATGTGAGATATTACCTTGGAGTTGTTTTAATTTGCATTTCTCTAATCAATAGTGATTTAGAACATTTTTTCATATATCTATAGATAGCTTTAATTTCTTTATCTGAAAACAGCCTACTCAATTCATTTGACCATTTATTATTTGAAAATGGCTTGTTTCTATTAATTTAACTCTGTACTCTATAATTAAGAAATGAGGTCTTTAGCAGAAACATGGACTATGAAAGTTGTTTCCCAGCTTTTTGCTTTCCTTTTAAACTTGCCATCACTATTTTTGTTTGTGCAAAGTTTTTAATTTAGCATAACCAAAAATATTCAATTTATATTTTAAAATGTCTACTAGCACTTGTTTGGTTATAAATTTTTCCCTCTTCATAA
The DNA here is from genome assembly GCF_037893015.1 of Macrotis lagotis. Classification (NCBI taxonomy): domain Eukaryota; kingdom Metazoa; phylum Chordata; class Mammalia; order Peramelemorphia; family Peramelidae; genus Macrotis; species Macrotis lagotis. The sequence continues at coordinate 143,405,233 of NC_133658.1, read as the reverse complement.
ATCTGACAGGAAAACTATTCCTTGCTCTCCTAATTTGCTTATGGTATCACTCTTTATGTCTAAATCCTGCACACATTTCTACCTTATCTTGTTATAGGGTGTGAGATGTTGGTTTATGCCTAGGTTCTGCCATATTATTTTTCAGATTTCTTAGCAGTTTTTGTCAAATGGTGAGTTTTTATACCCAAAATTGGAATATTTGGGTTTATCAAATAGTAGACTACTATAGTCATTTATAGTTATCTTCTGTACCTAACCTATTCCACTGATCTACCTCTATTTGTTAGCCAGTACCAAATAGTTTGGGTGATTGTTGCTTTTAAAATTTAATTTTAGAATTGGTAACGTTAAGTCACCTTTCTTTGTATTTTTTCCATTAATTTCCTTGATATTCTTGACCTTGTTATTTTTCTAGTTCTATAAAATAATTCTTTGTTAGTTTGATAGTTATGGCACCAAATAAGTAAATTAATTTAAGTAGAATTATCATTTTTATTATTATTTTGGTCTACCTATGAGCAATAATTTTTCCATTTGTTTAGATCTGACTCTATTTGTGTGGAAAGGATTTGTAATGATTTTCTTATATTTCCTTGTTTTTCTTTTGACAGGTAGACTCCCCCAAATTTTATATTGTTTACAGTTATTTTAAGTGGAATTTCTTTTTTTAAATCTTGCTTCTGTGCTTTGTTGGCAATATATAGAAATGCTGAGGATTTATTTGTATTTATTTTATGTCCTACAACTTTGCTAAAGTTGCTAATTATTTCAAGTAATTTTTAGTTGATTCTTTAGGATTTTTTAAGTATACCATTACATCATTTCGAAGAATGATATTTTTATTTCTTCATTGCCTATTCTAATTCCTTCATTTTTTTCTTCTTTCTTTGCTAAAGGTAACATTTTTAGTATAATATTGAATAATAATGGTGATAATTCTTGTTTTACATCTGATCTTATGGCAACTGGGAGTTCTTTCAACTTATCCTCATTACATAGAATACTTGATGATGGTTTTAAATAGATATTGCTTATCATTTTAAGTAAAACTCCATTACTCCTATACTGTTTAGGTGATTTTAAAAGGAATGAGTGCTATATTTTGTCAAAAGTTTTTTTATGCATCTGTTTAGATAAATATATAATTTCTATTAGTTTTGTTAGTGATATGGTCAATTATGCTTATGGTTTTCCTAATATTGAAATAGCCCTGCATTCCTGTTATAAATCATAACTGGTCATCTTGTATTATCCTGGTGACAAATTGCTGTAATCTTTTTGCTAATATTTTGTATGAAATTTTTGTATAAAGATTCATTAAGGAAATTAGTATATAGTTTTCTTTCTCTGTTTTTGACTCTTCCTGGTTTAGCTATCAGCACCATATTTATGTCACAAAAGGAATTTTATAGGATTTCTTTATCTATTTTCTCAAATAGTTTATATATAATATTAGAATTGTTTTGTAAATGTTTGGTAGAATTTCCTTTTAAATTCATCTAGCACTGAAGAGGTTTTCTTAGAAGTTCATTGATGGCTTGTTCAATTTCTTTTTTCTAAAATGGGTTATTGAAGTATTATATTTCCTTTTCTGCTAATCTGGGCAACTTATATTTTTATAAATATTCATTCCTATCTCTTAGATTGTCATATTTATTGGCAAACTGTTGGAGAAAATAATTCCTAATTATTGCTTTAACTTCCTCCTCATTTTTGGTGAATTTATTCTTTTTATTTTTGATAATGGTGCTTTGGTTTTCTTCTTTCTTTTTTTTTTAAATCAAACTAACCAAAGGTTTATTTTTTTATTGTTTTTTTCATAGAAACAGCTCTTAGCTTTATTTATTAGTTCAAAAAATGTTCATACTTTCAATTGTATTAATGTCTCTTGATTTTCAGAAGCTCTAATTTATTCTTTAATTGAGGATTTTTAATTTGTTCTTTTTTTAATCTTTTTTAGTTATATACCCAATTCATTGAGCTTCTCTTTTTTGATTTCATTCATGTAAGCATTTAGAGATTCAAAATTTTCCTCAATAATGCTTTGGCTATATCCCATACATTTTGGTATGTTACCTCATTATTGTCATTCTCTTTGATGAAACTATTAATTATTCCCATGATTTCTTGTTTGATTCACTCATCCTGTTGTGAGTAAGGTTCAAACAATTTTCTTGACTTTTCTCCACCATTTTGGCTCCACCTATCAATCATGATCTTGTCAGCTTTTCAAAGCAGTTCTATCTTTGTAGGCTACTTGGAATGATGGCTAGAATTCTTTTTTTAATTCTTTTTTTTTTTTGCAAGGCAATGGTGTTAAGTGGCTTGCCTAAGACCACACAGCTAGGTAATTATTAAATGTCTGAGGCTGGATTTGAACGTAGGTTCTCCTGACTCCAGGGCCAGTGTTCTATCCACTGCGTCACCTAGCCACCCCAATGGCTAGAATTCTTACCAAAATTCAGATCAGAGTTTAAAAAGACCAGAGTTCAAATCCAATATCAGATGCTTCAGTGACTAGTTGGTATGATAGATAGACTTCTTGATCAAGATTCAGGAAGACCTGAGTTCAAACAGTGTCAAATAGTTAGAGTTCAAACAATGTCAAATACTTAGCTGTATGACCCTGGGCAATTCAATTAAACTCTTGCCTGTTTCAGTTTGTTCATATGCTTATATCCAGGGTTGTTGTGAGGATGAAGAGAGATAATATTTGGACAGCACTTTGCAAATCTTAATGGGCTATATAAATTCTAACATGTTATTAGTTCATTTCTCATTTTGCTCATTCTTTCACCCTTTTCCTCTCTTTTTTCTTCCTTTCTTGCTTTCTCTTCATAGTTTCAGAAATAAATTCTTAGGGTGCCATGATTTCTTAATTTAAGGCAAATCTTTTCTGACTTATGGCCTCAGATTTCGCTTTGGTTAAATGAATGAACTGGACTAGAATCCAGGTGGTGTCAAATATTCACCCTTCCCCTACTAATGCCAGTGAACAAAATTAAAATGTAATTGTAATATATTTATCAAAGCAAATTAAAATAAAATAGAACATAGATAATGTTACTATATGGTTTTCTAATTCATTAGATAGCCTCAGTGATCATTATAAAATAATGATAATGTTTATAATTGTGTTTTCTGTCTGCCAGGCACTGTGCTAAGCACTTTGTAAATATTATCTCATTTGCTATTCATAATCATGCAAGGTAGATGTTATTATCACCCCCCCTTTTATATTGGAGGAAATTGAGGCAAATACAGGTTTAAAGTGTTATGCCCAAGCCCACACATCTAACAAGTATTAGAGGCTGGACAAAACTGAATACTCTACAGAGAAACTAAACTAGACCACGAGAAATTCACAGATCGCAAAGCCTCACTTGTCAAAAGTGACCAAGAAAACACTTTTTCATGAAAGTAGGGTGCATTTCTTTTAGAATAAGCAAGCTGCTAGGAGAAAGGGATGATGATCAGAGAGAGACGCTATGCTGATATGTTTCTCAGCTGTCGTGTCTCAAGGTGGTTTTAGAAGTCTAATATAGTTGGAAAATATATATGACTGTTAGAAAAGACCCTTGGCACAGTGAATAGAGAAATGTGACCTCAGACACTTAATACTTCCTTAGTTGTGTGACCTTGGGTCACTTAATCCCATTGCTTTGCAAAAAAGAAAGAAAGAAAGAAAGAAAGAAAGAAGGAAAGAAAGAAACAAAGAAACAAAGAAAGAAAGAAAAGATCCTAGTTAATATGTTGATAGATTGCCATGACTTGTTTTCTATACTTCTAGAGATGGGGAGTGGTCCCTCAAAGTCTCATTTTATTTCATTGATTTTTCCTATCTAATCAGGATTACTCTGGCTGACAATGTCACTGGAATTCACCTCCTTCCACAGTTGAGGAGCAATTTAAATTCTCTTATCATTAGTCAAAATTGTCTTTAGGCCAAACCACATTTATGATATTATTGAAATGGGTGAATATCATTTTCATTCACAGATACATATAGTATAGACCTTATTTCCAGGAGCTTGCCATAGAAAATAATAAAACTTTCCTGTTAGCCATTTCTAAATTTTTCTCTTCCTTCTCATTCATTACCTTTCCCAGATTTCTCTTCCCCTTCAAACAGTTGTAAAAGAACAAAGTGAGGATTTAGATCAAGTTTGTCTGATTACCAGGCCAGAGTGTTTGTCTCTTTTACATCATAATATCATATCTTCCTCTAATTCTTTCAAATTTACCAAAATACCTTCCCTAATAACTAAGCTATGAGGAAGATAGTCCAAATGTTATCCTTATTTTTATATAGTAAGAATCTGAAATTCAGAGAGAATAAATGGGTTAGTTACAGAGTGGTTATACCATTAGTAAATTGTTCTCATCTGCCCCTCTCTGAATTCCAGTACAACTTCAGACATTTAATAGCTGTGTGACCCTGGAAAAGTAATTTAAGCCTATTTGTCTGAGTTTGTCATCTATAAAATGACAAATAGCTCTGGTGTCTTTGCCAAGAAAACCCTAGTCTAACATGATGAAGCAAATGAAAAACAACAAAAAGGGAATAGAAAACATGGACATTCTTGTTTACACATTAAAAAAGCTAATCATATAAGTTGATTGATGGCATTGGGGACATTAAATACTTTTTCTTACACAAGGACTCAGAACTCCTTATTGATAGATTTATTATTTTTCCTACTACACCTTTACTGAAAAGCAGGAAGCAAAACAGCACCATGATGCTTAATTTCAAGAACAAGATTTAGAATTTCAATTCTCAGAATTTTATTTTATTTTACTGGAGACTGTCCTTTGTAACAAGGGAAATGAATTATAATAGAGCTTGGTTATTGCTATGATGTCTTCTCTTATTTGGTTTTAAGAGCTACAGTCACATTCTCTAAAACTATAATTTCTTACAGTGGTTTATTCACCCTAACTTAATGGCTTAACACATTCATCTGCCAGCATAGAGTTCCATGTTGTTGGCTCACCTCAATTATGTCATTCCCACAACCTGACTGAACTCTTTCCTAATGGGTCTTTGGGGCAAAACATCAAGACATGAGTAAGAAAAGAAAATTCACCTTTCATATAGTTTTCCTGGGTCATCCATGAAGCTTTTCTTCCTTCCTCATCCAAAACCATTGAGTGCCCATCTGCCTCTTGGCAGTCATCAGTAGAAGACAGATAACTATTACACTGTAAATTTCCTGAGGACAGAAACTATGTTTTACTGTAGTAGCTTAAAAACAGACTTTACTTTCTGCCTCCCTTCCCTTTGCCAAAAAACAACAAAAACACATAGTTTGTATAAGACTTGAGTGAGGGTTTTTTTTAATATGTATAGCTAATTTTTTTCTTTATAGAAATAAAAACAACAGCAACTCATTTAGAAATGTGACCTAAATTTATAGCAATCTTATATTCACACTAATAAGGCTTGAATCTCATTCTCTTAGGCTCAATCATAAGACCTTGAACATTATAGATCCTTCTTAAATGTTTGCTGAAATCAGTTGTTGAACCAAAAACTTCCATCTACTTATTTAGGCTGGAGAATTCCAACAAAACCTCATTAATTTGTATTCCAATAATCTTGTCTTTGGGATTATTCTAGAAGAATACACTGATAATTGTTTTTCAAATTTTTATAAATGCAGACTCCTCTTCCAGGATTATGAGGTCTTCCAAAATCAAAATAAACATAATTTTCTGTCTGTTACCTTGAATTATTCCTCTCCATGAACTTTATATTGCAGCCAAGTTATATTGAATTTCCATGGGCAATCATCTTTCACCTCCATGCATTGGAAGTTTTTAAATCTCATACCTGTAATGCATTCCCCCTTTTTCCCTCTAAGAATCCTTTTATGTCATGGCTAGACTACTAGCCTAATAGTACTATAGGCACTACTATGAACTTTTTCGTGATGATGCTTAGCAATTTTGTGGCTTTTTCCTTCTCATTTTCCTTAGTATTTACCTATTGTTTTACAAGCTATATCATTCTAATAGAATATTCAACCATTACTAGTAAGTACTATTTAATACTGACTTTTTTTGTAACTAAGATGCCTAAAATATAAGACAGTAAATAAATTTTCTTAGTTGGATGTATACTATCCTTGATCATGTAACTAGTGATTTAATGACTATGTTGTCTTTTTTAAAGGGTTTAGTTCATTTTATCATTTCTCATATATTTGTTTTCAACTTTTGTATTTCATCACTAATATTCAAGATTTTTTTTTGCTTGCTTTAAAACTGTTTTTTCCCTTTTCTTGTTTTAAAATCTTGTGCCTGGTAAAAATGATATTTTTCTGTTTGGTTGTAATATATTATCAAAGATCTAATTTTCCCCCCCGGAGAAAAGCTTTAGCTGCATCTCAAATATTTAAGTATATGATGTTATTGCCATCATTCTATTTATCAGTTATTTATTGCAACTATGGTTTCATTTTTGACCAATTCATATTCAGAATATCACTGCTTTGTTTCCATTTAGGACTTCAGTTTTCTTTGGCTTGGTAATGAGTACTTTAAATTGTGTTATGACTTTTCAAAGAATGTGCTTAGTATTTCTGACTTTCATCATTTATTTGTAATTTTTTTTGTTCTGGTGAATACCAATTTTTGTGAAACAATCATATAGCAATAGAGTCAAGATGGCAGAAAAAAGGAGAGGGATTCACTTGACCTCTCTCTAAAACCCTTCCAAACATCTTTTACATTTAACCTTTTTTTTGAGGTAATCAAGTTAAAGTGACTTGCCTAGGTTCACACAGTTGTTAAGTGTCTGAAGAAAGATTTGAACTCTGATCTCCATATTCCAGGGCCAGACTTCTATTTTCTGTGCCACCTAACTGCCTCCAACCAACTGTAAATAATGGCTTAAAATGTGGAGTAGCAGAAATCAAGAATGGATAAGGCGAAATAATTTTCCAGTCCAAGACAACTTACAAGGCTGGCAAGAAAGGTTTGTTGAATCTGGCTGAGAGTGGAGAGTGGAATCCAGCACAGACCATGCACCAGCAAAGCAGAAGTAGATCTGGGGGTCATTTGAATCACAGACAGTAGTTGTCCCCTGATGGTAAGGGGGGGGGGTCAGACAACTAGTCAGAAGACAATTACTTGGGTCCCTTTGTTGACTCTGGGAACAGCTCTTTGTTGCATTGCCCAAACTTAGATTTGGGACTCGGTCTCAAGGCAAGGAGGAGCACTAGCACCCAGAGCTTGTGACCACAGGAGATCTGGGGTCCTGGTCATAGGTTTTTTGGGGAAAAAGGGTGCTTATGGATGCTCACAGGTCAGAATACAAGCCAGGAGAGTAGTAAATATGACTTTCCCTAGATCATGCCACTTCGAAAGGACTAAAAACTTTGAGGTTCCCAGAAAAATTTTTCAACACATTTGGACAAAATCTCTGAAGATTGGGATAGTGTTCCCTCTCCTTTGGAAGTAGAGTCCCACTTTAGCAAAGAGTTAAAGTCAAGGAATAAGATGGAATAATGAATAAACAGCAGGAAAATTCTGATTATAGAAAGGTTCTATGGTGACAGGGAAGAGCTCCCAGGTCAAGAAGAAAATATTTCAAGCAGCCAAAGAGAAACAATGCAGATATCATGGAGCCACACCATATAACAAAAGATTTAGCAGTTGCTACATTAAAGAATCAGAGGGCTTGAAATATGAAATCCTAGCAAAAGAGCTAGGATTTAACAAAGAAATCATACCCAGAGAAAGGTATAATCTTTCGGGGAAAAATAGATATTTGGGGCAGCTAGGTAGCACAGTGGATAGAGCACGGGTCCTGGAGTCTGGAGTACCTGAGTTCAAATCCGGCCTCAGGCACTTAATAATTACCTAGCTGTGTGTCCTTGGGCAAGCCACTTAACCCCATTGCCTTGCCAAAAAAACCCTAAAAAAAAAAGGAAAATTAAACAGGAAAGAAAAATCATAAGAGATTCAATAGGGTTAAACTATTTACAATCCTTCATGGGAAAATGACAGTGTAACTCCTAAAAACAGTTTTTATTATTATTTCAACAATTAGAAGCCATACATAGAGATAGATGGTATGAGAGTGAGATGAATATGATGAGAAAATTAACTTAAAAAATAAAACTGGGGGGGAGGGTTAGGTGGTGCAGTGGATAAAGCACTGGCCCTGGAGTCAGGAGTACCTGAGTTCAAATCTGACCTCTGACATTTAATAATTACCTAGCTGTGCGACTTTGAGAAAGCCAATTAACCCCATTGCTTTGCAAAAAGCTAAAAAAAATTAAAAATAAAATTAAAGTATGAGAAAGTATTGGGAAAAGGAGAGATAGAATAGGATAAATTATCTGACATAAGAGTCACAAAAGCGCTTGTACAGTAAAGAAAAAGATGGGGTTGGTAAGGAGGAGTTCATGAACTTTACTCTCATCAGAATTGGCTCAAAACATCTTTGCCTAGAAAGTAGGAGGAGAAGGAGATAAAGGAAGGGGTAGTGATGAAAGAAGGAGGACAGATGGGGGATGTAAAAGTCAAAAGCAAACACTTTTATGAATGGGCAGGGCAAAAGGATAGAAAGAGTAGAATAAATGAGGGAAATGGGATAGAAGGAAATAAATAATAATCATATCTGTGAAAAATTATAATTTTTAAAAGGAAGTTTTTCCCATAAAGACTTTTTTCTCAAATATATACAGAACAGTCAAATTTACAGAAACAAGAACCATTCCTTAAGTGTTAAATGGTCAAATGATATGAATAGGTAGTTTTGAGATGAAGTAATCAAAGTTATCCATAGTTATATGAAAAAATGCTCTAAATCATAAAAAACAATTCAGAAGTAACACATTGGATAGAACACAGACCCTGGGGGGCGGAGCCAAGATGCCAACAGGAGAAGATCCTCTCTTAGGTGCTTTTTCTCAAGACTTATAAAATAAGGACTCTAACTAAATTTTTGAGATACAGAGCCCACAGAAGGATCCAGCGAGGTAGTCCTCCAGCCCAAGGAAAATAGTAGAAAGGCTCGGCTCCACAGGGTTAGAGGGGTGGCCCACCAGTGTGAAGGAACTTCAGCCACCTGGAGGCAGCTCCAGGGCACTGGGAGCCACCGCTCATGGCAGTGTGAGCAGTTTCCTGACATACACCTGGGGGAGCATCTGGCACAACTTGGAAGATCAGCAGGGGACCTCTGCTAGAGCGAGGGTGTGAAACCCAGCCCTCAGGGCACTCAGTGAGCAGCCTGGTCATGGCAGCCCAGATCCAGGAACAGGAAGCAGGAGAACAAGTAAGCTGGAAGCCCCCAGGCAACTCAGCCTTGAGTACTCAGTCTAGGTAGGGGAGGAGAGAGAGACTTTCCAGGTCTGTCCTCTGTTCCTGGAACAGGACTCTAGGGCTCTGATCACATTCAAATCCTGATAGCAATCTAGGCCCCCCACAGAAGAGCAAGTCCCCCCACCTCAGCCCCATGGCAGAGGGGTGCGCTTGTGGTCATTCACAGACCAGGAGGGTGGACAGAGCTTCACACACTGAGATCCTTGTTGGGGGGTGTCCCAATAATACTCAAAAGCTCAGGAAGCATCCCAAGATCAGGCACAGGCTAGGGAAATGAGTAAACAGAGGAAAAAAAGAGGAACACCATTGAGAAATACTTTGTCTATTATCCCAAGAAGGATCAAAATACTCAGTCAGAAGATGAGGAAATCCAAGCTCCTGTATCCAAAGACTCCAAGAAAAACATAAATTGGGCTCACGTTATATCAGAGATCAAAACAGATTTTCAAAATCAAGTGAGGGGAGATAGAAGAAAAATTGGGAAAAGAAATGAGAGAGATGCTGGAAAAATATGAAAAGGAAGTCAGCTGCTTAGTCAAGGAGATTCAAAAAATCCTGAAGAAAATAACATGTTAAAACCCAGCTTAGGCCAAATGGATAAAACAGTTCAAAAAGTTATTGAGGAGAACAATGCTTTAAAAGCAGAATTGGCCAGATTGAAAAAAAGAAAAAGAAAGCTCTCTGAGGAAAATAAGTCCTTCGGATCTAGAATGAAGCTGAAGGAAGCTGTTGATTTTATGAGAAGTCAGGAAACAATACTTCAAAACTAGAAGAATTAAAACTTAGAAGAAAATGTGAAACATTTAATTGAAAAAACAACTGATCTGGAAAACAGATTCAGGAAAGATAATTTAAAAATTATTGGGATACCTGAAAGTCATGATCAGGAAAAGAGCCTTGACCTCCTTTTAAAAGAATTCCTACAGGAAAATTGACCAGATATACTAGAAGCAGAGGGCAAAATAGAAAGTGAAAGAATCCACCTATCTCCCCTGGAAAGAGATCCAAAAAAAACCCAACCCCCAGAAATATTATAGCCAAGTTCTAGAACTCCCAAGGCAAAGAGAAAATATTACAAGCAGCCAGAAGGACACAATTCAAATATCATGGAGCTGCAGTCAGGATCACACAGGACTTAGCAGCAACTACATTAATGGCTTGTAGGACTTGGAATATAATATTCTGGAAGACAAAAGAGCTCAGAATGCCACCAAGAATCAATTACCCAGCAAAACTGAACGTCCTCTTCCAGGAGAAAAAGATGAATTTTCAATGAACCAGGGAAATTTCAAATGTTCCTGTTGGAATGGCCAGAGCTGAACAGAAAGTTTGATCTTCAGGTACAGGACTCAGGTGAAGCATAGAGAGCAGAGGAGAAGGGTAAAATATGAGGGACTTAATGATGATGAACTACATGTATTCCAGCATAGAAGAATGATACTGATAATACTCATAGGAAACTTCTCATTTAATAGATCAGGTAGAAGGAGCATTTATGGATGAAGCACAGGAGAGAGCTGAGTTTGAAGATATAATATATTGTAAAAATGGAGTCAATGGCTAAAGGGGAAATGTAATGGGAGTAAGAGAAAGGAGAGGTAGAATAGGCTAAGATATTTCATATAATAAGATTTTTTTTATTACAATGAGCTATTGAAATGATATGGAAGGGGGGAAGACAAGGAGGAAAGAAGGAACCTTCGCTCTCATCAGAGGTGGCTCAGAGAGGAAACAGCACACACACATACACACACACACACACACACACACACATATTCAATGGGGTATAGACATCTATAATAATAAGAAGAGAAGGGGGACAGGGTGATGGGGGGAATGTGAGTGATGGAGGAGAGGGTGGACTGTGGGGGAGAGTGGTCACATATAACACATTTTCTTTTTTACTTCTTGCAAGGGGCTGGGATTGGATGATCTGGCTGGGACCACAGGGCCACGTGGTTGCTGGGCCTTAGGGGTGGTATGTGGGCTTGAGGCCTCTTGGCCCCAGGGCCGGTGATTAGTCTGCTGTGCCACTCAGCTACCCTACAGCACATTTAAGAAGAGGGACAGAGTGAAAGGAGAGAGAAAATATAGCGTATGGCAGTGGGGAAGTATGAATGGAGGGAGTTGCAATCAGCAATGGCAACAGTTGAAAATTATGGAAGTAGCTTTTGTGATGGACTTATCCTAAAGAATGTGATCCACCTGTGACAGAGCTGGTAGTATTGGAATACAGACTGAAGCACATTTATTATTATTATTATTATTATTATTATTATTATTATTATTGTTATTATTATTATTTTGTGGGGGGGCTTGCAGGGTGGATGGGGTTGGGTGGCTTGCCTCAGGTCACACAGCTGGGTGATTGTTGGGTGTCTGAGGCTGGGTTTGGACTTGGGTGCTCCTGACTCTGGGACCGGTGCTCTGTCCACTGTGCCATCTGGCTGCCCCTACTACTACTACTACTATTATTATTATTATTATCATTATTATTTTATTTTGGTTTCTACAGGGCAGTGGGGTTGGGGTGGCTTGCCCAGGGTCACACAGCTGGGTGATTTTTAGGTGTCTGGGGCCAGATTTGGGCTCAGGTGCTCCTGACTCCAGGACCAGTGCTCTGTCCAATGTGCCACTTAGCTGCCATTATTATTATTATTATTATTATTATTATTATTATTATTATTATTATTATTAAATTTTATTTTTTCCTCTTTACTTCATTGTTCATGAGGGTCTATATTTTTGGGGGGAGGGGGTATTATGTTTACTCTTAAACAAGAATATTTTAATAATGTATAAAAAATCATTTGTACAAAAATAAAATAAATATAAACAACAACAAAAATAAAAGAATACCAGCCCTGGAATTGGGAAGATACAAGTTCAAATCTGACTTCAGACATTTGACATCTACTAGTTCTGTGACCCTGGTCAAGTCACTTATCCCTAACTACTTTGTCCAAAAACTCAAACAATTCTAAGTTATCACCCTCACCCTTATCAGACTGACTTATATGACAAAAAAGGAAAATAATAAATATTGAAAGGTTTATGGGAAAATTGAGACATTACTGAACTGTTGGAATTAGGGCTTGTTCAATCAGTCTATAGAGCAATTTGGAACTATGTTCAAAGGGCTATAAAATTTGCATACCTTTTGACCCAGCAATACCATTACTAGATTTCAGTCCCAAAGATATTAAAAGTGAAAAAAGAGAACATCTATGTATAAAAATATTTACAGCAGTTCTTTTTGTGGTGGAAAGGAATGGAAAATTGAGAAGATGCCCATCTATTGGGGAATGGCTGAAAAATCTGTTGTATATGATTATGATGGAATACTATTGTACTATAACAATTGATGAGGCTAATGCTCTCAGAAAAACCTGGAAATATTTACATGAATTGATGCAAAGTGAAATGTGCAGAACAAAGAAGACATTGTATATGATACCAACAACATTTTATGATGATCAACTGTGAATAATTTAATTATTATCTGCAATATGATCTAAGCAATTCCAAAGGACTTATGGTGAAAATATTATCCATCTACAGAGAAAGCTTTGATGAAATCAAAAGGATTAATTTACTTTCTTTTTTGCTGAATGCATAGGCTCATTGAGTAAAGTTATTCAAGGAATTGGGGCAGGCACAGTTAAGAGGACAGAGTCTTCAATATTGTTTCTTACGTTATTCATAACAATTTGCCTTATAGGGCAATGTTTCTTCTTTTTATTAATATTTTATGGAGGAGCAGCTTGGTAGAGTAGAAAGAGCATCAACTCTAGAGTGAAAGGATGTGGGTTCAAATGCTGCTTCTGATATTTTCTTACTTATATGACTTTGGACAAGTGATTTGGGACTTAGTGTCTTCATCCATCCATATTGAAATTTTAGTTACAGAATTTAATTTCTTATTACTTTAAGATGCTGCCCATGGAGCCATGCCAAGGAGCCACCACGCATTCTTCTATCATTCTCAAAATATCTTTAGTTATTTGATCATCACTGATGAGCTTTACCTCTTCTGCCTTTCAAGGGCAAGCAGCTCCCAATAATGAATGGGAATAGAACTGGAATCAGGAGTGAGGTTTTCTTTCACAAAACAAACTTTTTCTTCTCTATGGATCCTTATTAGATGCAGGTATCTTGGATAGATATAACAAGGACCTGATTACATCAATTCCACCCTGCTCTATTTGCATTAATTCCCCTTGAGTCTCAAAACTAGTCAATCAAAGGACATCTGTTTCCCTGCCTCTTCCTTTTTTCTCTCTTTATTCTTTTCCACTGTTCATCTTTCCTTTCTTTCTTTTCATGGGTGTGGCCTTTCCCAAAGGAAAGATGAGTGGGGGGTTGAAGTACTTCTGCTTGGCTGGAAGCCAACTGGTCCCTTTATGAAATTGTTTGTTGCCTCATGAAAGTTTACAACTGTCTCCTTGCTTGGGCTTGTAAATAATACCTTTTTGAAGTTATTTCAGAAAATATTTTCTTTTTTATCTCTACTTATTTTCAGAGAACTGATTGGATATTGAGATTTAGGGTGCCTAGATATTATGCAGTTTCTTTTGTGAGAACAAATCCATAGGAAGCCAAAACTGCTGATTATGTCTTTCTGCTTTATGATATTGTTCAGTTATTTCAGCCATGAGAGCCTCCAGGCTGGACATCTAGCTGCTTGTCTATTTTATAGGAGTTATGTTACTAAAAACTTTGATAATTGTTTTTGTCCCTTGGATCTCTTCTTTTCCAGGGTTGATATATGTAAAAATCAAGTGATAAGGGGAATGGGGCTGCATCCTTAGGGGAGGTAACAAAATTGAAACCCTGAGTCATAATAGGACCTTTCAAGTTTGCTAAGGTTTTGCTTTCCAAAGCTAAGCACTCTCCTAGGGGACTTGTTTGCAAGAACAGACAAATGTCACTTGAAATATGTGGCTACAAATGTTGTCAGAACAGAGCAGGAAAAAAGAGAATCCATTTTAAGAGATTTCAGAGCGTAGATCTGGCCTCTGGCCAGAGGAAGTCCCATTGCCATTAGAAGACAGTGCCCTCTAAGTCCTGGTTGTGTCACACCTTATGTCAATACATTCTAAAAGTTGCTTGCAAAATGCTTCACAAGACTCCAATTAAGGCCAAATCAGGTATAGAGATTGTTCTTAAAGACTAGGTGAAGAAAAGGGATTACTGATATTTTCAAGTAGTGATTGTGGTTATTTTTCCTTCAAAGAGGAACACTGACATCACAGGGTAAGTGAGATGCATAATGTTATCAGTCTCAGTCTTTTTCCCTGAGTCACTGAAGTCCAGTGGCAAGGCAAATGTCAAGAAGACTGGTGATGGCCAGATATTCAGTGAATGGCCTTGGTGTCTTCAAAATCTAGTATTAGATACTTACTAGTCAGTTATCACTTCATGAAGCCTCAGTTTTCTCAAAGGTAAATATGGATAATGATAATAGTGCCTACCTCACTGGGTTGTTGAGAGGATAAAATGAAATTTTAACAATATGTTCAAATCTTAAAGCATTAGCAAAACCCTATAAAGTGCTCCACAAACTTTAAAGTACTATGTAAATTTCATTTATAATTATTTAACAGATGATATACTGAAATGCCTCTCAGTGGCATATTTGATTAATGAATTGGTCCCATATTACATATTTAGAAGATTTGTTTTTTTTTTGCTCTGATGAGATCTCATTGTTTTTTACCCTTAAAGACTCTTGGAGTATCCCAACTTGAATGACCATAAATTTGTCTATTAAAAACGCTTTGGAATGTATAAGGACCTTTTGTATGGATTGGTAATTCTAACCTCAAAATTTGACTGAGATCCAAACAGAAGAGAGAGAGCAAAGAAACTGAAAAATCCTTTGGGGTGAATGTAAGGTGAGAAATATTGTTAATTAAGGATGATGTCCCAGAGGATTTCAGAAAAGGGACTTTTTTTTCTGCTAGAACTTTACTACTCTTTACTGCTTGTAAATAAATATTTCTTTACCTCTTTTGATTGGTTGTTCATTCATTCCCCCACCAGTGACACTTTCCCATGACTCAACTTTACCTATCAAAATAATTTTTTTAAATGTCAGCAGAAATCCCAATCTTCCCTGTCCCACTAGAGTTGGAAGAGAGGATTTCCTCCACTGGCTTCCCTGTATCACTATCCCTACCTTTCTTTTGAACTTAGCACTCTCTCCTGTTTACAATTATCTCTTTATGTAATAGATTGAGGCAGCAAGGTGGCAGAGGGGATAGAGTACAGAGCATTGAATCAGGAAGACTTGAGTTCAAACTTGGTCTCTGACAATTATTAGTTGTGTGATCCTAGGCAAATTACTTAACCTTACTTTGCCTTGCTTCCTCATTTCTAAAATGGAAATTATAATAGTACCAACCTCTCATAGCTGTTGGAAAGACCAAATACTAGAGACACTGTTGTATTTATTGTATTATAGCACCTGTTACATAGTATTTTTTATGATTTATTATTGTCATCATCATCATCAGATCCTATCCATCAGTTAATGTCTACTACAGATGTTTTGGAACTTAAAAGGCTTTTACAAAAGAACACTGGTCAATAATGCTAAAATCAATAGTCCTTTATAATGGAGGTTTGGGACAAAACACAATCTCAAGAGCTAAGAGGAAAGAAGGAAAGTTCAGGGCAAAGTAGACAACTAGATATCACTTCACAATTAAATCAATAATGACCAGAGTGAACAATATCTACTGTATTTCAGTCACTGGAAAGATGAGGCTAAATCACACTTCAGTAAATAGAAGGTAGTTACCTCATCATATCCCTAATGCAATGCTTTTAGGACCACAAGAAGAGAAGAGGAGCAGTGTGCCTAAAAAGAGGCCAGTCTCACACTTGGCACACTCAGGTTTCTCCAGGATTTTATCATTTCTCCCAGTAAGCAGAGCATCACTTGGGTTCCATTATCCCTCAAACAAGACTTTTTACTCAATGATATTAATGTCTACTATCTCAATGATAGGGTATCCAGGTGATGAAGTAGATGGTACAGCTGGTCTGTAGTCAGGAAAATTTGAGTTCAGATCCTCTTTTAGACTTATCACCTGTGTGATTGTGTTGCCTCAGTTTCCTCATCTATAAAATGGAAGTAATAATAGAACCTTTCTCCTAGGGTTATGAACATCAAATGAGATAACATATGTAAAGTATTTTGCGAATTTCAAACTGCTGTATAAGTTCAACTTATTATTAGCTAATATGCAGTAGCCTATTCTCAGCTAAATAGCATGTTGTAGCAGGGGTTTTTAATTGGGGTCCATGAGCTTGTTTTCAAAATTATGTTCATATTCAACATGTTCATCACATAGCTTATGGAATATCAGATATAAAAAGTACTTTAGTGATCATTTATACAACCCTCTTATTTTATAGATGAGGAAACTGAGGGTCAGAGAAAGGAAATATCAAGCTCACATAAGGTAATTGAACTCATGTCTTCTGATTTCTAAAGCAAGTCTATTTCCATGATGCTTCTCTGGTTGTGGCTCATGGGAAACTTCATTCTGAGACAATTCTGCATGCTGGAATTTTGCTAACACTGAGAAATTCTTTTGAATTCCATTCACTTGGTTACAATCATTGTCAGACTGCTGAATATATAACATTTGCTAATTTCCATTTCCTTAAGTAAAACCTTCCTATGGTTTACCATTAGGTTGGTCTTCCCATAGAGCTGCATATCTGATCAAAGCAATGTGTTTTAAAAAATGATTTACTCTAAACACTATTGAATATTTATTCGATGACAAATTTATTTTGCAACTTTTTACATTTAAATAAATTAAATTAACCTTTAAAATGTCATAATAACTCTTCAGTCACAAGAGTTTCCATCAGGGTTCTTATTCATTCTTCATTCTTATTCATTTTTCTTCTTATATGGTTTCAATTAGTGTCCACTCACTTGGTTCTATTTTTTTTTCTTCTTCACTCTTCATTATTTCATAAAGGTCTTTCCACATTTCCTTACATTCCTCAAACTTTTCAATCTTAATGGCATTTTAGGATTCTAATACATTAATGGACCACAGTTTAGTCAATCCATTGTCAGACATTTGGGTTTCTTCCAGTTTTTGTGATTATATATCATTTTTCTATGAAAATTTTAAAGAAACTATAACTTTTTATTAAAAACCATTCAGGGTATATTCCCAAAAATGGAATCACTGGGAAAATAGACAAGAGTGGTTTTGTTACTTTTACTTTATCTTACCAAATTGTTTTCCTAAAAGATTCAAGTGAATAGTTGCACTAACAATTAGTTATCCTCAGTCATAGATCTAGAGTTGCAAAGAGTGACAGGTGAGCAAACTTTGACCTAGAGAGGTTAAGTCAAACAGATAGTTGTAGCAGAGACAGGATTTGAATGCTTTTTCTGTAGCAATTTTCATTACTTTTAATTATTTTTGCCAAAATGGTGGGTCTGAGTTGTACTTTGATGTTATTTTAACTTGTATCCTCTAATTATTAGTGAATTTAAATTCATTTTCAAGAAATCATTATCTTTTATGTATATCAAAAATTAATCACACAATTAGGTGCTTAATAAGTGCTTATAAATTAAATTGATGAATTGAGTTATAATCAGTGAGCTTCTAAGAATGGAGTTGGTCCAGCCTTGTGGGCTGTTCAGTTGAGGGATATTTTCCAGTTTCTAGCATAGGGTTCAAATCACGATAAACCTGATACCTTTAACATTAACTAGATAACTCCATTCCATATCTTGAAAACAAATTTTACACTATCATAAGTGACTTGCTTCTATTAAATATCTACCATGACAGTACCTTTGACATTTTAGAATGTAAACCATTCCATTATTGGGCAACTCTGATTGTTAGGATTACTTTTTCTTATATTGAATTGAAATCTGTCTTCTTGAAATTCTTTTTTTTAATATTGTTTTAGTCAAGTTCAACTCATCATGACCACATTTGGTGTTTTCTTGCAAATATCTTGCAGTGTTTTCCCATTTCCTTTTGTAGATCATTTTACAGATGAGGAAACCAGGGTTAAGTGACTTGCTCAGGCTCACACAACAAGTGTCTAAAGCTAAATTTGAGATCAGATTTTCTAGAATTCAGGTTCAAAACATTATCTGTTACATCTTGAAGCCACTATGAAGTGTGTCATATGTTATAAGTGCTTAGTGGATTACATAGAACAAGAATACAATATTCCTAATCATGTTAAATTTGAAAGTAAAGATAATGTTGTGGAAGAAGTCTAGGATTTGGAGTTAGGAGACCTGTATTCTAGTTCAAAATTCTGAGCTTGGACAAGTTGTCTACTTTTTCTAGTTAGGGAGTGGTAATTTTAGAAATAGTGATGGCATTTGAGTGTAGACATTCCTACCACCTTTGCTGTTAGGCAGAAAATCCTTTGTGAAGCAAGTAGGTTTTCAGGGAATTTGAAGGCATGACTTCATGACCCTGTGTCTTATTTTAATGACTTTTCTCTTCCCTGGCTGAAAATGCATGCTTAACATGGTTGTCTAATGTCATAATCCGTCACTGACAGGTAGCTTCCAGGATAATGCTTGTCTAAATATGTCAATAGATACCTTGGAGTTGTCCATATGGTTTATCTAAATTTAAAACTGAGATCCGTATTTGTAGACTGGGAATTTAGCAATTATGACCCACTTTAAAGACAAGAACTCAGGACTTCCAGCCAAGATGGTGGAGAGAGGACAGGCACTGTGCTAATGTCTTCTGATTTTCCCTCATATATATTATGAAACAAACCTTTTAAAAAAAACCTGATTGACAAAACCCAGAAAGATAAACTAGGAGAAAAACATCCATCTCAAGGTTTGTCTTCCAAGATCATGGGTGAACTGGGTGCAGAAAGTATACTCTGTTTGGGAGCACAGGATGGGGTGAGAGCCTGAGAGCAGGACTAGCCTGATCAGCCACAGAGGCATGAGCCAACTGGGGAGCAGAGGCATTGGCTGTGGCACTGACAGCCTGGAGCTTACCAGGAGGGCTGGAGGGTGAGTTCCAGTGCAGGAAAGTTGCAGACATTGATGCCAGGACATACTTTCATTTCAGCTGAAACTTCTTCACAGAACAAACACACTTACATCCCACCTCTACAACAAGCTCAGGCTGTCAGCAGCAGAGCTCCCTCAGCTATGAATAAGGAAAGTAATTACCTTGTCCTAGGGCAAAGTCCACCATTGTTCAAAGATAAAGTTATTCAGCACCTTCAACCACCCCCACCAGGCCAAGGGAGAGGGCCTCAAATCAAGGTCACAGACACTCCAGAGAAAGCAACTACCACAGCCTACTAGCTGGCCCACTTGGAGTTACTAAACCCAGTGAGTAAAGCCTCTAGGGATCTCAAAACCAAACCTCAGCCCCTCCCCAACACAAGGTTTCAGGAAAATGAAGAAAGATCAATGAAAAGGAGGGTCCATAGAAAAGTTCCTCGAAGGAAAAGACCTAACTGAGAGAGACCTAGAACCTCTGAGGAGAATATGATTTGGTCTCTAGCACAGGAAAGGCTTCCTTGAAGAAATCAGAAAAGAGATTAAAAATCAATTGGATTTTACTATCTCATATTTTATTTTTCTTCCATAAGGATGATTACTCTTTCATCACATTCAACTGAGATCAATGTATAACATGGAACCAATGTAAAGACTAACAGAATGCCTTGTATGGGTGGGGGGGGAAGCAAGAATGGGGAGAAAATTGTAAAACTCAAAATAAATAAAATCTTTCTTAAAAAAAGCAAAAAAAATCAATTGGAAAAATTTGGGAGAGAAAATTAACACTTTGCAGCAAGAAAACAAATCCTTGGAAAATATAATTGGACAGATACAAAAAGTAAATAATTCTCTTAAAACCTCGGTCAACTGGAAAGCTCAAAAATAGAATTGATCAACTGGAAAAGGAGTTGCAAAAGGTAAATCAAGAAAATTATTCTCTAAAAAAAGAATGGAGTCTGTGGAAACTAATGACTTCATTAGACAGCAAGAGTCTGTAAAACAAAACCAAAAAAATTGAAAAAATAGAAGAAAATGTAAAATATCTCATTAGCAAAACCACAAACCTCAAGAATAGATTGAGAAGGGACAACCTGAGAATTATAGATCTTCCTGAAAACATTGAAGAGGAAAAAAAGCCTGGACTTAATATTACAGAATTTAGGGATGGAAAACTGCCCTGATTATCATGGACCCAGAGGGGAAAATAGCTATTGAAAGAATACATCAATCCCCTCCTTGAAAGAGATCCTAAAATGAAAACACCAAGGAATGTTGTGGCCAAATTCCAGAACTATCAGATAAAAGAGAAAATCCTACAAGCAGCCAGAAAGAAACAATGTAAATACCAAGGAGCCACAGTAAGGATTACAAAAGTCCTGGATGCATCAATATTAAGGGATCAAAGGTCCTGGAATGAGATATTCCAAAGAGAAAGGGAGCTTGGAATGTAGCCAAGAATCCACTATTCAGCAAAGCTGAGCCTTCTCTTCCAGGGGAAAAGATGGACATTTAATAAAATGGGAGACTTCTAATATTTCTTGATGAAAAGACCAGAGCTAAATAGAAAATTTGGACATCAAACAGGAGGCTCAAGAGAAACATGAAAAGGTTAACACAAAGGGTAAAGAAAAAACTGCTATCCAATAAGATGAAACTGGATATATCCCCACCTGAGAGAAGGATTCTCATAACTCTTGAGAATTATAACTCTGTTAGAGAGAATATACTTAGGCAGAAGTGATGGACACTCATGACTTATCTGTGAGACTGCTACCTAATAAGATGAAACTGGCTATATCCCTACCTGGGATAAAGACTAATAAGTCTCGAGAATTGTAACTCTATTAGAGAGAATATACTTTGCCAGAAGTGATGAACACTCATGACTTTTCTGTGACTCAGATAGAATGATTTAAAAATAATACCTCTTTAAAAAGGGGGACAGTAAGATTGAATGGGGTAAATCTCACTACACTAAGAGGTACGAAAGACCTATTGTAATAGATGGGAAGAAGGGAGGAGGTGAGAACCACCTGAATCTTCCTCTCATCAGACTTGGCTTAAAGTTAACTTACACACACTCAGTTAAGTTAAGAAACTTATCTTACCTTTCAAGTATTAAAAGGGGGAAAGGGAGGGGGGTGGAAAAAGAGGAACTAACAGAAGGAAAGGAAGGAAGAAGGGGAAAAGGGAAAGGGGAAAGAAGGGGGAGGGGGTTGATATAGGAGGGTGAACACAGTGAAGGTGGTGGTATTCTGAAGCAAAATACTGGGAAAATGGATAAAGTGAAAAAAGGGGAAAATATAAACAGAGGAAGATGGCATGGAGGGAAATAAAGAGTCAATAATTATAAATTTGAATGTGAATGGGATGAACTCTCCCTTAAAACATAAACTATTAGCAGAGTGGATTTAAAACCAGAATCCTACAATATGCTGCTAACAAGAAAGTCATTTGAAGCAAAGAGATACATATAGAGTAAAGGTAAAAGGCTGGAGCAAAATATATTTTGCTTCAGCTGAAGTGAAAAAAAACAGAGGTAGCATTCCTTATCTTGGACAAAACAGATGAAAAAATAGATAGAATTAAAAGAGATAAGGAAGGAAACTATATCCTTCTAAAAGGTACTATAGACAATAAAGTAATTTCAATACTAAATTTGTATGCACCCAATGGTATAGCATCCAAATTCTTAGAGAAGTTGAAAGAGCTACAAGAATACATAGACAACAAAGCCCTACTAGTGGGAGAACTCAACTTCCTACTCTCAGATTTAGATAAATCTAATCATGAAATAAATAAGAAAGAAGTTGAGGGGGTAAATAAATTCTTAGAAAACCTAGATATGATAGACTTATGGAAGAAATTGAATGGGGATAGAAAGGAATATACTTTTTTTCCTGCAATTCATGGCACTTATACAAAAATTGACCATGTACTAGGGTATAAGAACCTAATGATCAATTGCAGAAAGACAAATAGTGTATACATCTTTCTCAGATCATAATACAATAAAAATCATATACAATATTGGATCAGGGAGATATAGACCCCCAAATAATTTGAAACTAAGCAACTTCTTTTTAAAGAATAAGTGGATCAAACAACAAATTATAGAAAGAATTAATTATTTCATCCTAGAAAGTGACAATAATGAAACAATGTACCAAAACCTTTGGGATTCAATCAATGCAGTTGTCAATGGATATATTATATTTTTAAATGCTTACATGAATAAATTAGAGAAAGAGGATATCAATGAACTAGATATGCAACTAAAAAATTAGAGAAAGAGCAAATTAAACCCCCTAATTAAATAGCAAATTAGAAATTCTAAAAAAGTTAAAGGACAAATTAATAAAATCAAAAGAAGAAAATTATTGAACTAATAAATAAAAACAAGAGTTAGTTTTTATCAAAAAACCAATATAATTGATAAACCTCTGGTCAATTTTATTAAAACAAAAGAAAGAAGAAAACCAAATTTCTAATAACATAAATGAAAAAGGTGAACTCACCACCAATAAGGAGAACATTAAAGTAATAATTCAGAATTATTTTGCCCAACTCTATGCCAATAAATTTGATATTCTAAGTAAAATGGATGAATATTTACAAAAATATAAGCTCCCCAGGTTAAATGAAGAGGAAATTAAATACCTAAACAGCCCTATCTCAGAAAAAGAAATTCAACAAGCCATTATTGAACTCCCTAAGGAATAATCTCCAGGACTAGATGGATTCACAAGTGAATTCTATCAAACATTTAAGGAACACCTGGTTCCAATTCTATATAAACTCTTTCAAAAAATAGGTGAAGACAGAACTCTGCCTCACTCTTTCTATGACACTAATATGGTGCTGATACCTAAATCAGGAAGAGTTAAAACAGAGAAAGAAAATTATAGACCTATCTCCCTGATGAATATAGATGCAAAAAATCTTAAATAAAATCTTAGTAAAACAATTACAACAAGTTTTCACTAGGATAATACACTATGACCAAGTAGGATTTATCCCAGGAATGCAGGGTTGGTTCAATATTAGGAAAACTGTTAGTATAATTAATTATATCAAGAACAAACCTATAAGAAATCATATGATTATATCAATAGATGCTGAAAAAGCTTTTGACAAAATATATCAGTTCCTACTAAAAACACTAGAGAGTATAGGAATAAATGGATTGTCCCTTAGAATAATAAGCAGTATCTATCTGAAACCATCAGGAAGCATTATATGTAACAGGGATAGGCTAGAGGCATTCCCAATAAGATGGGGTGAAACAAAGGTGCCCATTATCACCACTACTATTCAGTATTGTATTAGAAATGTTAGCTTCAGCAATAAGAGAAGAAAAAGAAATTGAAGGAATTAAAATTGGGAAGGAAGAGACAAAACTCTCATTCTTTGCAGATGACATGATGGTATACCTATAAAATCCCCCAAAATCATCTAAAAAACTACTCAAAATAATTATCAACTTTAACAAAGTCGCAGGATATAAAATAAACCCTCATAAATCCTCATCATTTTTCTCTATATATATATATGACTAGCAAGCTACAGCAGAAAGAACTAGAAAGAGAAATCCCATTCAAAGTAACCTCAGACAATATAAAATACCTGGGAGTCTATCTGCCAAGGCAGACTCAAAAACTTTTTGAAAACAATTACAAAGCACTTCTCACACACATGAAATCAGATTTAAATAACTGGGAAAATATCAACTGCTCATGGATAGATTGAACTACTATAATAAAAATGACAATTCTACCAAAACTAAACTATCTGTTTAGTGCCCTACCAATCAAAATTCCAAAAAATTACTTTAATGAGTTAGAAAAAGTTTTAAGTAAATTTATATGGAGAAATAAAAAGCTAATAAATTCCAGGGATTCAATGAAAAAAAGTGCAAAAGAAATCGACTTAGCCTTACCAGATCTAAAATTATATTATAAAGCATCAGTCATGAAAACTGTCTGGTAAATAGAGTGGTGGATCAGTGGAATAGACTAGACACAATAGCAGGATATGATTACAGTAATCTGTTGTTTGATAAAAACCAAAGAGTCCAGCTATTGGGATAAAAACTTTCTCTTCCATTAAATACTGTTGGAAAAATTGGAAGTTAGTATGAAGAAACTTAGATTAGATCAATACCTCATACGTTATAACAAGATAAGATCAAAATGGATGCAGTATTTAGACATAAAAAAAATATTATAAGCAAACTAGAAGATGAAAGAGTAGTTTAGTTGTTAGATCTATAGAAAGGGAAGCAGTTTATGACCAAGGAAGAAATAGAGAATATCATTAAAAACAAACTAGATAATTTTGATTACATTAAATTAAAAGGCTTTTGAACAGACAAAACCACTATAACCAAAATCAAAAGAAATGTAGTAAATTGGGAAACAATTTTTGCAACTAGTATTTCTGACAAAGGACTCATTTCTAAAATATACAGAGAACTGAGTTAAATTTTCAAAAAACAACCAGGCCATTCCCCAATTGACAAATGGTCAAAAATATGTAAAGGTAATTTACAGATGAGGAAATCAAAGTTATCCATAGTCATATGAAAAAATTGTTCCAAATCACTACTTATTAGAGAAATGCAAATTAAAGTATCTCTGTGGTACCATCTCACACCTCTCAGACTGACCAATATGGCCAGAAAGGACAATGATCAATGTTGGAAGGGATGTGGGAAATCTGGGACACTAATACATTGTTGATGGAGCTATGAACTCATCCAATCTTTCTGAAGAGCAATTTGGAATTATGTCCAAAGAGCAACAAAAATGTTTATACCCTTTGATCCATTAATACCACTACTGGGTCTATACCCTGAAGAGATTATGAAAAAGGGTAATAACATCACTTATACAAAAATATTCATAGCAGCCCTGTTTGTGGTTGCAAAGAACTGTAAATTGAGTGAATGTTCATCAATTGGGGAATGGCTGAACAAATTGTGGTACATGTACATTATGGAACACTATTGTTCTATTATAAACCAGGAGGGATGGGAATTCAGAGATGCCTGGGAGGATTTGAATGAATTGATGCTCAGCGAGATGAGCAGAACTAGAAAAACATTGTATACCCTAACAGTAACATGGGGGTGATGATCAAACTTGATGGAGTTATTCATTCTATCAGTGCAACAATCAGGGACAATTGTGGGCTGTCTATGATGGAGAATACTACCTGTATCCAGAGATAGAATCGTGGAGTTTGAACAAAGACCGAAGACTATTACTTTTAATTTAGAAAAAAAAATTATCTTTTTATGTAATTTTGCTATCTCTTATACTTTTTTTCTTCCTTAAGGATATGATTTCTTTCTCATCACATTTAACTTTGATCAATGTATTTCATGGAAGCAATGTAAAGACTAATGGACTGCCTTCTGTGGGGGTGGGGGAGGGAAGAAAGTTTAGGGGAAAAATTGAAAAACTCAAAATAATTAAAATATTTCTTAAAAAAAAAGAAAAGAAAGACTTCCATGAACTGATGTTGAGCAAGATGAGTAGAACCAGAAGATTATGTACCCTAAAAGCAACATGGAAGTGATGATCAACCTTAATGGACTTGCTCATTCCATCAGTACAATAATCAAGGACAATTTTAAGGTGTCTGCAATGGAGAATGCCATCTATATCCAAAGAAAGAACTGTGGAGTTTAAACAAAGAACAAAGTCTATTACCTTGAATTAAAATAATAAGTTGTCTTATGCACTACTGTAATTTTGTTATCTCTAATAATTTTTTCTCTCAACACATTCAATTGTGATTAATGCATAATATGGAAACATTGTAAAGATTATCAAATCACCTTCTGTGGAGGGGGAGGGAAGGTAGGGGGAGGGGAAAAGTATAAAATTCAAAAACTTATCAAAAATGTTAGGTAGAAACTACTATTGCATATAAATTGGAAAACAAATAAAATATTTATATAATAAAAAATAAAGACAAGAGCCCTAATCTGTGGATGAAATAATCTTATTATCAATGTATCTTCTACTATCAAATGTAATGGGCTTCACTTTTAATTGCCTTATTGGCTATATCAATTCTAAGTAACTGAATGACTGTTACTATTAATTAATGCGAGATCTCATAAGTTTTCATCATATATCATCCTCCAGTCTTCTCTTGGTTCTGCCTGACAGAGTTTTGAGGAACTTGATATATAGATTTTCAGAGCAATTCTCATACTATCTGATTGTCCATCTGACCTCTATAAACCCTCATTCACCAATGGCATTAAGAGTCTGAGACTTCCTAGTAGCCTCCTTTGTTTCTTTTCATCAGTTCACTTCTGCATCATTATGCTAGGTGGTGCAGTAGATAGAGTTTTGGGTGTTCAAGTCAGAAAGACTCAGCTTCTTGAGTTCAAATCTAGTCTTAGATACTTGATAACTAGTGACCCTCGTAAAGTCTTACTTTCCTCATCTATAAAATTATCTAGAGATAGAAATGACAAGCCATTCCAGTATATTTGCCAAGAAAACCCCAAATAGGATCACAAAGTATCTGACATAGCTAAAATGAATGACCAACAAAAAATAATTGCTATGGTACATCTCAGTCAGGAATCCAAAGATGTTCTCTAGAAAATGACTTGAACATTTCATATGGGATCCATTATGATGGTACTGGTAAGTTGATAGTGCCTTAATGATTAGTACAATCACTGGCTTGGACACCAGGCTCCTACCTATGGGGGATGGTATTGCTACTGATTCACAGGTTTCTGAAATGATAGTTTTACCTAATTCTTCTCCTGTTCTCTAGCAGATCTTTCACTTCATCTTCACTCAATCCCTCTCTCCCCAGGAAGTTTTTAAAATTTTTTTAAAAAAACTTTCTTCCTATCTCCTCATTAACAGTGAAATAATTAATTCAAAACTGGTACCATTAACAATTATTCTTTTGGGATACTAGAATACCGCACAGCTTCAGGCAATTAACATGACACCTATACCTATTATTGATTCCTATGTACAGCATAAGTTTACTTTAATCATTTTTTTGTCACAGACTCCTTGAATAGTCAATCTGGAGAAGCCCAGGGACCCCTTCTCAAAATCATGTTTTTAAAGGCACAGAGTAACCAACTATTTTAAAATACAGTTATTAAAATGTTTTCTTAAATGTTCACAGGCCCTGGATTAAGAACTGCCACAAGGCATTTGTAGCTTAGTAAAACAAAGCCTTTCCTCTATTTTCAGTGTCCTTACTTGGCAATCCTCTCCAAACTAGTAGGTCTTGATGAGAAGACATTCCTATTTTGGGGCACTTGTTTTTAAAAAATTGTAAAACTATAGTGAATTCTTAGCTCTGTACTAACCTATGCAATATATGAAATGTCCTAAAAGTGTTTAAGTTTTAAGAAAAAAGGCATAAAACATTGTAAGACTTTTAGGACACTCTGCATAGTAACAGCTCAATAATGTCTCCTTAGCAAAAAATATCTGTTATATATGTATAATAATATTTTAAGGTTTGCATTTATCTTCTTATTTGAGTCTTATAAAACACCATGAAGCAAAAGCTCTAGGCATTATTATCCTCAGTTTATACATTCAGAAATTTTTGGAGCAAAGTCAAGATGGATGCATGAAGCCAGCACATTCCCAGAGCTTTTCCCAACACAACTTTAAATGAAGCCTCTACATAGATCTTAAAGCTAGAGATTCTACCAAAAAAAGAGAAACACAAGTTCTCAACTGAAGATATTGTGGAGGATCTTCAGTATATCTCTGTCTCTTTGGGGATTAAAGGGAAATAGAATACATAGATGGTAGAGTGGGCAAGTTAGCGGGAGGCTCTCAGCCACAGCACAGCCAAAGTCCCAGCTCAGCAAGGCAGTTAGATAGCAGGTCAGTAGGGAGGGTCCCAACTGCAGACAAAATTCAAGCCCTGAAATACTAGGGCAATAGACAAGACTGGGTTGGAAACAAACTCTGAATAGGCAATACCTAGACTGCATAGGCAACACCTTGGCAAGAGATAAACCAGGGATCAGTTCCTAGCCCCAGCACAAAAAGTTGGGGACTACACTCTCTGTACACCAGGAATAGAACTCAACTATCAAAATGAGCAAAAAGAAAACAAAAAATATATAAACCATAGAAAGCTGCTATTCAGATATGGACAATAAAAATGCTGTCTCGGAAGAAGAAAGCGGTGACAAATTGCCTACATGTGAAGACTCAAGGAAGTTTATGAATTGGCCTCAAATGCAAAATCTCATGGAAGAGCTTAAAAAGGATTTTAAAAACCAAAAAAGGAAGGAAGAAGAAATCTTAAAAAAAGAAACGAGAGCTGTGCAAGAGTATTATGAAAAATGGAATGAAGAAATTAACTCCTTTAAAAAAAAGACCAATTAGGGCATCTAGGTGGTGCAGTGGATAGAGCACTGGCCCTGGAGTCAGGAGTACCTAAGTTCAAATCCAGCCTCAGACATTTAATAATTACCTAGCTGTGTGGCCTTGGCCAAGCCACTTAAGCCCATTGCCTTGTAAAAAAAAAAAAAAAGACCAATTGGAAAAAGTCACCAAATGAATGACCAAATTGAATGACCTTCATCTTAAACTGCAGCTTATTCAACTATAGTCTATTCTGTGTGATATTGCTATACTGTCGAACCCATTCACATATGTCTGGGGAGGCATAAACCAAAGACAACATGAATCTGGATATGGATACACTCATAATTCACCAAAAAGTAAAATTAACCAACTAGAAAAAGAATGCAACTCATTTAAAACTAACATTAACTAACTGGAAAAGGAAATACAAAAGCTAACTAAAGAAAATAATACCCTAAAAATTAGAATTGGACAAATAGAAACTATTGACTATGAGACACCAAGATTCCATCAAATAAAAACAAATGGCTGAAAAAATAGAAGAAATGTGAAGTACCATTTAGGAAAAGCAAACAACCTGGAAAATAGAGAAGAGATAATTTATGAATTTTTAGTCTACCTGAAAGTCCCAATCAAAAAAAGACCCTAGAAAATATCTTTCTAAAAATTATCATGTAAAACTGCCCTAATATTCTAGAGCAAGACAAAATAGTCCTTGAGAGAATCCACGGATCACCTCCAGAGAGACCCTATAATAAGAACTCCAAGGAATATTGTAGTCAAGTTCCAGAGTTCTCAGCTGAAGGAGAAAACACTACAAGTGAAAAAAAAGCAATTCAAATACCAAGGAGGCACAAACAGAATTATGCAGAACTCCTCTTTATCAGTTTCAACATTAAAGGATCAGGGGATCTGGAATAAGTAAATCTTAGAGACTTACTTAGAGCACTCAAAAGTTCAGCCAAAGTCACAGAGAAAGTTAGTGTCAGAAGCAGAACTTAAAAGGCCAGTATTTCTATCTCCAAGATTGACAGTGACTTTGGTCACACAATAACCCAGATCTTTGGATAAGAAATAAGGAATGATACTTTTAATACAATGGTCTATAGCTATTCAAACAACTGTTTTCTCTGTAAAAGTTACAATAGAAAATATACCTCCAGTTTTATAGTCAAGTAAAGAAAAAATAAGCCAAAAATCACGGTTTCTTCCATGATTCCTGCTGTATATTCATAAATATTACTTTGACTCAGTACTCAAACAGTTTTTCATACAAAAAATACAGTCCTAGACAAACACTCCCCAAAGTAAGCTCTAAGTCTCAGCAAACTTGTCACTCCTTTGAATGACCTTCATCTTAAACTGCAGCTTATTCAACTATAGTCTATTCTGTGTGATATTGCTATACTGTCGAACCCATTCACATAACGTCTGGGGAGGCATAAACCAAAGACAACATGAATCTGGATATGGATACACTCATAATTCCTCATCCCTACCCAGCCCCAAAGTATTGAGAATCTATAAAATGTCCTGTGCTTTTACTCCTATGCTAGGATTTTTAAATGCTACAAAGAGAGTATATACCATAGATTTTGTTTTTGCTTCCTGCCCATCAACTCCAAAATATGCTACTTGCTTCCTCCCATATTTCTTTTATTTAGGGCAGAAATTGAACTTTCAGCTCATTCCACCTTCTATCTACAAATCTTGATTTCTTTTGAAATCTTTTTGATTTATTTTCTTCCATTAGATTGAAAGTTACTTGAGAGCAGCAACTGTCTTTCTTTTTCTTATTTGCTTAGCAATAAACTCATTGCATAATGACTCACATAGTAAGTAACTTAATAGATGTTTACTGAATTGCATTGGAACTATCCTGAGCTCTCCTGGATGATCTTTTAACTTACTTTGTCCAGAACAGGCCACAACCTCATTTTCTGGTCCATATCTACAAGCCATGTAGATTTTTCTTGTATTGTCTTCTCTTATTAGAATGTAAGTTTCTTTAAGGTCAGGGATTGCCTTGCTTCAGTTTGTATCTACAGTACTTAATGAATCTTCCATCCATCCATCTATCCATCTATCTATGCATCTATCTATGCATCTATCTTTTCTACTATCTATCACTTCCTCCTCTAGTACTATTCTAGCTATTAGTACTACTATGTCACCATCCATAGTTTTCATTTATATAATCCTTTTTAAGATTAGAAAAACACCTTACAAATATTATCTCCATTGATCTTCATAACAACTGTGGAGGGTAGGTGCTGTTATTATTGCCACTTTGCAGAGAAGGAAATTGAAGTAAAGTGAGATTGAGTGATTAGATCAGCATCAAACACCTAGTAAGGATCTGAATTATAGCTGAACTCAGATTTTCCAGACTCTACTTATGGCATTCTATCTACTGTGACACCTAGCTTTCTCAGAGGTTCTCTCCATTACTATTTTAAGAATGAGATAAAGAGACCAGATGTCTCAAATCAAGTGAGTGTGCCAGGAATAGGACTCAGTCTCTTAGCTCTCCTCCTCAAGAAGCTCCCAGTCTTATTCATTGTTGAGTAGGGTGGCAATCATTCTTTAGATCTGTGATTCTATTCTCATTGAATTAGAGGAGTTTTTGCCTTCATCCCTGGAGACAAGCTCCAGGCTGTGACATTAGCCAGGCCTAAGGGAGGTTGTGCAATATTAGGAAATATCATTGAGCTGCTGAACAGTTGATCCTTCCTTCACTGCCTTAGGCACAATTTCTGTGTCCCACATGCCAAAAGGAATGGAAACAAAGAGAGAGGAGGAAAGAAACAAGTGTATCTTTTGCTCTGATTAACAAGACCCAGGGGGACTACAGTCAGGCTTATTGGATATGTCTGGGCAAAGAAAGGATGTATGAGAATAGAGGAGTTACCAATGGTCCAAATCTGGCAATCAGTAGCATGTGTCAGGGAATAAATGAGCTCAGGATTTACCTCAAGTGACACTCCTCTCTTAAGTCCTAGGACTATTCATTGGAACTCAGCCAAGAGGGATATGGTTACATTCAGGCTGATTTTATGAAAAACATACTCCCCTCCCTCAATCTGTAGAATAAATTAGACATTTTTGAAAAGTTAATTCTATTGTCTTATGTCTTCTACCATGTCTTCTACCCTTTTATACATGTAGCATTTTTACATTTCGTAAAACTTTTTCCTCACAGTAAACCTGGGAGGGAGATAGTCTTGGTCTTTGGATTCTAGTCCTGAACTCTTTCCACACTATTCAGGTAAAAGAAGAGTACCAGTATTCACACCATTCAATTTTGTTTATTCCTCATGTCCTAGACTTGAGAGTTTGTCACTGACCTTAGCCAACAGGGCCAGGAGGTAGTCCCTTGAGATTCGAGGGCAGTTGCTATGAAAGGTGTTGGAGATACTGCAGAATCCCATACAATGGGATTTGGAAATCAGTGAGAAAGAATATGTGAACTTGGTGTCTTTTTGTAACAAAAAAAAACCCCTTCATTTGAAGTGTTAAAAATTATCTACAAGCTCATTCCCTGGATCAGTGTGACGTTTTCCATTGCTCTTCTATCTCCTCTAATGAAGAGAGACACCTTGCTTCCCTTCTAATGCCCAAGCTTCAGGGCATGGCAGGCAGTCTGGAGACTCCTGGAGTCAGGAGATTTAGATGAGCATTATGTTCCATTGGGCCCCGTTTGATCTTTATACCATCAACACAGGGCCCAACAACTTCTCTGTTTTCCCCTTGCTTGCTGTCAAGTCACCCCTGGACTCTTTGATGTTCAAAGAAATTCTGATCTATTTGCCATGTCCTTTGTAACTAAGTGTGCAGTTGGCAGAATTTTCCCCAAATCAAGTCAGGGCAGATTGGGATTCAGAGCCCCCATTTGAAGCACCTCCTTAAACAGTTAGAAGTAGAAAGAGGAAATTCCTCAAGAAAATTCCCAACTCCACTGGGTCAGAACTGAAGCATTAACCCTTTCCCCACTATCTAGGGAAAAGAAAACAAGAGATGAGTATGAATTCCAAATTAGTTACTGCTCCTTCGAACTAGTGACATTATTCGTTCTGTAGTGACACTATTCCTTCTCTATTCTAGCTATATTTTGCTCTCCCATCCTAACACCCTATCCCTTCACCTTCTAACACAATAGAAAGACAAACTGAAAAAGAATCCCAGAGTGTCAGAGGTAGATAGAAATAATTTATAGCCTATTTCTGAACACAAATCCTATTGCAGCATCCCCAAGTGGTCATCTTGAGATAAAAATCTACAGAGATGAAGAACTCACTTCCTTCTGAGGCAGCCCTACCTTACAGATACTTGCTAGAATATTTTCCCTCAAATCCAAACTGTCTCTATCTCTTTATGACTTTTACTGACTTTTCCAAGTCTGTCATATAGAATGTTTAGTTCAGTTCTTCTTCCCTAGGACTTCAAATACTTGAAACCAGTTATTATTATATCTCTCCTAGATTTTCCATTTTTTTCATGTTAAAGCATTTTATTTTCTTCAGTTGTGTATTTTCCTTCAAACTAATAAAATATGTATTAAGGGTTATTTGTAGCAAAATATATTGATTACTTTTCTCTTGCCAAAATTGTTGCCAAAATATGGTGCTCAGAACTAGACACAGTATTCCCAAAATGGTCTGAAAAATTTCCCTACTCTACCTCCAGAGTATGATGAAACTAGCACCAGTCTCACTGTCTATTAATGAAAGCCTTTTTTAAATGAAACTCTGACTATTAATAAAAGTCAAGATGACATTTGCTTTGTTTGTCTTTCATGTCCTGACTGTTAATTCAATTTAGTTTATTAATCTTCCAGTGCTGTTGTTTTATGACATGCTGTCTAGCCATGTCTTTCCAACTCTTTATTGTGTGGTTTATTGTTTTATATCCAAGTATATATTCTTTTCCTGTTTATTTTTTAAAAAATATTTTAAAAGACTGGGGTTCTATATTTCACCTAGGTTGAAATACAGAAACTACTCAGGACCTGCTCACACTCTTGATTGGCATGGAAGCTTTTACCTGCTTTATATATGATCTGGGTTATTTTATCCCTTTTTAGGTAATCTGGTGGCCTATAAACTTTTCTGTGCAGTGAAAATAATCTTTATTTGATTTCTGGTACACATTTCTTTTTAGACTTTTGCACAATTTCTTTCTAAGACTGTATTTGGTACTTTCTGATACTTCTAGGCTGGGACATTCCTTCTAGCTACTATTCCATTCCCTCTTTTTCTTTAACCTCCTTGAGAAGGCCGATTGCAATTCATTCCTCCATTTCTTTCCTCTCTATCTTTCTTTGTCTCTCTATCTTTACCTGTCTATGTGTCTGTGTGTTTGTTTCTCTGTCTCTGTCTCTCTGTCTCTCTGTCTCTGTCTCTGTCTCTGTCTCTCTCTCTCTCTCGCTTTTTTTCTCAACTCTTTGAAGTCTGGCATCTGATCCACTTATTTAACTGAAACTCTTCAAAGTTACCAACAATCTCTTGGTTGTCAAATTTATTGTCAAATTTCTTAAGCTTCATTCATCTTGATCTCTCTGCAGTCTTTGATACTGCTGATAATCCTCTTCTCCTTTATACTTTCCTCTCTCTCTAGGTTTTTGTAATCCTAATCTATCCTAATTTTTCTCCTACCTATCAAATTACTTCTTTTTCTGCATTTTTCTCCAGTTCACATACAGTAATGGTGAATATCTCCAAGGTCTTGTGTTGGGCTCTTTTTACTTCTATAGTTACCTTTGGTGTCTCATCAGCTCCCATAGATTTAATTATAGTTCTATGCTAATGATTCTCAAATGTACTTATCCAGGCAAAGCCTTTCTCCTAATCTCCAACTACTTACTGGACATATTGAAAAGTCAATCAAATTGGATGTCCAGTAGACATTTAAAATTTAATATGTCCAAAACTGAACTTTTTATCTTTCTCCCTCCTGAAACTCCCTGAAACTCTGTCTCTATCTCTGTTTCTCTCTCTCTCTCTCTCTCTCTCTCTCTCTCTCTCTCTCTCTCTCTCTCTCTCTCTCTCTTCCTCCCTCCCTCCCCTTCCCAACTCCAAATGCCCTCCCATCCTAAATAACCTTATATTTAAACACCATTATCATCATTATGCCATTATGTTTATTCTTCTTATATTTATTCTATACTTTTCTTAAAAGATGCATTCAGATGACTTTTGAAGTTCCTATACTTCATTTTTATTAATTCTACTTTTTATTTTTAGTTTTTATCTTCAAGACTTCAAAAATTTGACACTTTGGCTTTTCTTTCCCTAACTTCAATCCTAGGACATCTTGTAGCTTTTCATTTTGAATCAATAATCTCTTTCTTTCAAACAGCTAGGTAGGCTACTGACAAATACTGTGTGGAAGCTTGAGATTCAAGTCTGTGATTTATGTTTGTCATTGGAACTGGCAAATCACCCTAGTTCTGAGGAGCATAGTAGAATACTCAACTGATATAATACCCACATAGATCTTGGAGCATGTGTAGATATTCTGTATCTGGTTCTGGAATGCTAACCAATTGAAAAATCAATAGTCAGCTGGGGGGTGTGGTCTGGCATT
Source organism: Macrotis lagotis (assembly GCF_037893015.1). NCBI lineage: Eukaryota > Metazoa > Chordata > Mammalia > Peramelemorphia > Peramelidae > Macrotis > Macrotis lagotis. The sequence goes on along the minus strand of NC_133658.1, from coordinate 143,369,878 downwards.
TATTGGTCTTTCATGCTCTACTACACTAGATGAGACATAGTGATGTAAGTGGATAGGCCTTGTACCCTCCTCATCTAAAGCTAACATGCATTCTATGATCATTATTCTTTGAATCTTTGTATTTGTTCTTTCCTGTTTTAAATAAAAGAGATTGAAGATGGTTATGATCTTGTGAGCTTTGAAAATTCAAGAAAGAGAATCATTAGTGTCAAGGAGCTGGAGCCCTTGCTAGAATTTACTAGAAGCTAGAGAGTGAGGAGATAGATATGAATGACTTTCTTGATCTAGCCTATTAATAATAGAGATGTGGACTCATCCACACATTAGTCATGCTATTTGGAAGTAAACTTGATGAAATGAATATTATATAGAAAGTATTTTAATTCTAAGTCCACTTTCCTCAAAAAAATCAAGAAGGCACAAGATCCTAGGTATTGGGGGAAATCTGTTCTTTAATGTAAGTATGACCTCAAGTCTCTTCTTCAAGTCACAGTGATTTTCCTTAATTCCATATCTGACCATGTCACTCATACTCATTCAATTCTAGTGGCTCCCTATTGTCTTTTAAAGTCCCTGACAGACTGGCCTCACTGAATAATACTCCCCTTCCTGAATTCAGAGATCAAGTCAAACTGGCCTCTGCTTTGTTCTTCAACAAAGACTATACTTTTGTATTGGCCTGTCCCATGTACCTCTAATTCATAGAATCTCTTTATTCTTTCAATATGCATCACCTTCTCTATGAAACCTTTCTTGATTCCCCCCACAACTCCTAATGCCCTCCCCTCCCAAAAAACCTTATATTTAACACCATTATGTTTATTCTCCTCATATTTATTCTATACATACTGTATTCTCATCTTCACCATTAGAAGGTAAGCTTCTTACGATCAAGAATTGTTCCATTCTTTGAGCTTGAGCTTGTATCCCAAGTACCTACCTTAGTGTCTGACATAAATCATCTTGAATCCTATCCAATGCCATTTCCATCATATTACATTGCTTCTCTTTCAACCTAGTCTTCCTAGAACAATCACAAGATTTTTAAAGGTCTAGGACCAAGCATCTATACATTCTCTTTCTTTGTTTACCTAACACATATCACAGCAGAATGAACCTAGCAGGAAATTAGCAAATCTGCTGAATAATTGCCTACTAGCAGTTGGCCTGATTTTCAAACAGAACAGATTCTCCTCTGGAATGTTTTGGTAAGGAGGCAGAAAGAAAGACTGGATAACCTTTTCAGGTTCTCCTCTAGTGGCTTATGGATGAAGTATGGTTTTTCCTCCTGCCTCTTCTCCCGGGCTTGTCTGTCATCTCAGTATTCTCAACTCTTCTCAAAGTAGAAACCTGGCCTTCATCATAATTTAGAATCCATCTGCTGAACACAGTTTCTTGTTGATTCAATTTCTGTCTTTTAGTAGCTGCTTGTAAGAGACTGGTTAACAACTCTTGCTTTCAACATACAGTATATACAGTGTGGTTGTTAATCACTTCCAAATGCCCCCTAGACTTCGGGTTATATTGTTTCAATTGTTAATTTTTTAAATCTCTGAAATAAGTCCTCTGCACTGAGACATGTGCTCCAAAGTGATTCCTCTCTGGTCTGTACTTTTAAAGAACATACATGTGGTTTGATTCAACAGGAGAACTGAAAGGGGGAGGGGAGGACATGTTCCATAATTTCTTACTTATCCTCCTTTGAGTCCTGACTCTGCCAAAGCTCTTGGCTAGATTCCAGAAAACAGCACATTTGATAACGCCCAATGTATTTGGAGGCTAAAGGATATGTTTTGGGTATGTACTATTCCATAATTATGCTTTTGTAAGGAAAATTTTTGTCTTGAGAGTAAACAGAAAGTCTGATTGGGGTTTCCCTTGGTGTTTCACCTATGGTGGGGGAGGAAGAAAGAAAATAGAAAGACAAAGAAAGAAAAAAGAAAGGAGTACTCAGAGAGAGAGAGAGATAGAGACAGAGATATATAGAGAAATACACAGAGAGAGAGTCAGAGATAGATAGAAAGACAGACATGCAGAGAAAGGAATGGATTTGGTAGAGGCTAAAGCTTAGGCTGTAGTTAGTAAAATTAAAAAAAAATTAAATGGTAGAATCAGTTGTGAGAAAGACATAGCATTAGGAACTCTTCAGTGTTCTATCAGCTGAATGACTGAAGTGTTAAGGTGGCAAAGAGAAAACTAATTTTGTTTCTAGAAAGCTAGATGGGCTAAGTGGCATTGTCTGAGGAACTTAGAAGCCCTGTTGTCCCCATTCATGAGTGTCAGTCTTCAGATGACTGTCCCAGACATGACACTCTCTGTTGACTATAACCCATACTACTCTTTGTGAAGAACATTGTTACAGTTTAAACCTAAATTCCCAAAGGAAAAGTTCAACAGTTATTCCTTTTCCATAGCCATTCTCAGATGAAACGAAAATTGTATTTCTGTGGAATACAATGATCTGGGGGATGAGCATTTTTGTACCTTTGACTGTTTGAAAAAGGAAAAATCATAAGGTCATTTCTGATAAGATAAAGAACTCAAATCCTCACTTTTCTACCTATAGAATGAGCTTGAGCAAGATAATTTACCTCTTTGTACCTTACTTTTCATCTGTACAATGAGAGAACCTGGACTAAAATGGATGAAGAGGCATTATTTAATATTTTTAGAATCTATTATCCAGTCTTTTGGGAGAATAAACATAGAGAGGAGAGCAGTAGCTAAGGAGAGTTATAGGGAAGGTGAGAGAGGCTGAAGGGAAGTAGATTGACACTCTCTATCCTGGAACAATATCAGAACTGAACAAGGTTTGCATTTCCATATTTGGATGGGGAGAAGGGAAAGGGAAGAAGAGGATACTTTGTCTAAGGGACTATGGAGGAGGTTATAGTCAAGTAAAGCATGTCTGATGCTCTTTAAATAATGTTCCCAGAAAGGTAGTCACCATTCAGGAGAATGGAGACTCAGGTTAGAGAATGAACTCCTTCCAGCTCTCCGTCTTTGAAACTAGAAGGAACAGATCAAACTTTTGAGGAATTATCTTTATGCTTATTTGAAAGTCAATGTCAATGAACATTTATTGAGAGCTTAAGTGTAAGGCATACAAAGAAAGGCAAAAGATAGTCCCTACTCTCAAGGAACTCAAAATCTAATGGGGGGAGACAAAGATACAAATAAGCTATAGAGCAAGTGAATTGGAAATGACTCCAGTACTAGAATTAAGGGGGATAGGCTGGCTTTTGTTCATAAAATGAAGTATAGTAAGGTTTAGTTGAAAGATCACCCATCTTAGATTTAGGGGAAAATTAGGTTCAAATTTTAGTTCTGATATTAGATGAATTGGAGAAAATAATGTTAATAGTATTTACCTTACAGGGTTTTAAGAAACATATGAAATAATGCATATAAATTATATTATAAATGTTAAAGTTATATATAGAGATAATTATATATATATGTATATATAATTTTTCTTCAATAATAACACTTCCTTGAATGGGATGGATGGAATCCAAAATGATCCTATTCTACTCCAAATTCCACTGTACAGTTAACAGTGCCACCCCCTGATGCCAGAACCAGGCTATGGAAGGCAGGTTACATTAAGCCAATAGGCATCTTTCTGACACTGTCACCCTCTGTCATCAGAGTGGTAGTTGGGAATCTGCCCTTTGAGAAAATGCAACAGCAAGAAGGGAGCATGAGACTAAAGGGGTCACTTGTGGACTATTATTGAGTTCTGATTTGAATCGGTGACATCAGTGTGAGCATTCCTTGTCTTCCTGACAGTGCCAAACAATAAATGATAAATTGTTCATGATGGTTCAGCCAAAAAGGGGGAACTTTTCAGGGGAGGTCAAGATGTTATTTATTAAAACAAAACCAAAAAAATTCTTCCCCAAACCACCATTCCCTAATTCCACCCACAAATCCAACAAGAGGATGCAATAAGCAGCAGCCAATGAAAGAGTGAGCACCAAGGAGCAACCGAGAGAGCCAACCAGACGTGGAGGAGGAGACTAGAAGAAGGGGATGGGATGGAAGTAGGGAGAGACATTTCAGACTGGGATTAAAGGGGAAGTTTGGGACAAAAAGAATTAACTTTTAACCTGCTCTGCTTCCCAGTAAATTTTCACCAGATCTGCATGTGTGTGGGAATGTACTGTCTCCCCCACACATCTGGGCACACCCCTACATCACTTCTTTTACAACTGTTTCATATGTGTGAGGTCAACAGGTGGGAAATCATTTCCAGCATCAATCCTGTCCCTCTTTCCCCCTCCCACTTCCTTGCCACTTCCTTGCAATACCCTCACCCAGGACTGAAAAAAGAACCAGTTTGCTTTCACAAAACCTTCAGTTTAAGCAGGTTTTTTCCTATTCCAAATTGTTTCCTTTCTGTCACTTCAATATATATTTATAAAGAATCTACTTTATGCAAAAACCTATGACCCTCATAACTGAATAGTTTCTCCTATGGGTAGGGTCCTATGGACATTTGACAATTGCCACAAGTTCTGATTAAAAAAAAATAATCCCCTAACTTTTGGTCCCCAGTTTCCTTGTGGGTCTATAGGAAAACTAAGTGCTTGAATTTTTAGTTCAAGCATTAGAATTTCATGGAATAGGAGACAAACAATGGTTTTCATTGATCAAAATTAAATAACCTAGGGCTGCTATCTTCACCATCTTTCCATATTCAAATAAAATAAAAAGGAATGACATCTAAGAAAGCAAACAATCCTCCAAATTATATCTCAGTGTCTGAACTCCTATTTGGTCACTTGAGATTTACTTCAATTCAAGAAACTTTTGTTGAATGTAATGATCCCAAAGTAAAAGGAGGGTAAGGAGGCTGTAACAAACTGCTAGTGGCAACTTATGAGTAAAAAATGACTTAAAAGGCATAAGTGAGGGGAATCTAGGTGGTGCAGTGGATAGAATACTGGCCTGGGAGTTAGGAGGGTCTAAGTTCAAATCCAACCTCAGATATTTAATACTTGTCTAACTATGGGACCTTGGAAAAGTCACCATTGCCTTGCAAAAATAAAAAAAGGCATGAGGGAGGATGTGTATCATCTGGTAGACAAGTTACACAGAAAATGAGGAGGAGGAAGAATAGATGGATAAGAGTAAAATTTCTAGCAATTGAATAAATTCTTATATTGGAGATTTAAAGTCAATTAGTCAATAAAATTTGTTATTATTAGGACAGCTAGGTGGTGCAGTGGATAGAGCACCAACCCTGGAGTTAGGAGGACCTGAGTTCAATTTTGGACTCAGACACTTGCCACTTACTAGCTGTGTGACCCTGAGTAAGTCACTGAATCTTTGTCTCACATCTGGGGCCATTTCCAGTCATCCTGATTCATATCTGTCCCTGGACCCAGATGACTTCAGAGAAGAAAGTAAAGCTGGTGACTTAGCACAGCCCCCTCACTTAAATACAATTCATGTTCTTGTCATAGCATCACCTCCCTGATGTCATGGTCTTCTTCGAGAACAAAAGACAATCAATAACAAGAATTTATTAAGTGCCTAAACTATGCAAAGCATTGAAAAATACAAGGAAAAACTAAAAAAAAAAGGTTTCCTGCCTTCAAGGACTTTACAGTCTAATAGAGGAGACTATTCATGTACTTAAGTATGTAGAGGGCAGCTAGTGGATAGAGGACTGACCTTGGAGTCAGGAGGATGGGAGTTCAAATCTGGCCTCAGACACTTGACTCTTACTAGCTGTGTAACTCTGGGCAAATCACTTAACCTTGATTGCTTCCCATCCAGGGACATCTCCAGTCATCCTGATTCTTATCTGACCATTGGACCCAGATGACTCTGGAGGAGAAAGTGAGACTGGTGACTTAGCACAGTTCCCCCCTCACTCAAATCCAGTTCATGTGTTTGTCATGGCATTACCTCCCTGTCATAGTTGTCTTTGAAACTGAAGGACAAACATTTCATATATATATATACACACACACACATATATATATATAATATATATTTATACATAAGTATAACTATATAGAGAATAAATTGGACATGATTAAAGGGAAGAGGAAAATCACTAACATAGAGAAGATCAAAAAATACCTTGTGGAGAAGATGAGATATTATCTGGGTCTTAAAGGAAGCCAGGAAAGCCAGGTTGAGGAAATGAATAGGGAAAGCATTCCTGGCATTGGGGACAGCCAGTAAAAATGCTCAGTCTGGAGATGGAGTGTTTTGTCTCAGTATCATTGAATTGCAGTACAATGTGAATTGTGGTTGGCTAGGTGGCACAATGGACAGAGTACCAGGCCTAGAGTCAGGAAGACTCCTCTCGATGAATTCAAATATGGCTTACTTACTAGTTTATTAACTACTATGATCTTGATTTTCTAGGTGTTCATTGGTTATTTTTTAAATGCTAGGTTCTAAAGTTTTACCAGAAAAGTGAAGCCAAGATTACCATCCTCTAGGTTACAGACTATACTCTTTGTTTTTTAAATAACTACAACATTTTTACCTCTTCATGTTCCTGGCATCTCCCCAATTCTCCACAGTATTTCAAAGATCCCTGACAATAGTTCTTTATTCACATCTGTAAGTTCTTTTTTTTTAATAGCCTCATGATTATTTGCCATTCCTCAAGCCTTTCCCCACCCAATCCTTCCTCTCTATAGCCACCACAGGGACTTTCCTAAAATACATGTCTAACCATGTCCTTCATTCAATAAATTCCAGTTATCTCTAAGATCGATAAATTCCTATTATCTCTCAGATCAGATAAATACGTATGTTTGTTATTGAAAACTCTTCATAACCTGATCCTCTCTAGCCTTCTTTCTTTTTATTTCCCCTCCAGTCATACTGGTCTTCTTTCTTTCCTTTACTTACAACACTCCATTTCCCATCTCTGTTCTTTTGCATTCAATGGTTGTTACCCACACCTGGAATGTCCCTTTCCTTCTCTGTCTCTGTCTGTCATCTCTCCCTTCCCCCCTACCCTCCCCCTGCCCCAAGTCCTACACCATAAACTGTACTCTCCTCTCTTTACTCTCTACCCAACCCTCCTCATCTCTGCCTCTTGGAATCTCTGGGGTCCTTTAAGACTCTCCTTAAAAGGTTCCTTCCACATGAGATCTTTCTTGATCTCCCCAGTGATCTTCCCCTTCAAAGTTACCTTATGGCTGTTTTATGTATTATATATGTATGTTTATATGTAAACATACATATATAGACATGTATAATATATGTAAATATGTAATGCATTACCTGTGCATGTAATATATTTTATATTATGCATTATAAAGGAAATTATTTATGTGCATGTTGTCTCTACCAGGAGAAGATAAATTCCCTGAGAGCCGGGATTATTTCCATTTTATCTTTTTTATCCCCAGAACCTAGGAGGTACTTAATGTTTGCTTGCTTAATTATCCTGATATACACTTTATTCAGGCTTGTTGATTTGAACTCAAAGAGGACAACTGGGTTTACTTTTAAGATCCCCTTACTTATCTGGTTATTCAACTTCCTGCTAATCATTTTTGTTTTGTTCTTTCCTACCCAGGGAACCTTCTTCCTATCAGAGAAAACAGAGAAGAATGGAACGGTCCTATCTTTTCTCTACCATCTTTTCAGTCATCCTGTGCACTGGCCCCCTTGAAATTATTCTTTCAGGACTGTGAGACTCTTTCATATTCCTTTTCCTTTACTTGCTTTCATATTTTATACTTGTCTGTAAAAGCAAAAAATATCAACATTTGATAATCTCCTGTGGATATACATCAGACTCCTTAGACTGCTTTTTTTCATCTTCATCACAATTGTTTCTCTTTGTATCTTCAAGATTTCATTTTTGAAATCTTCACATCCCTCTGGGTACCACTTCTTTCAAAATTTTAGGTCATGAAGTTCTATTTTTTTTTAGGTTTTTGCAAGGCAAATGGGGTTAAGTGGCTTACCCAAGGCCACACAGCTAGGTAATTATTAAGTGTCTGAGACGGGATTTGAACCCAGGTACTCCTGACTCCAAGGCCAGTGCTTTATCCACTATGCCACCTAGCCGCCCCATGAAGTTCTATTTAACAGTTCCTTAAACTCTTGGAGATGTGTTTTCTCAAGTATAGGTTTGGGTCAAAGTTTCCATGATTTTCTTTTTTTCTATCTCCAATTCTAAAGTAGAATGGTTATTAACTCCCTCACAGAGTGCTAATCATTTTTTACTTGAGCAATGAAGTCATCTTGGTTTTTTTGGGGGGGGTGGGGGGAGAATCCGTTCCAGAATACCTGTTCTCCAGAATACCTGTTCTCATTACTTCATCTAGTTTTTGAAGGATAAAATCATCATTGAGACACCAGTGAAGGTGAATTCCTACTAAAGACATCACAGAAGTAGCAAAATAATAGGGTTTTTAATAATGTGTGGAGGCTTAGGGTGCCATGGTTAAAATATGAGAAATTGTTCTTGCCTTGCATATGCTTGCAATCTAATAAGGAAAATGAAAGGCAAACACAAAAATGTGGGACAAGGTCAAACATGATGAGGACAGAGGAGAGATTCAGTCCAACTGCCCTAGGAAAACATGAGACTTAAATTTCTTCTCTGTTAGCAGAGGTGGTATTGAGAGAAAAGAAGGCATCAGGGAAGGTTACATAGAGGAGTTGATACCTGAAATGAGCCATGAAGGAGGAGATTTAAAGATGCTGGAATGAGAAAGAAGTTGGGTAAATCATATTTCTTCTTTATCTCTCCAATCTTACCATCATTTTCCTTTGTCACCTCCTCCCCACCCCCAACAGATTGTTATAGACAGCCCAGAGGTGACTGAGAGACGAAAGGGCAGGCACTTTGTTCTGAGTCATAGCAACAAGCCAAAACTGAAGTAAACACCAAACAGGGCTCAGTTGGTAGGTACTTACAAGTTTCCTCAATAATGTAAATTCAACCAATCCCTTTGTTTGACCTGCCTGGAATCCCTTTAGACCAAGGGCTTATAAAACTGGGAGTAATTATCTGAGACTATTAATAGACTCTGTCATTTAAATCATTTGCCTTAAAATCTTTAGTTGAATTCCAAGCTGATCATTTTTACTACTGAAACCAAAGAGACCTCTGTGCCTTGGCTTACATCATTTCCTTATTATCAGAGTCCAAACCTCTGGTACTGGGAGCTAATCTAACCTTGCTCATCTACTGATCTTCCCTAGTCTCTACCAGCCCCTTGGCAATCTCCCAGAGCTGAGTGCATGTTTTTGAGATGATTGGTACATGCTTAAAGATAGTTTAGTAAGTCAAAATCACCTCCAGCCTCTCCATACAATCTCTGTGTTCCTATGTTAAGGGGGATACTTTACAGAACTGCCCCAAGCAAAATGATTAGTCATATTTTCTGATGCCCTAGTAAACAATGGGGGAGTGAGAATAAAGGCTTGGAAAAGACTTGCAGAAGTTACCTTCCTGCCTTGTCAGGCTTGAATGGAATAAACTTTCTGTTTGAAAAACCACAATATAAATGTGAATAATTACTGTTATTTATTTGCTAGCTGACACTTATCTAATCTCAATAACAAAGAAAGAATCCATTCAATTCTCCAGGATTCCCTATGGATACCCAGGTTTTATGTTCACAGAAGACCTGTATAAAGTAGACATTAATGATCTTATTTTATCACTGGTTTCAAGTGTTGCTTATTTATATACAAGGAACATTGGTGTTGCAATTATGTTAAGAAATAGATCTTTGTAGGTATCACTTTTAAAGGCCCAGGCTGAAGAATCAAAATGGGGGGTTCCACAGAAAACAATTTAAATAAATTATTCAATCCTTGTATTCCCTGTTTAAGGGAAGGTTTATTTGGGAATTCACTCAAATATGAATTTGGAAATTTGTGGCATGGGATTTTCACTCATTTTATGTGAGTGGGAAATTTATATGTGGCATTTGTCCCCTGCCATCCTTTCTTTGTATCATAGTCTTCATTCTCTTTAATCATAGGATTTAAAGCAGTAAGAGACCTTAGAATCATCAAGTCCAACTCCCTCATTTTATACTGGAGAAAAGTTATGCCCCAAAGGTGAAGTGACTTGCTCAAGACCACACAGGTGATAAGTAGGAGAGATATAATTTAAACCTTATGTAGAAAGGTCCACAAAACAGGAGCCATTAAAACATTTCAAAATTCTTTCAGCTCATGCTCACAACAGTCCAAGAAGTAAGTAGGGTGGGAACTCTCATCTCCATGTTATAAATAGGGAAACTGAGGCTTTGAGAAGTTTAGTGATTTTTCCCAAAGTTTCATAGACTTAACAAATGAAAAGCACTTTGGAATCTTTAAGGTGCTATATAAATCTTAGGTTATTATCATTAATAGTAACACTTGGGTTTGAAACCTTGGTTTCCTGTTCCTATTCTATATTTGGTTTTCTATGTCTCAAGTCTGGTAAAATTGGTAAGGGTAATACCTTTTGATTATTGCATAAGATTGGACTTAAGTGAGGCAGAGTTGGGTGAAGTCATCAATCTCACTCTTTTCCAGAGTTATCAAAATCCAGTGGCAAGACAAAGTCAAAGTAACTGATGATATCTTGGGATGTAGTGGATAACCTTGATGTCTTTGATATCTAACTAAGTTCTAAGTGCTGCACAGCACCAGCTTCAGTCACCTTCATGGCTTTTGGAATAAATTGTTCTCATCTGCCCAGTCCACTGGCTTGGAATAGAAACAACCCTAACTCACCAATGGGTTGAAGACCCCTTAGTGACCCTCAACCTGGTTTAACTTTTCTGTTTAAATGGTTTACCAAGATGTAGCCATTGCACATACTACAGCTTCCTAGAGGCACAGGTAAAGAGTTGGGTGGCTCTGGTAGACACCAAAGGCAGAAAGCAACCCTGAAAATGGCTCAACAGTCCTCCTGAATACATTGACACCCTACCATGGGCCTAAATACCAGTTAAAAGAATCAGAGATACTTAGCTCTTAGAGAAAAGAAAATTTGGGATGGGAAATTGGAAGCAATACATTGTGACCACTTGATTAAGCATGTTATTTAAGTTTCAAATTTATAGGAAAAACAGGTTTAAAAGGTTTTACTGATATTATAGGAAAAAACTAGGCCACTAGTTTGATTAGGCCACTACGATTATAGAATCAAAATTATTGCCTACACATTATTTGACCAGATTGCACTAGAATATCCAAATACAAAAATCTTCTGTCCCAATAATTGTATAATTGTTTGGACCTTTGTGATTCTTAACAATTTTTTATCTGTTCCTAGAGTTCTTTGAAGATATCTCTATCTCTATCTCTATATAATTGATTGGTCATGATTTAATACCACAAACTTCTGTTATATAATTACTTTGCTCTGAGTTGCAACTCTTATAGGAGGGATGAGGGTATAGCTAACTCCTTAGAATTCTCTAGAAGTCACTTTGAAAAATATATTTAAAATTCTCCTTTGTTATTTGGAATTCTTGACTGAATAAGGAGGAATCTATGGCATTCAAAAATCTTAGCAATTTTTTGATAATCTAATAAATGTTTTTATAGAGCTGATCAAAAAAGTCTATATGAGGAGGCATCCATGTGAGTCCTGCTTATTTTCAATCTGTTCAGTCTGATTGCTTTGTCTCTGGATTTTACCCAGTGAAAGCATCTCTCTTCATTTTTTCAGCTCCCTTTTATGTGCTGCCTTTGCCCATTAAAATGTGAGTTCCTTGCGGGCAGGGGCTGTTTGTTCTTTTTTTTTTATTTCCAGAGGTTTGCAGAGTGCTGAATAAATGCTGCTCTATCTAATCTATCCATCCTATACTATCACTAAACACAATGCTAAGTGACTTGATTATTTTTGCTTTCACACAACTCACTTCAAAGATTTGGGGAGCTATCACATGGAAGAAGGTTAAAGTTGGTTCTGATTTATCTTCAGCAGAACACAAATAATTTCTTCTCTTTCCTTCTACAGATGTACAAATGCTGTTGTCATAGAAAAATTCCACCTAGTTCTTTCCTCTTTCTGCATCTGATGGGCAGGATAACTAGTTCAATATAAAGACATATTGGTCAATATAATGGAAACTGTCCTAAAAATTAGACCTACCTAGAAGAGGAATAGGCTGCTTTCTTAGATAATGTGTTTCTCATCAATTTATTTTTTTAATTTTTATTTATTAATTTTTCCAATTACATGCAAAGATAGTTTTCAACAATAAATTTTTTGTAAGTTTTTGAGTTTCTCATTTTTTTCCTTCCCTTCCCTCTCCATTTCTTCTTCTTAAACATGTATTAATATCAATCATGTTGTGAAAGAAAACTCAAATCAAATGGGAAAATTGGAGGGGAAAACATAATAAAAAAATTTTAAAAATTAAAAATAGTAAAATTTGGTCTGCATTCAAACTCCATAGTTCCTTCTCTGCTAGAGTTAATTTTCTTTTTGCAACATAATGGGGTTAAGCGATGTGTCCAAGGTCACCCAGCTAGGTAACTATTAAATGTCTAAAGTCAGGTTTGAACTCAGATCCTCCTAACTCTAGAATTGGAGATTAGCACTATCCAGTGCTACATAGCTGCTCCTGTCAGAGATAAGGGTGAAAGAATTCTTCAGGTAGGGGTTGGTCTTGGGGTACTGCAGTAGGAGTCAGGAGATCTGATTTCAAGATCTAATTACTTAATTGTATAACTTAGGCAAAGTCATTTAAGCTCTCTAAAACTCAGTTCCTTTATCTATAAAAACCAGGTTATTGGGGCAGTTAGATGGTGCAGTGCATCTCCTGGAGACAGGAGGAGCTGAGTTCAAATGTGGCCTCAGACACTTAATACTTAAGTGACCTTGGACAAGTTACTTAACTCCACTGCCTAGGAGGAAAAAATAAAATTATTTTATGAAATTATTTCTAAGGTCCATTCTAGCCCTACTATTTGGAGTCTAGCTTAATGCTTTTGCAACATAAAAAAATGACCTCTGAAGTGCCTTTGAGTTTTGAGATTCTGAAATTCTGTTGGCTATCACTAGAAATGATAGCTATAGGGACATGACTGCCCAGAGACAGAGATGAGTGGTATGGCTTTCCAATTTTGCCTAGTTTATCCCCTTTACAAGGAAGTAAATTTGGACAATATCTGAAGGGTAAGCCATACAAATTCCTATCACATCCATGATGTATGGTTTCCAGGATCATTATAGAACCAATGACAACTTAAAGACAATCTTTTTAATCCCCCCAATTCCCATGTTATAGATAAGGAAATTGAAGCCAATGGAGTAAAGCACTGAATAGTCCACAGGTCAATGGAAAAAAATTGCCAGTTGGACTCTGTTAGGCTGATCTTTTATGGAAAACATTTCTATGGGGCAGGCCAAGACATTCCTGTGGTATAGAAGACCCCACTCACTACTAAGGTAGATTCTAGTTAGCAATGACCAAGAGAGTTACTCAGTGTGACAGAAAAAAAGGACATCACCCTCTGGAGCTCAAAAAGACCTAGAGTTCTCTCCCCCAACTTAAAGCAGATGAGATGACTTTCCTCCTCCCACATTCTGTGCTGATTTCATCTTCCTTCACCTTATGACTTATTTCTCTTTCAAGATTGTTCCTGAGGATGGCTAGGTGGTGCAGTGGATAGAACAATGGTCCTGGAGTCGGGAGGACCTGAGTTCAAATCTGACCTCAGACACTTAATAATTACCTAGCTGTGTGGCCTTGGGCAAGCCAATAAACCCCATTGCCTTGCAAAAACCTAAAAAAAGATATATAGAATCTTAAACTCTCAGCATTCTAAGGGACTGCAAATATTAACCTGTTGAACCCATAATTGACAAGATTTTACTCCTACAACATTCCCAATGATTGGTTTCAGCAATACCTTTTTTGACGTGGTATCTTCCATACTCAATTCCCCCCAACTCCTTCTCCACAGTGGTTAGTACATGGTAAATTTTTATGCTTATTGAATTTAATCAACTCATAAGATAACTCATTCTGCTTTGGAAGAGCTCTAATTGTTAGGAAGTTTTTCCTTAGTTTGAGCCAACATTTGTCTCTTTGAACCTTCACTCTTTGCTCCTAGTTCTGTCTTCTGATGCCAAGCAAAACAATTCTAATCCTTCTTCTTTGTGACAGCTTTCCAAATATTTGAGGACAGAAATCATTCCCTCTTCTCCCACCCACCCAGTACAATTTGATCTGGTCCCCGAATTCCTGAAGAATGGTCCTATATATACCCTATTGCATCCCTCATGACCTGAGACAAAGTGGCTATTTGAACTCCATTTTCAAGGTTGGAACCAGTGCTGAAGTATAAACAAGGAACACTGGCATGTTTGAAGTATGATGGAAAATTGGGCTTTGAGGAATAGCTTGTAAATGTGCTTATACCACATTTAAAGGTCTAGGAAGCCTAGGGCAGAAGAATTGAAATGGGGGTTCTTCTGAGAATTGGTCTTATGAATTTCTTTCAGACCCCTGACTTTCCTCCTTCCCAAGAGGAGAGAAACTCATATGAACCTTACATGTAGTTCCTTCCTTTTCTCACTCCTCACACCTTGGTCTTCTTGAACATATTACAGAATTTAGAGATAACAATAGAGGATACCCCTTCCAACCTGCTCAATTTACAAATGAATAAACCAAGGCCCCAATATAGGTAGTAAATATCAGAGGTGGGTTTCAAACATATTTAACTGAACCTTTATGGACCAGTAACACACCTTTCACTACAACAACCTGAATGTATACATTGCACTGATTTTTTTTTGAAAATCATGCCAGAAGGAAGAATAGACTTAAGCCATGTGAAAAGACCTGGAATGTTTTGGTGACCATAAACTCAAAATGAGAAAAGACTATAATATGGCGGCTAAAATAATAAATAAGTTAAATGCAGTATTAGGTTGCATTAACAAAAATACATTTTTCAGAATGAGGGATATGAAGTTTCATTGTCCTCTGATTCAGATATGGTCTGTCTAGGACATTCTGCTGAATTACAGAAGACACACATTAAGTGGTATATTGACCAGCTGGAATTTTTCTAGAGAACGGTGACTAGGATGGTAAGGGGAAACAGCAATTCAATGTAAGGAATGAGGGTGTTGAATTTGGAGGTGAGGAGATTTAAAGGAGAGGTTATAGGATCATAGATTGAAAGTAGGAAAAGATCTTAGAAAGCTGACTTGTTCTAATTTTACAGATGAGAAAAATGAACTCAAAAGAGTTCTAAGAATTATTTGCATAGAGATGACAATTGAATCCACAAGAATTAGGAGATCACAAGAACTATGAGGTTACAGAGGGAGAAGCTATGAGGGCCCAGGATAGGGCCTTGGGAAATTTCTATGGACATTTCTACAGAAAGCCTTACCTAAGCCCTCTTAATTCTAATGCCTTCCTTTGTTAATTATTTCCAATTATCCTGTATGTAGCTTTGTATATATTTGCTTGCATGCTGCCTCCTTCATTAGATTATAAGCAACTGTTATAGAAAGAATTTCTGCCTTGAGTTTAAAGAGCTTAAAAAGGCTGAGGTTCCCTACTATGTCCAGAGTTATCTCTAGTTGTCTTGATCTATATATTGCCCTTGGACCCAGATGGGATTTGGAGGATAGAGTGAGGTTTAAATTCCATTACTTGCAAGTCATGGCAACAGCTTCCTGATGTCACCATCCTCTTTGAGAATGAAAGGGAAACAATAGTCTATAAGTAGTATGAGTAGTCTCGCTAGGGACCCAATTGGCCAGTTCCAGTTGGACAATGCAGTTAGCTCTCTTTCCTGCCTTCCTGCCTTCTGCTTTCCTGCCTCCCTTCCTTTTCTCTTTCTCCCCCTCCTTTCCCTTCTTCCATAATCTCCCCAAAGGAATGTGAATTTTGATCATGGAAACCTCACAAGATATCTTGGAGGTTACAGTCTAGATAGTTTTTTAAGGAAACTCAAATCACTCTGGCTATCACTGATTGACCAACAATAGGCCAATATTCATTTGGTCATTGTTTGGGCTATATAGTTTGTATAGTAATTGTTTCTGTTTTTGCCAGAAACCCCAAGGGTTTCCCCTCCCAGATTGATTTTTTTGGGACAAAGTAAAGAAAGGTATTTCTTATTTCTTCTCACCTAGCCTTAGTCACTGAATGAGTATTGCTTCAGATAGACTGAATCTAGAAAAGACCTTGGCTTAAAAAGATAAAGATCTCCCATTGTATCTGGGACCATCTTCAGTCATCCTTATCTATATCTTGCCACTTGCCTCAGATGGTTCTGGAGAAGACAGCTCTCCCTCACTTAAATCCAATTCACTTGCAATTCATGGCATCACTTTCCTGATATCATGGTCCTCTTCAAGAATGAAGGGCAAAAAGCAAAAGCTATGATTGCAAGATAAGACTAGATAGTTTCCTGATTTTTGTTGGGTTATTTTTCAGGCATGACTAACCCTTCTTGACTCCATTTGGGTTTTTCTGGTTAAAAATACTTGAGTGATTTGCCATGTCTTTCTGCATCTCATTTTACAATCAAAGAAACTGAGTCAAACAGTAAGGTTAAATGATTTGCCCAGGGTTACAAACTTGTATCTTAGGTCAGATTTGAACTCATGAAGTTGTCTTCCTGATTTCAAGCCCGGTTGCCCTATCTGTCCTGGATCTATGATCCAGTAATTCCTTTCCAGAGATGTTCAGGGGTTGTAGTACATGTTCTTATCTCCTATCATGCCTAAGTAATATAAAACAGAAAGAATTATGATGGATATAATGGGGGGATATCAAATTCCCTTTCTTGTACTTTCCTCAACCTTGAATGGAATTGATTCCTATATTTCTTAGGTTTTGGGGGAGTAAGAAATATTTCTGGTTTCATCTTCCACCATGGATTGTTTCAACTCTTTGCTGACTTGAAAAAAGTCCAAACCCAGATGGCTTTAGCCACAACTGAACCACTGAACCAAAAATCTTTTATGACTAGTCTTTATTGCAAAGAAAATGACTGTCTCCTAGACTTTCCATTACAGACACAATCTCTCCCTTGCCCTCCTCTAAACCTTGGAAATAGGAACTATCTTATACAGAAGCTGAAAGGAAAAGATTTACTGCAAATTCTTCCCCTGAACTACCTTGAGGAGTTCATTTGATTCCTTATAACTTATCTACTCCAAAAGACCAACTCTCCAGTCAGAAGAGAATGGAAACTTCTTATTGCTGATTTTCTCTGTCCCTCATTACTCCTTTATACTTTGATCCATTGTCTTCCCTTTATGCCTCCTTCCCCTTATTCCCCAGGGCACAGTCACATCCCCATTAAACTACTGGTGTCTCAGCTTCTCTGTTCTTCATTCCTAAAATAATACTTGAAGATTACTCAGTGTCCAGGTGGAGAATATTAAGGCTTTCATAATATAACAAGCTTCTTTTGTCTTTCTTCCTATTTTCACACACACACACACACACACACACACACACACTACATTTTTAGAAGGGATGGCACTTATAACAGAAGGAATCAAAAAAATTATGTAGAATGTGACTGGTTAAATTTTGAAGGAAAAAAAGGATTCTAAGAAGCAGAAGTGAGGAAGAAGCATATTCTAGGTGTAGGAGAAAATACTGAGTTAAATTAGGAGATAGAGCTCATGAGTGAGAAATAGCAAATTATCCAGTTTGTCCAGAATTATGAAGGAAATTAATGTGTCATACACTGTCTGAAGCTATTTCCAAAGCTAGCAATCAAATTCAAGATTTGGATCTTTTGAGGAGTGATTCCTATTTCAGAATCTAGGAGTAACATGGGAATTTTGTTGTTCAGTTAAGATGTGTCTAACTTGATGACCCCATTTGGGTTTTCTTGGCAAAGATACAGGAGTAGTTTGCCATTTCCTTCCCCAGCAACACTGTGGGTGGTTACTTCTAACATTGTAGCTCATGAGTCTTCATCACTGCACTTCCCATTAACAATCATCTGGTAGACTTAATTAGTTTTTAGTAAATGAATGTTCTCCTATTGGACCAGCAGTACTGATGGCATGGTCCCAATGGGAAGGGGAGAGACAAGAAATCTTTCCCTTCACCCCTTATTTCAATTCTATCTTTTCCCTAATACAAACAAAAGAATTTGTTTTCACCATTCACTTTCAAGCCTACAGCTTTGAACTGGAATCTTCCAATTCTGAACTGTCTCTTTTACTGCTTATGAATTTTATCTTTTATGTATTGGCCTAAAGAACCAATATATGAGACTGAATCTCTCAAGCAATCACAAAATATTTCCTTTGTGCTATCAGTTACCTTCTAGTGACCAAAATTTAATTATCTTCTCAAAGTATTTAAGGTCTTATACAGACATCATAGTAATAGTATTATATGAAAACTTAGATTTCGCTATTGCATTCTGTGATTACATTAATTCTAGTCAGGAGGAAAAATTTTTACACAAATGTGTAAAAAATCTGGAAAACTAGTTGGGAGGGGAAGTATAAATTCCAAACAAAGGAATTTATACATTATCCTAAAGGCAATAGGGAGCCACTGGAATTTATTGAGTAGGGGAGTGATGTGGTAAGACTCATTTTTTAGGAAAATTACTTTGGCAGCTGTGTGGAGAAAAAATTATAGAGGGTGGAGATTTGAGCTAGGGACACATTAGGATATTATTACAATAGTTCAGGTGAAAGGTGATAAGGGCTTGAATTAGAATGGCAGCTTTTATAATAAAGAAGAAGATAGATGTAAAAAAATCTACTTGGGAATAAGAACAACAAGATCTGGCAACGAGTTGGATATAGTAGGGGAAAGAGTGCAAAGATGATGGCAATACTGAGGCTGAGATTCTAGGTGATTAGTAAGATGGTGATGCCCATGATGGAATTAAAAAAAAGTTTCAAGGAGAAATGCATTTGGGGAGAAAGAGTATTATTTTGGAAGTGGTGAGTTTGAGATTATGGTATGAAGCTAAAATTCAGAAGATAGACTAGAGTTGAATCTGCATTGAGATAATAAATTGTTAAACTCATGGAAGTTGAAGGGAGTCATCAAGTGAGAGAGTATATAGAGAGAATATGGCCCAGGACAGAACCTTGAGTTGTACTCCCAGTCAAGAGGTATGATATGAATGATGCACCAACAAAGGAGACAATATTATGGAAAATTTGTGTTCCTCAAGACAATCCTTAAGGTTAAGTTATACTGGTGAATATCTATGGCTAGGGTTAGGGGGGTAACTAAGAAGGGAGAGAGAACTGACTAACCCTGCTATTTGGCAATATTTGCTTTTAAGTTGCTGATCCTGTAGCAGGTTGTCTTATGTCCAGCATGAGCATGAACTCCAGAGATTCTTCTAAGAACTCTGGTCACTGTTGTTTGGAAGTAGGGTTGGGATATATGAAAAGATACATCTTTCAACTGTCTGGGTGATTCTGAGAACCACACTTCTCTTTGACACCAGGACCTGTTTTCACCCCCTTTTCCTGAAAGAACCTAGCAATTGGACAATGTTCAATCAATCACTACATCTTGTTGATTTCCCTAACAG
Organism: Macrotis lagotis; assembly: GCF_037893015.1. Taxonomy (NCBI): domain Eukaryota; kingdom Metazoa; phylum Chordata; class Mammalia; order Peramelemorphia; family Peramelidae; genus Macrotis; species Macrotis lagotis. The sequence goes on along the minus strand of NC_133658.1, from coordinate 143,350,366 downwards.
CATCTTAATGGTGTCCCAGTATCGGGGTTTTTTTCATTAATATGTTTTACACTATATAGTTAGCTAATCAGATTAATCTCTCTGAAACATTGGTTTCATTCCATACACACACTGTCTTAACTTTAAGGTTAGAAAAATATTTCCTCACAAAATCCCAGTGAAAAGCAGGTAATGTTGTTAATTATCATCACCCCATTTTGCAGAAGAGGAAACTAACCTTCAGAGGTAATTTCTCCAAGACTTTACAGATAATGAGTACTAGAAATATGATACAAATCCAGGTCTCTTCACTTCTTTTTTTTTTCACTAAACCATGCTGCCTCTCATTCTACTATTTCCCCAAATTTCAGTGACTCCTAACTGCCTATGGGATCAAAATCCAAATTCATAATCATGGACCCAAAACTTTCCAAAGTATGGTCCTACCCTAGTCATATTATTCTCCTTTGTCATATTATTCTCCACCCACCCAAAGCAAAACTTCACCATTTTAAGGAGACCAGTCTCTTCACTGTCTCCCCTCACAAGGAATGCTCATTTCTGTCTATACCTTCCTTCATTTCACCCTTTCTGGAATGCCTCCTCTTTTCTCTCTAGCAGTCCCAAACCTACTCACCCTTTAAGATATAGTTTGAGTCCCACTTTCACTGTGAATTTTTTTATATTCTGGACTTTAGAGAATCCAACAGTTTTCTTTTTTCAGAAGAAAAATTAAGAGACTAGATAGCCATATGAGAATTAAAAATTGGACCTCAGTAGATCATGGAGAATTTGGTTTAGATTCGGAACTTGCAGTAGGTTGGAAGAAATGGGGAACAATAATCCAAACCTTAGGAAGGCTTTGATTTCACTTCATTATGTCTCTGTTAGTAGGAGTTTGAGAACATTCTGGGATTTATAGATAAGGGACAATTAAGCATTCTCTCACACATATTTGAGAGTCTAGGTTATTGAGACCTTTGAACCAGAAGGGGTGGTAAGAGTTTTAAAAGAAACAAATACTGCAACAAACCATATAAAAAGAAGTAGAGGCTTGAAGAGACAGTGCTATATACATACCTACATATATACATATATATGTATATATATATATATATATATATAGATAGATAGATAGATAGAGAGAGAGAGAGAGAGAGAGATCTGTCTGTCTGTCTATCTATCTATCTATCTATCTATCATCTATCTATCTATCTATTTATCTACCTATCCATGATAGTTCTTTTCCTTGAGCATTTTCTAATTCATGATTTTGCTCAAAATACAAAGAAACCAGTGATTTGTTATTTACCAGTCACTGGGTTGATAGACCTAGCAAGTGGTCATTCAATCTCCACTAAAAAACTACAAGTGATTGTGAATTCATTTCTTTAGGAGCCATTCCACTTTTCACTTTTGTATTATCAACTAGATTATGTCAGTTAGGTATAAGATACACCATTAATTTGTTTATTAACTCCCCATTTATTTTACTAGAAAGTTGATAGACACTTATCATTGCAGTGGGATCTAGGACAACGGGAATCAGGATACTCAGTTTAAGGAAATTTTGTTTATAGATGAAAGGGGTGGCTTCCTTGGGTCACCTGGGCTTTAACTGAATATGAGACAATATGTGTGTGTGTGTGTGTGTGTGTGTGTGTGTGTGTGTGTGTGTGTGTGTGTGTGAGAGAGAGAGAGAGAGAGAGAGAGAGAGAGAGAGAGAGAGAGAGCATTCTGGAATTCAACACATAAAAGAGACAAATCCTAGCATTTGACCGTGATGTTTGAGTAACTTTTCATAATAAAGAAAAATACTTTGAAGAGTCTCTGTGTCTTTGTGAGCAGTGTTATACCAAGTGAATCTCCATTTGATTTCTGATTTTGGATTTGTTACTAACTTGTGTGATCATGGGAAGTTCTGTCCTTCGCTTTAGGCCTCAGTTTCTTTACCTGTAAAGATGGATTTAATAATGTCAACTAGCAAATTTAGTAGATGATTTCTAGCTGGGAATTCTTTGTTTGAAAATTCTATGATCTTATGAAATAGCAACATCTCATTAATCTGACTCTGGATGTGAAAGCAGACAGACTTTGCAAGGGGATAAACATAAATGAAATATCCATGAGCCAAAAGGCTCATACGGTATTGCTTTAAAATTAGTGTTAAAAGAGTACACATTTTCTCTGTTCCTAACACATGGTAGGGGTGGGAGGGAAAGAAATATAGCTAAGAAAAAAATAAAAGAAGGCCATCCACAAAATGTTTGCCTGGGGCCCCATAAGTGGTTACAGAGGCCCTAATTTAGACCTCCCCCCTCTTCATTTTTTCCCCTTTTGGCCAAGGTACAGCAGTAATAATGGGCCTAGTTCCATAAGCCATGGTCCCTAAAATTAGAGGATTAAGCAGAGAGAGACTTCCAAGAAGGCCAATCCAACTGGCAGAAAAGATGGCCCCCCAGATACAACTCCTGTCTTTGCACACATTGGTTTTCTACTCAAAGTACCAGGGGTCTTGGGGAATACATCAACTCATTCCTTTTAGGCTGTTTGCACTCACTGCTCTTCTCCCCTTTTCCAATAGAGCAGAAGCAGAAAATAAGAGTAATATGCCTAGATTGATGGTAACCAAGAGAGGATAATTGGGAAGCATAAAATTGCATGTATGCTTAGATTTTTTTTTTAAAACAGAAAATCTGGGGCCTCAGTTAAAGTGGAGGGGATAGAAGATGGGGATGGATCACTTGATAGTAACAAATGATGGATCCCCATGAATGGGAAGAATCTAGTTTGGAAGGGTTTCAGTCCCATTGCCCCCAGCCTGGTTCACAGTGAAAGTGGATTTAAGCTGCTCCTGTTAGCTGGGGCTAGAGAGACAATAAACAAGGAGATTAAGTGACTGTCTATGAGGACTGCTTGACAAGCTCAGCAATGTCCTTTCAGCCCTTCCCAGGACTGGGAGGCAAACAGAATGGGTGTAGGTCTCAGGAGCTTTCAGAGGCAAAAAGTTCTTGGCACTGGAAGAAAAATGGTTTAGCGTTGACTTTTTAGGCAGGAAAAACAGAAATATGTGTTGTGTGTTGTGTTTTTATCTTCCTCTGTTAGCAGCTTGAACCATTGGCGATGTCTTCAAAGAAGTCAGACAGTAATGACTCTCTGTGTCTACATTGGCCATATTTCCTTCTACTTGAAAAAATCCAGCCCACAGGAGAGGGCCCCTAAAGATGGGATTGGAACTACCTATAGATGGACTTTTAAGGCATTGGTGTATATGATTGACCTGTGTCAATTGGATCCCAGAACTACTTGAGGGAAGGTGCTGTTCCATATTTTGCTATTATATCCCCAGAGTTTTGCACAATGTCTGGAACATAGGAAACTCTTAATGAAAGCTTGCTTGCTTGCTTGCTTGATTAGTTCATCTTCTGGAAATTTTCATATCCTACAATTACTGCCATCAAAATTCAGACACTTTCCTCTATTTTTTTCTAATTCACCCACAGCTATTTGTCCAGTCCTCCTATGTCTATAGTGGACAATGGTGTGGATAAATGCACATGTATATGCACATACACAGACAAAGAAGAGAAACTCAACAGTGCCAAAGTAAGCATAAAAGTAAACCAGGGTAATGCATACTTTACCAGCCCCTATACCGAGGAAACACAAGTTTCTTAATGAGCTTAACTGATCTGAAATCTAACTGTTGCTTGGTGTGACATTAATTTAACATTGTTCTATCTATGTATCCTTTCTCAGGGAGATGAAATTGATAAAATTATTTTAGTGAATGATTAACAGAATCACTAAAGCATACCAAAGGGAGAAAAAACAAAAACATTATGGACCTGGGTATATGTTATGTATTATCTGAAGAGTGCCTAAACTAAAATTTGGAGAAAATTTATACAAGTTTGGATGTAGGATAAAACATTTTTCAGCCACAGAAATCTTTCACCACCTTCTAATAAAAATTAATCAGTTTATGATTTGCATTGATGAAAAGCATACCCCATAAATTAATAGGTCATTTTAGCATTGAAGATTGCAAATTTAAAACCCCATAAATAAAAACCATTTCCAAGAGAGTTGGTTTAAAGATCAAATGAGATTACATATGAAAAGTGCTATAACAAACCTCAAAACACTATATCTATACTAGTACAACTACTACTAATAATATTAAAATAATAATAATAATAATAGACATTTGAGTAGTTCAGTGGATAAAGTGCTGAACCTAGAGTCAGAAAGACATGAATTCAAATCCAATCTCAAACACTTAACAGTTATGTAATCCTAGGCAAGTTACTTAATGATGTTTGCCTCAGTTTCCTCAGTCTTTTGCTTACTTTCCCTTGGATGCTAGTCAATTAAATAATTAGGAAAATAAGGAATTGCGTAATTCAATAGAATGGTGGACCTGGAATCAGGAATGCCTGAGTACCAATCTAGTCTCAGACACTTCCTACCCATATGACCTTGGGCAAGTCACTTAACTTTTATCTGTCTCAGTTTCCTTATCTGTAAAAAGAGGATAATAATATCATGTACTTTCTAGAATATGTGTATTAAGTGTTATTTTGGGAAGATCACTTAATCTTTCAGTTTCATTCACTGTAAAATGAAAGAGGGGTTAGGGGACTAGATGCCTTCCAAGATCCCAACTAGACCTCTATAAACCTAAGTTGGATATCCTCATTAGGTTCACAGCCTAACAAGGGAGTAGATATGAGAAGGAAAGATTTTAATTTCTTTTTGATAATTTTATTTTTATTTAAGGCAATGGGATTAAGTGACTTGCCCGAGGTCACACAGCTCAGCAATTACTAAGTGTCTGAGGTTGGATTTGAACTCAGATCCTCCTGACTGCAGGGCTGGTGCTCTATCCACTTTGCCACCTAGAAGCCCAGACATGGAAAGTTTTTTGAGATCTGTACATGAAGCCGTCTGTAAGGTCCAAGGGGTGAGGATGGGGGGAATGATTATTCCTACAGAAAGTATCAGGGAGATCTTCCTGGAGTAGATGACACTGGAGATGGACTTTCAAGACTGGATTTCAATAATGACGAGAGAAGGGTTGGCATTGTAGGCATATGGAATAGTATGAGCAAGGGTAAGAACAGATGGCATAGACAGGGCATGCTAAGTAATCAAATTTGGCTGAAGTGTAGTGTGAAAGTAGGGGAATAAAGGGAAAGGACAGAGTACCCTTTAGTTATATTTCCAGATTGCCCCAGATTGAAGCCAGTGATGGATGTGTTATGAAGCTCCTAGATCAGCTCTATAGATTCTTATATCTTGATGTATTAGTGTAATGTTGAAGGGGATAATCAGATTCTGCCATTGAAAATTGAGGCAGGGGCCATTTTAATTTAAAGACAATTAATCCACCCAGCACTCAACAGAGGGAGAATCCAAAGAATGGGTATTACATTTCCTGAATGGGTCATCAGGCTCTTTGTGACGAGGGGCAAAGGAGGGAGATGTGAAGTGACTGTCACCTACTCTGTTGGGGACTTGTGGAAGACTGGTGCCATCTTATGGTCAGTACAGGGAATGAGTTGTCAGAACCGGGGGATAAAGAGTTCACTAACAATACACTTGTGAAGTGTCTGCTATGTATAATACATTGTGTTGGGATGATGTTGATATCATTTGATAAGTCATAATCTGGCCTCATTGAACTAACAGTCCAATTCTCTTCATGCAGTAAAGCAGACCCTGTAGAGCGTGTACAGCAACAAACTGAAAGAATTAAGTCTTGGGCTCCAGAAAACTTGCATTGTAGTGAATGGATGACTTATTTCCAATCAACTGGTAATTATATGTTGGGCATCATGGGAAACAGAAAACAGATAGAAGAACCTCTCCCTGCCATCATGGAAAGAGTTCCAGTCTTGGGGTCAGAATACCTTTCACTGTGAGTCTTAGAAATGATGCTTATCAACTATTGCCTTGGTCAAATCACTTTAAACTTGCCAAATCTCAGTTTCCTCACCTGTAAAAGAAGAATAATGATGTTTTCACTTCCTTTCCAGGGCACTTGTGAGGGAAATTATTTATATATATTAATGCATAAAAGGAAGGTGAGTTTTCAATACTAAGTCAATATTTAAATAGCACTTTACAAAGCATTCCTTGAATATTATGTTATCTTATTCTCACAACAATCCTGAGAAGAAGGTACCATTTTATTCTGATTTTACAGATGAGGAAACATGACTGAGACAAATTAATTGACTTGCCCACAGTCACATAGTTAGCCAGCCACAAGTCTGGGACTGGATTTGCTCTCATATTCACCTGATTCCAGGTCCAACACTTTATCTATTGAACTACCTAGCTGTTGCATATTCTTATTTTCTAATGGGAAGAAGTGAGAATGACTAATGTAAAGAATACTAATAACCAAAAATTTGATTCATCCTAGAGGTAAATTCATTGGTAGGAGTTCTGCTACTATTTCGAGAAAAAGCAGATGAAGAAAGAGGAGGTTGGGCAGAACAGAAAACAGACTCCTGGAGGGTGAGAACTGTTTCCTATCATATCATGAGAGTAATTATTGAACTGGAAGATCTCATGAAAGCATATTTCCTATAGCCCTCCCTCATGTCAGAGCCTGGGGAAAAACTGACATGGGAAGTGGAAAGAACATTGATTGTGGAGTCAGAGGACCTGAGTTTGAAATTATATAGCTTCATATAAGTCTTAGCACTTGGATTATTTGGGAATGGAAAACTTCCTGACTGCTTCTAGCCATGTGGTAGCTCAGTACCAAAAGGACTTGTTCTTCTGAATGACAGAAGGGAACAAGCTTTTATATAGTACCTACTTGCCAGTCACTATGGTAAGCACTACCCCCCCTTTACATATAATCTTATTTGATCCTCACAATAACCGTGCAAGGTAGGTGCTCTTTTCCACATTTTTACAGTTGAGGAAACTGAGGTAAGCAGTGATTAAGTGATTTGTACAAGGTTATACACGAGGATGAATTTTATTTCAGTTTTTCTCTGTCTCCAGGTTCAGTACTCTATGCACTGTGTCATCAACTAACTGTCACTGGTGCAGAAACACTGCCTCATCAGTGGGATTAGGAAAGTGGTGGGGGGGGGTTGTCATTTTAAAAGGAAAGACAGGTGATAGGTTGCTTTCTTCCTTAAACTTTCTAGATATTTTCAGCTAGGAACTTATATCTATTTCCTGGATGTCTTTCCATTTTGTCTTTTCTTTCCTGAGTAGAAATGGAAAATCAGTTCTGAGCTAGATATAATCAGATTTTGAAATGGTCCTGTGAATTAGAGAGGTCTGAAACATGGAGCTTGCCTGTCATTCAGGAGAGTTTCCTTATCTGAAAATATAATCACTGGAATGAAGATGATTGGAATTGTTTGGACAGTACAGAAAAAAGATGAAACTGTGACCATGATTATTCTACAATTCTGCCAACTGTTGGTAGGATTCCTGATGGGGTTTCAGTATCAGTCTTCTGAAAGAAAGCAGCTAGGTAGTATAATGGATAGAGTGACAGGCTTGGAGTCAGGAAGACTCTTCTTCCCAAATTCAGAAAATGACCTCAGATACTTCAAAGTGACCCTGGGCTAGTCACTTAATCATCTTGGCCTCAGTTTCTTCATCTGTAAAATGAGCTGGAAAAGACAATGGCAAACCACTCCAATATCTTTGCCAAGAAACTCCCAAATGGAGTCATGAAGAAAAAATGACTCATCAACAACAGTAATTTGAAAGATCAAAGAATAGCAAAATAGGGATCTTTTTCTATTTTTCCCAAGTCATATTATTATTATTATAGTTCTCATAATGAAAACTTGCATTTATAGGGAACTTCAATGTTTGCTAAGCATTTTGCTCACAAAACCTCAGTGACTTAGATGCGAAAGTATAATTAACCCCATTTTCCAGATGAGGAAATTGAGACTCATAGGGAAGAAGCCACAGTCACACAGCTAGTAAATGTTGAAGCCAGTATGAGAACACAGATCTAAACACTGACCACAATGAGCTCATTTAATTCCATCTGGTACATGAAGGTGACCAACATAAGCTAATCTAGACTCGGCTGTTCTGTATTAGGCCAAGTTGAACTGATCAAATGCAGAAAGAACTGAACTAAGCCAAATTGTGGAAGGTCATAGGTAACCAAGCTGGACCGAAGAAAACTAAGAACAAGTTGAAGAGAGCTAAGCTGTATCAAGTCAGGCCCAACCAAACTGTACTGAGGTTGAACTAGACCAAGCAAAACCAGAGTGAATGAATCGAATCTGGCCAGGGTGAAGTGAGTTAGGCTGTACCAAGAAGGTATTAGTTCTTCTCTATCATAGACTCAAAGAAGTTAGCTCTCATCCCTTCCCCCGCTTGACCCAGTTCCTGCCCCCAGTTCCTCATCTATATAGACAAAGATGACCCTTGAGGCCACTGCCTAAAAGACTCATTAATAATGGATCCAAACTGAAATCCAATGGCCAAGTAGTCACAAGATAGATAAGTAGCTATTCTCTACTTCTCAGTCCCTTAAAGAAAGCTAGTGCTAAACTACCCGAAAATCTGTTACAATACTTGGCTGATTAAATCCAGGTTTCCTGTTTGTTTTGGAGTGGAGAAAACACACCGACAGCTTAAAACCAATATCACAGACAGGAAATGACACTCTAGAGACACTGGCCCCTGAAACCTGACCCAACCAAGCTGGCCTCTTCCCAAACAGAGGGCTGTTTGCTGCCCATAGCCAATACTTGTTCAACATGATGGAAAGAGTGCTCCTTTCACATCTCCCTGGGCAACACTTGGGCTCTGAGTATAAATTATATACTTTAAATATTCTTAACCTATTATTTCTTTCTTACATTTAAAATCAGTTAATTTAAATGTGATTGGGAAGACTTTCGCAGAAAAGAAGTTTCTTGTAAATTGACTATTAAAATTCCCTTTAAAACCACATTTAGAACAAAGAGAGGTGAGACTAGAGTAATGGGAAGGAGCAAAGAAAGATATAAAAAAGAAAGATATAGAAGGAAGTAGCATTATTATTAATGTTAGTAATTGTAGTAATAGCAGCAGCAATAGCAGCAGTATTAGTAGTCAGTAAGTCATTAAACATTAATTTTTTAAGCACCCTCTATATGCTAGGCAATGTGCTAAACACTGGGGATACATAAAATGGCAAAAAATGGTCCCTGCTCAAGAGGTCAGTGGGATAGATAACAAACAAATAAACATGTATAAACAAGATACATGCACAATAAATAGGAAATAATTAGAAGAGAAGCTCTATAATAAAGAAGGTTATAAAGTCTTCTATTAATATAAGATTTTGGTTGGTACTTCAAAGAAACTAGGAAATTAGAAGGCAGAAATGAAGAGGGACACAACCATCTAGCTCCTAAATCATTATTCCAAGAGATAATAGCTAAATCAAGATTGTAGGTTTAGATTTTACTCTGAAGTTGAAGGCATCCTCTCAGCCAGCTGTTTTCAACTTGCTGTCCAAGGACCATATAATATCCTCAAAGCCCATGTTGTGTAACTAGAAAATGAAGGAACTTTGCAACATCATAGATCAGCTTAATCCTTAATGTGATTTGACTTTTCTATGTGATGCTGGCCACATTGAATAGGTTTAGAGGAGTTACTTCCTGGTGGACACACCTGCTCTAGTCCCCTGCCTATTTAACAAAGACTATCTTAATCTCAGCATATTTTAAAGATTTTCTCTTTGAAGATAGCTGAAGATTTTGGAATAATCTTCAAATCATTAGGAAATAATAATTATTATAATCTTCATTTCATAGGATTTTAGAGTTTACAAAATACTTTTTATGCAATATCCACATGAGATAGTTTGAATATTCTAATCCTCATACAACTAAGGAAACTGAGACTCAGAGAAAGAAAAAGTCTCACTGGGCAGTTATTATATTTGAACCATGAGTTTTTTTAACTCCCAAACTGGTGCTTTTTTTTCCACTATAGTTATTCAATTGCTGAGGATGGAAATTGTAAACACTGAATTTTAGGGTAAGAATGGGCAATATTACTGAGTTTGTGGGGCACTGGAGAAGTCATAGATTTAGATCTAGAAGCCATCTCCTTTGTTTTATGTGAGGAAGAATAATAGAGGTCCAGGCATGGTAGCTGACTTGCTTAAGATTACATTGTTAATAATTGTTTGAGATAGAATTTGAACCTAGATCTTGAATCCGTATCCTGAATTCTAGCAATTATGCCATGTTCTCTCAAAGAAAAGATTTTCACAGATGATAACTTTTGATAAATCTCTCCTACTCTTTCTTCAACATTTAGCAGGAAATACTTTCTGAATTGGATGGCTATGTAACAAATGTTACCACTGGGCCACTAAGAAGTGAAAGATGAACCTAGTTCATAACATATATTTAAGGAGAATTTATTGAAGGATGTAATAGATTTGGCCAGGTCCCAAGATAATGGAGAAAGCTGCTGAAATGTGATTATCTCTGATTTTTTTTTTCCTGGGTTCTTAATCAGTTCCCATGTCTGAAGATGGACAGTGAAACTTTTTCAGCAATGAGATTTATAGCAGAATTGTTCTTTCTCACAAGTAAAAACAAAATGGACTTAATTTTGGTGTGGCCTCTCAATGAAATGTCCTTTTTGATTTAATCTTCAAGATTTGGGGCCAACCAAATTGTCAGTGGCATACATGTTGCTGAAACCATGGAACATCTTAGGAACTTACAATGAATCTTTTGAGCACTTAAGCCTTGGCATATATGGTGGCTTCAAATATAGGTAACAATTACTTGGATGAAAGTCCTAAACTGGGCAGTTTTAAATAATAATTAACCTTAGGACAACATATTTTTGAAACTCTAGAAGACAATTGTACTCCTCAGGGTAGAGGGGAACGTTAATAAATATTCTGAGAATAACCCTGAATAATAGCCTCATCTCACTGGAAGAGGCCATTGGAGAGTAGTAGGCAAAGCCCACATAGTAAGATTTCTCAAAAAAATTAGGGAGGGGATAATATTCTTGACTAAGTCTAAATGTATATTGATTGGTTAATTTGATTGACTAAATGTATATTGATTGTAGACATAATATATTGATGTCTTGATAATTATTACCAATCACTCCTATAAAATTGCCAACTGATTAATGATGATTATGATAAAGTGGGGGTCCAGTCATCTATTTTACATCCCTTCAATCCTTCCCCATAGCCAACTACATCTCAGCCATTGTTGAAGATTGCCCTATACTGTAATGTAAGTAAATGCTAATGATGATAGTAATTATGCTTACACTAAATTTTGAGTCTCTTCTTTCAACTGTGACTCAGAGAGTTCTGCCATTTTACCCAAATTGGTACCCTTCCTAATCATCCTAAAGCCTCTTTTATGTTGAGTATGGACCACAAGGAGGAATAAGGCATCATTCTATTAAGTCATGTGCATCGCCATCAATAGCCTAGCCCTGGGTTCCAATGGCACTGTGTACCACCTATCTTCAGACTGGAAATAAGGAAAATACTCAGTATATTTACCTTCCTTTTGTCTGACTTTTCCTAAACAGAATGCTTCAGGGAAGTCTGTGCGACTCTCTGGACCCTGAGTCGAGTTATGTGAAGCAGGAAGAGGGAGAACAGGATAGAGAATGTGTTAGCCCTGGTGTGTAATTCAGTCCCTTGGGACAGAAAAGAATTCGAGGCTGGAAGAGGAGGACAAGAGATGTGCCTTACCAGATGTTAATCATTTTTTTCACTTGAAGTTGATGGAATCACATGGAAAAATCACAGCAGGAAAGTGAAGGGGGGTGGGGAGGTGGGCTTGGACCTATGGCAGAGACTGTCACTTTTCAGGAGACACCTGGAGGCCTGTATAGGCTCTTCAACACTGAATACTTCAGGAAAGATTCAGCTTCTCTCTCTCTACTTTGCACTCTCTATTTACCAGCAATGCCTTTCTTAAATACCAGGAAGTCTGCTGGCTGCCTCCTCCTTAACTCAAAACTTAATAGGGAGATTTATTTTTATGGGTTGCCCAGACAACTGTAATACCTTCCTTAAATGGTCTCTCTACCTCTTGACTCTTCCCTTTCCAATCCAACATTCACAAGTTGCCAAAGTAATCTTTTTCAGTCTTTGATCAGAAATGCTTTACTCAGAAATGTTCAGGAGCTCATCATTGCCTATAGGATAAAATCTATCATATGTTATTTTTTGAATGTTCTTGAATGCCAAACTATCCAACTCAAGTTTATATTTCCTGCCTTACTTTATTCTACTCCTTTTTATGAATTTCCTATTTCAACCAAGCCAGATTGCTTACTGTCCTCCCATTTCCTCACCTCTTGCCTCTATTCATTTGTAATGACTTTTATTTTTAGGTTTTTTGCAAGGCAAAAGGAGTTAAGTGGCTTGCCCAAGGCCACACAACTAAGTAATTATTGAGTATTTGAGGTAGGATATGAACTCAGGTACTCCTGACTCCAGGGCCGGTGCTCTATCTTCTGCGCCACCTAGCTGTCCCCATTTGTAATAACTTTTGATCGGCCTGGAATATATTCCCTTTGTATCTCTGCCTATTGAAATAATTCCCTTCCTTTAGGTTCTAGCACAGGTAACATCTTCTTTAAGATTTTCCTTTCCTCCAATGGACCCCAGCTGTAAAAATTTCTTCCCTCCTGCAGTTCCTCCCTCCTTTCTCAGTGACATTGCACATACTTAACTCAGTATACTTAAATTCATTTTCATAGAATAGATAAGAGAAGCTGATTTGATAAAGTTCTATGATGGGGTGGTAGGAAGAGTGAAGCATTGTTTTTCCTTTCCAGGACATGAGTGATGCCATTTTAGAAGAAACTTCTAGCTCAACATTAAATGGATTTTCAAGTCTAGGCCCTTCTTAACCTCAGTAAGGGCAATCAAAAGTCAGAGGCCACACTATCTAGGACTCCCAAAGAGAATGACAGACTAGCAGATTAAAAAAAATCTCTTTCTTCTTTTCCCTGAAACACAATAAGCTAACCCCAAGGCCAATGATTGACTGGTTGAGACACAGCATGATTATGTGTTTTCTTGGGGTTAGTTTATTGTATAGCTAAGGGAAATGACTGAAACTCACTTACCCAGTGTAAGCACATTTCTTTCTGTAATCAGAGATCAGAGAATAGAACTGGGAAGGACCTGAGAGGTCATCAGTTCTAAGCATATCAGTATTTTTTTGTTCATTTATAATTCAGTTTTTAAAGCAAACTTTAGAAATATTTACGCAGATAGTAAATATTGAGGACAGAATTCAAACCCCGGTCTTCCTGACTTCAAATTCAGAACTTTATTCATTTTGCTGCACTGTCTCTAACTTGTGTTATCAATTGTAAAAAAGTGAATTTTATTGTCATGCCAATATGGGTGTCTTGTCTTTCTCCTAGAAGATGAGTTCTTTAAGGATAGGAGTGATAGTGTTTTCATCTTTAAGTACTCAGGAACCTAAAAGATGCTTTCTAAATATTTAAGCTGACTCAATTCTTTTCTCTCTCTTAACTTCCCATCAATTCTCTCTAGTGAATGTTTGGTCAAAATATCATGTAAATGTGGGCTCTTGAACTTTCCCTAATTTTCTTTCCTTAGGGGACAGGGTAGGGAGAATATCTTTAAGGAATTATAAAATTCTGACTCTGCTACTTCTTACTTGAGTGATCTCACTCCACTGGCCTGCATTGGTGGAATGAATCTCCTCAAAATGAAATTTCCTATACTAGTGAAATCACAGATCTAGTCAATATCTTAATTAATGATTAATATCAAATTATAATCAAATATATGATTAAAATCATTACTGACTCATGATTGCTATTGATTGTCAATTTATATATCTTTTAACTGAGTAACCAAAAAATTTTCATACTTGACTAGCAACCTCCAAAAATATTTATATATCTGCCCTATCTGTCATGACAATCTTTTTAAAAACTTTTTAAGTATGTTTAATCAATCATAATATTCTTTCTTTAAAAAGTTAGTATTTTGGTGAGCACAAAAATGTTTTTGTATGATTAATAAAAATATGTTAAAATTATTTATTTTGCCTTTATCTCCTTTTAATGTCCATTTTCGGGAGTTTCATAATGTAACATATTAGTACAGCAGTGTCATCAATTCATTTCAGTTGTGCTTGACTCTTTGTTACTCCACTGGGAGTTTTCTTGGCAAAGATATTGGAGTGGTTTAACATTTCCCTTTCCAACTCATTTTACAATTGAGGCAAGAAGTTACCCTTGCCCAGGGTCATGCCCAGCTAATAAGTATCTAAGTTCAAATTTTATCTCAGCAGGATGAGTCTTTTTGATTTCAGGTTTGGAACCCTGAGTCACCTTGCTGGCCTTGTAGAGTAGTGCATGCATATAATTTATAAATAAACAAACAACTTTTTTAATTGACAGAGATGTGTTGTCAAAGCAGTTTGCTAAACACTGGAATAGGGCATTGAAAGTTTAAATTATTTGCCCATAGTTACATAGCCACCACAGGTCAGAGACCTCGCTGAACTAAACCCAATTCCCTTTCAGTAGCTTTTACACATTAAGCCAAAACCTTCTTTCTTACAGATACCCACTACTTCCTAATCACCTTTTATGATGTAAGGGTAACCCTGGCAAGTCAGGTTACTCTGATTGCCTTAATTTTCTCATCCATGAAATGAGCTGGAGAAGGAAATAGCAAACTACTCCAGTATACTTGCCAAGAAAAAAAACTAAATTAAGAGTCATAGTCAGACATGACTAAAATGACTGAATAACAGCATAACAGCGTAAAAACAGTATCAACATTCTGTTCTCTGGTTTACTTATATCACTAATACAACAAATATCATTAAATACAATCATTTAAACTTTAGTAAAATAAATTTTTTAAAGTTATCTATTCCATGAAAATGAATATTTTTGTTAAGGCTTTCCACGTACTAAAGGAGAATTCTGTTATATGATACAACTTTTACTCATTGTGTTTTATTTCTTGACAAACACAATTGCAAACAGGGTGACATTCACGGGTGACTAGGTGGTGCAGTAGATAGAGCAGTGGCCCTGGAGTCAGGAGGAACCTGAGTTCAAATTCGGCCTCAGACACTTAATAATTACCTAGCTGTGTGGCCTTGGACAAGCCACTTAACTCCATTTGCCTTGTAAAAACCTTTAAAAAAAAGCTGACATTTACAGTTTCTCTTGGAAAGTGTATCTTCAGAAAGTGATAGTTCAATGTTTTTTTAACTTTTGAGTATCAACTATTGAATGGTGTTTAAAAACACTTTCTGAAATTGAAACTATGAATAATTGAGGGTCGGTAGATTAGTATAGGAGTAAGATGAGCCTTCTAGCTATAAACTATTTCTCTAAATCATGTGGAGTGTGGTATTTTGAATAGCTAGTGGGATGGTTGGGAGGATTCACTCTTTAATTATCAGTGGCTACTTGTAATGGTCACATAGACTATAATACTAATCTAAAGACAGTCATTTTGGATCTATATACTTTGGGTTTTAAATCATGATATATCTTATGAAAAAGTGATTGTTATAAGTTAATTTTTTAAAATTGTTATTGCTAAATTACATAGGCCTGTAAGTTTTGTTATTTGGTTTTATAACAGAATGCTTAAATAGACAAGACCACCTCCCAAATATATATCTATATGTGGATATATATTTTCCAGTCTCAGTCCCCACATTCTGAAAGTGACTTTGATTTTGAAAGTACATAGTTATTGAAATTGTTGTCTTCCTCATTAGACTATGAGCTTCTAAAAGGCAAAGACCTCATCTCCACTGCTTAGCACAAAGTATGTGTAATACATAGTAAGCTCTTAATAAATGCTTGTTGATGATTATGATGTATTTGAAGATAAATCCTTTTTTTTTAAGCAGGAGTCATGTTTCTGTTTCTTTGTGGATATATATATTTGTGTGGATATACATCTGTGTGGATATATACAGCATATACATCATTTCTGTATGGACCTACATTTTTATTTGTTTTAAAACAATCAAAAAAAAACCCCAAAGTTAATTCTCTTTCATTTCAACTCAGTAAAAAGTTTTCAATATAGATCTATTCTTCCTTAAAAAAGAACAACAACATGGTTCTACTTAATGGATAGTATCTCCTTTATGTTTGAGCATTTTTTGTGTTTTTAATGATCTGCCATTGAACACTAAAAGGGGAATAAAGTTTAGTAATAAGGCTGAAAAGGTAGATTGGGAAGAAATTAAATGCTAAAGAGGACAACTAAGTGGTGCAGTGGCTAGAGCACCAACCCTGGAGTCATGAAGACCTAATTTCAAATCTCACCTCAGACACTTGACACTTATTAGCTGTGTGACCTTGGACAAGTCACTTAACACTGATTTACATCCAGGTTCACTTTTTATTGTCCTGATTCATAACTGATTGCTGGACCCAGATGAATGGAGGAGAAAGTGAGACTGGTAATTTAACACAGCAATACACATTCAAATCCAATTCACTTGTTTGTCATAGGATCATCTCTCCTGATATCATGGTTTTCTTCTTGAATGAAGGATAAACAACAATTTTTCATTTCATTCTAGGGGCAACAGGGAACTGGAGTTTTAGTGAGTCCTTACACAATATAGTGATATGGTCAAATCTGAACTTTAGGGAAATAATTTTGGCAACTGTGTGAAACATGGATTAGGGTGAAAATAGAGGCAGAAAAGCAAATAATATAATATAATATAAATTATATTCAATAAAGGCTCTTTGAAGTAAATAATAAAAAATGGAAACTTAATAATTTAATCCTAAAGAACAAATCAAAGAAACAATAAATTAAATAATTTCATTAAAAGCAATAACAATTATTATTAAAATAATAGCAACAATGAGACAATCAATGTACTAAAATTTTGGGAATGCATCCAAAACAGTACTTAGGAGAAAATTAATATCTATAAACACTTTCTTCAATAAAAGAGACAAAAAACAGACCAACAAATTGGGCATAAAACTAAAACAAAAAAACCTTAGAAAAGCAGCAGATTAAAATTCCCTTCAATTCAATAATGACCCATGGGACTGAGCCAATGACACAAAGTAATCATGAGATCTAAAGCTGGAAAACCCTTCAGAAGTTACCTAGTCCAATTTTCTCATCTTAAAATTAAAGAAACTAATCAACAGTTTGGGTTAAATGATATCACAGAGGTAATAAGTGACATATTCCAGATAAGAATTTAATGCTTATGAAGTCTCATTAGAGCTCAAAATGACTTGTGAGGTTGATTATCTAATCCAGTGAATTCAAACACTGAAGGTAAGTCAGTCAATAAACATTTATTAAATGTTATATATTGCCAGAGTTAGTAAATTCTAAAGATATAAAGAAAGAAAAAAGACAGTCTCTGCATTCAAGGAACTCACTATCTAATGGAGACACAGTAAGCCAACAATTATGTACAAACAAGGTATATATATAGAATGAAGTGGAAATAATCAACAGAGGGAGGTATAAGAATTAAGGGAGATTCAAAGACTTCCTATTGAAGGTGATATTTTTAGCTAGGACTTTAAGGAAGATAGGAAAGCCTGGAAGGAGAGTATTCTGGGCAAAGGATTACAAACTCCAAATCATATTATGCAAACTGTTACTTTGCTGAGACAAATATGGCTTTCAATTTAGCAAACATTTATTCAGTTAAACAACAAATGTGCACCTTTTATGGATTTAAGTCACTACGTGTGCTTTCTTTCTTCTCTCTCTCTCTCTCTCTCTCTCTCTCTCTCTCTCTCTCTCTCTCTCCTCTTTTCTATTCTTTGGGTTATTTTCTCATAATTCCTGACTCTCTTCCACCACACTGAGTCAGGAACTGAAGATCCTATGGAGGTAGGTTGTATGATCTTTTCCATCAGGACCACTTGGGGAGAAAATCAATTTCGCTTTGGTTTGCAAAGAGTTCCTGCCTCTATCTCAAGGATTAGATAGATTATATTAACCTGAGGGCCACTTAGAATTAAGGGGATCTGTGAAGTTGAAACTTTTAATATTTTGACTATTACATTTTAAAATAATTGATTTCCTTTGAAATTCCATGTATTTTAAATTTAATTTATTTAGCTATTAAAATTAATTTAAAATTATCTTAAATATTTAAAATATTTACTTAAATTTGTTTAAATTTAAAATATGATTTTGAAAGGGGTTCTTACATTTACAAAAACAGTTAAGAAACCCTGTAAAAGACACTAAAGAAATGTTTGTTGAATGATCATGCACTTAGGTAAAAAAACCAATTATCTTAATACACAGGACTTATATTAATTACTTCCTTTCCCTTAAACCCTCAGTGACTCCCTATTACCTATAATATAGGAGAGATCAAGATAAGAAAGAATAGTTTGGAGCAGAAGTGGAGTATCATGAGACAATCTGGAAAAGTTGGTTGGGACTATGCCTGGGAAAGCATAAGGAAATTATGCCTGTATTTTTTAAAGCATGGGTGTCCAACCCTTTAGCTCTTCTTGGCTTTGTTGTCCAACAAAAACTTGTTAAGAGCTGCATATAAAATTTAATATTTATTTATGACTACAATGTAACTCATATAATCAATGAATGTAATAATAAAATGTAATAATGCTGCAGTAATGGGCTCACACACCTGCTTTAAAGAAACAGTGAAAAAAAGTATTGAGGCTGTAATAAGGGAATAATAAATCTTGAGATAGAAGGGACCTTAAACATTGTTTAGTTCAACCCCCTCATTTTACAGATTAGGAAAAAGTGAAACTATAGATAAGAGGAAGTGACCTGGCCAAGGACCTATAGCTATAAGTAGCCAGGAATTGAATTCAGGTTCTTTGATTCTGAAGTTAGCTATAGTTTAGTATTTCTCCTCCCATTCTCAGCTAAACCCCTTGAAAAAGTTATCTATGGTTGGAATATTCATTTTTCTCTTCTCAGTGTCTTCTAAACCCTTTACAATCTGGCTTCAACCCCCATCATTCATTTGAAACTTCTTTCTTTTCAATTAAAACCAGTTGCCAAAATCTTTTTTGTTTGTTTTATGTTAAGCTTCCAGTCAAAACTGACACTCTTTTCTTTCACCCTCATCAAGAAGCTTCTTAATTCCTCTTCACTTTTTGCCTCAACACTTCATGAAGACTCCACAGAAGGTGAAAAGAATGCTCATTGCCCAGGATTTGCTAGGTTCCCTTTCACCACATGTATTACCTCTCTGCCTTTCTACTTTAAATTTGATCCTAATCTCCTGCAGGGTTGAGTTGGGGGGGGGGGGGAACCTTTGTATATACAGGTGTCAAGTGAGCCACTGGCATAGGAGTGTGAAGTGGAGATGATTTTACAAACTATTGTTCTATGTCATTTTAGGTATTGTCCTTTGCTAAAAAAATAATTTGTCTGACTATCAACAAGAAACACACTGGAAGGGACTAGGACTTATAAGAGTTAGTACTAGAAACTTAACTCATCAGGATTAATCTAATAGCTCTAAGATTAATAGTCAAGAAATTATAGTCAGCCAACCCTCTGGGGACCTCAATTTAAGTGCTGGTGGTAAGCATCTGGAAAAGTGGCTCTAGGAGAGTAGTTGCAATATGAATACTGAATCTACTTCCTATCACATAAATTTTCACTGTATATGAACAAATAATCTATTAATAAGAATGCAAATTCTATGAACAACCATTAGAAAAAATATTGATCCTCACTAACAATGAAATAGAATAGGAAATCACTGAGAAACTATTTCACTCACATCAGATTTGCAAGAATAAATAAACATTCTCAACATTAATCATATGGAAATATGTTGAACATGATAGCACATTTATAACCTATATCAGATTATTCCCGGGGGGGGGGGTAACAAAGTGTTTAATTCAAAAGCTTAGAAAAAGATGAATGTTGAAAGCTATCTTTACATGTAATTGAAAAAATAAAATAACTTTCAAAAATAAGTAAATAAAAAATATAAAAAAGTTGGACCTCTAGGGGACAAGGGATACATTTATACATTACTAGAACTGCACATGAATGAACTTTTTATAGAGTATAAAGTGGCAGTTGCAAAAGGCACAAATCTAATCCTGCCCTATCATCTGATGAGTGTATCACAAAGGAAAAAGAACTGTTAAAATACTCATAACAATATAATTTTAATTGCTAAGAAGTAATGTTTAGCAGTTGGCAGGAAGCTGAATATGAAATATCAACATAATGAAACGCTACAATAATGAGGTCTATGGAGGATATAAAGAAATTTAGAAGCACTTATATGAAATAATTAAAAGTGTAGACAGGAGGACTATAAGAAGACTATATGTACTGACTGTGACTATATTTGAGGATGGTTCAATCTATAACAGAAAAAAAATATAAACCCAAATATGGGGATAAAAATTGAAGAAAATTCATGGATGATAAGCATGTATATGGTTTCTCAATATTCATTTTCTTATAATTTCTTTGAATTTACAGCCTACTCTCATTTTCCCTCAGAATTTCCTCACAACCTGGCAGAAAGGAGAAGAGAAGGAAATGAACAATTATCAAGCACCTACTATTCATCAGACCCTCTGCTAAGTATTCTACAAATGTTTTCTTCAATTCTCTCAACTCTGAAAGGTAAGTGTTTTATCATCCTCATTTTATGGATGAAGAAACTGAGACAGAGATTAAATGATTTGCTTAGAATCACACAGCTAGTAAATGTCTAAGACTGGATTTGAACTCAGCTCTTCCTGACTCCAGTTCTAATGCTTAACCACTTCACTACCTAGTTGCTTCTTTAGAGTCACTTGACATTGGGTAAGTCATTAAATCTTTCTGTGCCTGAGTTTCCTCATTTGTAAAACAGAAATCGCTACTGCTAAACTGTATAGAAGGATCCTCATGGACTGCTTATTGACTTAGATGACCATATTAATATTTTTATTATAATAAATTTTTATTTATTTTGTTCAGATTTTCCGATTACACTTCAATCAAGTCTAGTTTATAACTGGGCATATTGTGGGCATCATGGAACCCTCAGATTGTGTATTAAATACCACTAATTTAGAAGACAGATGACTCTCATTGAGAGAGCATTTTTATTGATTGACTGACAGTCTGTACTTTGTCACTAACAACCACAACACCTTGAGCTGCAGAAGACGATGATATCATTGTATCATAAACTATTGAAGACTACTATCTCATTGTCTAATGAGCATGAGCTAGCCTCCTCTTCCATTTGTTCTCAATCCATCCTCTCACTGGAGATGAATTTAAATTTCCTCAACATCTTTTATACCACAGTAAATAGTTTAATATTCAATTTTCACATAACCTCATCAAGTTAATTTTTTGGGAATAGCAGGTGTGCCCTACCTTTTTCAATAGGATTTCTGTCTTTGTTTCTGTCTCAGTCAGTCTTTCTCTCTCTTCCTAAGCAATGAGTGCTGTCTTAGTCACTCCTTAGGGCTGTGGCATATGCACTAGAAAATACCTGGAGCCAGGGACTAAACCACTCCTTAAGCACCAACCTTATCCTATCCACTGGAAAGGTGCTTGAGCAGACTTCCATAAAACTTTTTCTTGTTCCCTCTGTGAGACATAAGCTGTCTCTCTAAGCTTCTCATAAATCTGACCATTCATTTGGAACAATGTGACCCCAGCTCCATGTAGCTAGATTTATGTTGATCTAAACTTTTCATCTCTGCTCTTTTCCTCTCCTTGGCTCCCTGTTGTTTCTTTCTCTTTTCTTTCAACTAAGTTTCTTCTCTTTTCCATTTTCCCTTTATAACTTGACTACTTTTTTCCCAGCTTATAATGAACAGTGTGACCTCAGGTCCATGTGACTGAATCCTTATGGGAATAAGCTGGTCACATCTCATGGCTTTTCCCTTTCCTCTTTTCCCTGTCTTAAATACCTTTGCTATTACCTTTGGTGAACTTTTAGTAACATGGGAACACTGTTGTAACCTGTGAACCTTTTGTGTAGCCTGTGAATTAAAATCTAAGCTTTTCTTAACTCTGGGTTCAAGATGGTCTGTCTGTGAATTTTTCACTTAAAATGAACCCAATCTTTAAGTGCCCCCTTTCCCTCAGATTTTCTGAAATTTCCTATCAGCAACACCATCTAAACCAAGTGCCCCGATAATATAGAATCAGGACAACTGGTGTTAGCCTGGATACAATGGAAGACCTGACCCCTGAGTCAGGGATTTCCCAGAGGGTCGGGCAACTGCTATAATTAAGTTACCTAAGGGTTGGAGGGCTAATTCCCATAGGAGGCTACATTTCTACTACTCGGCCAGTTGAACATATGAACTCTAAGTTAAACCACTACTAAGCAGTGATTAAAGTAAGAAGGATTGTAAAAAGAAATTCCACTCATAACTCTGTGGTATTACCAATAAACACACAGTGTCTCTAAGGAAGAATGGGTACAAAGTACTATGGGAATAATGAACATAGGTAGGGATCATATGTGCCCATGGTATACTCAGCTCTCTGAGGACACTCATGTCCTTTACTTATCTATTCATTCATTCATGTCTTTATTTATTCATTCATTCACTAGATATCTCTCAGAAACACAAAAGTTTCATTGATAGGTGTTAGATGGTTAAAGCTGCAAAGCTGATTGTTTCATGGTTAAACTCTTTAATTGGGTTGAACCATTATTTTGCTAGACTGGGTCGTTCTACTCTGACATGCCAAGCCCTCCTTTTGCTACCATGATAATGCATAGCTTTTTCTTTCAAAAAAAAGTAAAGATGTTAACTTGGAATATGCAGGGTTTATCTAATTCTTCTCCCTTTTGAGAGGTTTCTTCACCCCAGACAGCAGGGTGTGTGTGTATGTGTGTGTGTGTGTGTGTGTGTGTGTGTGTTTGTGTGTTTATGTGATAGAGACAGAGAGCAACAGAGATAGAGAGACAGAGAGATATTATATGTATAATATATATAAACACACACACACACATATATATATATACATACATATATATATATATATATATATATAGAGAGAGAGTGACAGAGAAAAAGAGACAGGCAGAGAGAGAGGCAGAGAGACAAAGACATATAAGTTTTATATATATATATATATATATATATATATACAGAGATAGAGAGACATATTATACACATATAATATATAAAAACATTATATATATATATATACAGAGATAGAGAGACATATTATACACATATAAAAACATTATATATACACACACACACACACACACACACACACACACACACACACACATACATACACACATACAGACAGAGACAGAGTCTGACATAGGCAGACTTTCCTTTGGCATTCAACTACTAGCGACATCAACAAATGGCAACATCCAAGGTTAAAGAATAAATTGTAACTATATTATGCAAATTGTCTAAAAAAGTAGAATTCTTTCACCTTGGTTTCTCTGCTTTATATTCTTCCGAAGAATCTCCTGTATGGCCTTGACAATTTGATCACCATCAACAATAAATACTCTGAAAACCAATAATCCTCAGTGAAGACAAAGTATCTTCATTGAACACTCGTGGTGACTCATATTTACAAGATAAAATGTTAATTCCAAAGTTCTCTTCAACAATAACACTAAGAAAATTTCAATTCACTTTTACACAGACTAATATTATAAATTAAAGTTAAATAAATAATCTGACCTACAAAAGTTTCACTGGAAACAAACCTTTTGCCTATTGGTTAGTCTTGAAAGATATATTCATTTACATGGATAAATGTGGATGTGTATATTCATGGATTTGTGTGGATATATATATATATATACACATGTAAACATGAAGTTAGATTACTGTGAATAGGAGCACTGAGACTGGAGTCAGGAGGATGAGTTCAAATCCAGCATCAGGTATTTATTAACTATGTAACCCTGGTAAGATACTTATCATGCTTGCCTTAATCTACTGGAGAAATACAAGGAAAACACTTTAATATCTTTGCTAACAAGATCTCAAGAACAGTTGGTCCAAGGAATCATAAAGAGTTGGATATGACCGAACAACATATACATGTAATGCATATATACATACATACATACATAAATATATAATGTATACATATATATTTATATCCATGTGCATGGATAAATATAAATATATATATATATACATACACAAAATACTTATATTGGAAGAAGAAATATTCTAAGTTTGGGTCAACAGAACCTAGATTTTACTGGATGGTTTTTCTAGAGGCTACAGTAAAGTTAGAATAAACTGTGTGGCAGGTATATATTTAGATAAATAAGATCTGGAACACCCTTCTCCACATCTCTAAGGATGACTATGATTTCCATCTTAGTGGAAAGTAAAATGACCATGACAAGGACATTATTCCTTCATTCCCCTACTTTCAAGAATGGTATTTGCCTAGAATTACATCTATCACAATTTGCAATCTAGGGCTACAATGTTATGTTTTGTGGTTCAGAATAAAATTAACTTTCCTGGAATTTCCAAGAGGGAGGTGGCCCTGACCCAGATTATAAAGAGTAAAAGTTGGTTTACTCTTGAGAATTTTAGCTTTCTTCACACCAGACTCATAAAGAAGTCAGTCTCAGATAGCAAATAAACATATTTAATTGAACAAATTATGAAGCAGAAATCTTGGAAGTTATACTGGTGTTGTTGTCCAGTCATTTTCTAATTATTTTGCATGACCCCATTTAGAGTTTACTTGACAAACATCCTGTGATGTTTTCCATTTCTTCCTCTAATTCATTGTACAGATAAAGAAACTGAGGCAAACAGAATAAAGTGACTTGCCCAGGGAGTCACACAGCTAGTATGATGAGTCTTCTTTACTCCCAGTCCAACACTCAAGCCACCATTTCACATAGTAGCCCTATTGTGTTTTTGCATACAAAAGTAAATGGGTTATGCCAATAAATTGGATAACCTAAGTGAAATGGATGAATATTTGTAAAAACTACAAACTGCCCAGATTACAGAAGATGAAATAAATTACTTAAATAAACTCATTTCAGAAAAAGAAATTGAAGAAACCATCAAAAAAAAAACTTCCTAAGAAAAATCCAGACAAATTTACAAGTGAATTCTAGCAAACATTTAAGGAGCAATTAATTCCTATTCTACATATACTATTTTAAAAAATAGGAGGAGTTCTGTCAAACTCCTTTTATGACACCAACACAAAGAAAATTATAGATAAAGAAAATTATATCCCTAATAAATATTGCTGCAAAAACTTAAATAAACTTTTAACAATGAGACTACAGCAAGTTATTATTAGGATGATATACCAAAATCATATAGGATTTGTTCCAAGTAGGCAGGGATGGTTCAATATTAGGAAAACACTCAACATAATTAAACATATCAATAGTAAAACCATCAGAAATTATATGATTATCTCAAATGATGATGAAAAAGCCTTTGATAAAATGCAACATTATTCCTATTAAAAACACTAAGAAGTTTAGGAATAAATGGAGTTTTTCTTAAAATAATAAATAGTATCTAAAACATAAACACAATATTTAATGGGAATAAATTCAGAGCATTTAGAATAAATTCAGGGGTGAAACAAGGATGCCCATTATCACTCTTACTATTCAATATAGTATTAGAAATGCTAGCTGTGGCAATGAGAAAAAAAAGAAACTGGAGGAATCAGGTTCTCTAGGTATACCATCTCATCATCAGTAAAGAGTGAAAGCTTTGCTTCTTCATTGCCAGTTCTGATTCCTTGAAACAATTAATAAATTCAGCAAAGTAGCAGGATATAAAGTAAACCAATCAGCATTTACATATAAATATAAATATATGTATATATATATGTATATATATATACATATATATATATATATATATATATATATATATATATATATATGTATATATATATACATACAGCAAAGGCCAAGAGCAAGAGATAGAAATTCCATTTAAAATAACTTCAGACAAAATTTGGAAATCTACCTTCCAAGACAAACTCAGAAACTATATGAACACCATTATAAAGTACTTCTCACCCAAATAAAGGCAGATCTAAATAATTGGAAAAATGTCAATTGCTCGTGGTTAGATTGAGATAATATAATAAAAATGGCAAGTCTAATCAAATTAAATTACTGATCCAGTGCCATACCAATCAGACTACCAAATAACTACCTAGCTAAAAGGAGCAGCAAAAGTGAACCCCTTACAAAGATGCTGCAATATGCAATAATACCAAAGGGATATACTTCAGGAAACTACAAAAAACACTTATGGTAACAGTGTTACTCTTCAAAAAAAATCTAAAAATTTCAAAAATACATATTTTAGGATGAGCCCTTAAAAATGTAGTGATCCAACTTATTCTGAAGTTCTCAGTACATTTTTTATATTCCCATTGTAGGAGAAGGAAAAAGAAAAAAACATTTATTAAATATCCAATAATCAGCAGGCACAAGGCTAAACACAGTGTTAAATATTATCTCATTCATTCAATCCTCACAATAGCTTTAGGAATTAGGTGCCATGATTATCCTCATTTTATATTTGAGGAAACTGAAATTGAGAGATTAAGTGAATTGCTCAGAGATATCCAACCAGTGAGTATGAGGTAGGATTTTAATTTAGGTCTCCCTGATTTTAAGTCCAACTTAAGTTCCCATTCATTCTTCTGCATCTTGATTAGTTAGAGTTTTTCATACAAACAGACACATGCACACACTCTCATAGTAATATTGATGTTAATTTTTGATTGATGTTAATTCCTGAAGCACTTTTCTGAAGCTAGATTACTAATCCAACTCCATGGCAGAGTGGATATTCTGAGCAAGACTTTTATTTGTCCTCTCAGAATCTAAGGATGTCTTTGAAGGAGTGGATTCCCTCCCCTCACTCCATGATGTAGTTTATGAGCCCCCAGGTTTGTTTCATGCTATGAATATCAATCCATATCAATTAGTCAATCAGACTTAATCAATATAACTTAATTTTAAAAAGGGATATTTAATCAGATGGTTTAATAAGAATGCTTTGTAGAAAAACATTCCTTCTTACCATCCCTCCAAAAAAGTCTGTGACATACTTACTTGAAAACAGTGTTTTCACAGAAAAGTGGGTTCAAACTTAGGGAGTACATGTGACCAAAGGGTTAACTCAGAACTCTTGGAAATTCTTTTTACTCAAGATGTGCACCTTAGGTATGTTGTAGCTTTTGTTTTGGTCAAACTTTTGTTATGTATCCAACCTGTCCTTGACTTTTGAGATGGACAATACCATCAATTGATTTGGGGATGCTGCTAAGTTGATGGAAAAATAAAAAGCCTTCCACATCTTCAGAGTTCATGAGATCTTTCTATGCTCCAGGAATATGGGGAAACTGAGACAAAGGCAGAGGTCCCCAAAATGACTCCTTATGGGCTTAACTGGGACACTCTCCACTCTTTGCACTTGAAAAATCTCTTGGGTTTTACCCTAGTTCCTATTGGTTCCATTTTTTAAACTCTTTTATAGGGGTCTAAACAAATTTCCCCATCTAATCTGTCACTCTAATCCTATGATATATCATTCTAGTTGATTATGGACTTATCAACCTTTTAGCCTAAAGACTATGATACTATGATTATTCTCACCTAGTTAAGGTATCAAATTAGAGACTTTTTAATCACCAAAGTAGCACAGGGAATTTGATTTGACACCTGTGATATCAAACTCAAATAGAAAGTGATCTTTGTGGGCTGAATTGACTTGGAAAACCATAAATCAATATTATCTATGTTGTATTAAATTTTTATTTATTTTTCTGAACACTTCCCATTACATTTTAATCTGATTCCCCTTAAGAAATTTTTTTGTGCCTGGGGATCTTAAAGTTGATTACATCAACTCCCATCCTTACACTTAAAATATAATTTCAAAGTAAATGACAAGAAAATTGTAATGAACAGCAAACTCACCTTCCCTGACTTCATGGTGCTCCCTTTCCTTCCACCTCCAGCAACAAAATAATGTTAGTTCAATTTGCCCCTGCTGAAAATTCAGCAAAAGACTCAAACTTGGGAAGCAGCAAAAGGTGTTAATAATTTGTTCATGGGATGAACTTGCAATGTTTGAGGTCTCACTGTCTCTTACTCAGGAGTATGTTGGTAAATGTTTAACAACTAACCCTCTGGGGGCAAATGTATATAGGACATACTTATGAATTTAATTTGCATTATTAAATTTTTCCACCACTTTCTTAAGTTCAGACAATTAATAATAAAACAACTCAAAATCTGATATGTAGCATTTGTTGATTTTCTGAGATGTGACTGCTTATACTAAAATTTTAACAAGTTGCTCTCTGAGTTATAATATAACCTACAAGCTACTGAATTAGGATTTAGGATTCTGCAGTTCTTGTTTCCTGGCATAATCAAGGGTAATTTAAGATTCCTCACTGTCTGTCAGTCTCACATCAATACGACTGAGAAAAGAGAGAAAGGGATTTCAACCCTGGTAAAAGATACAACTCAGGAACAACCTCTGGTGTCCCAGCTACTTCTTTTCTTCTCTTGTTTTAATTTTCCTATGCGTTTTTTCCCTCCCCAACCTATGTCCTGAACTTCTATGAGGTGTTTCATAATACTTTTATCCAATCAGCCCATTCTCTGGAGAGCATCATCACCTACTTCAGGTCACATAGGTTCATAAGGAATGAAGTCCCTCTTAGGAAAGTGTACTTTTAAGTATAGAGTTAAGTGTAATTTTTTTTGGTTTTATTTTTTAAAATACATGATAATTCAATTTTTAAAAGTAAATATATTAAAAGTTTGTTTATATCTAACTAGACTATACCAAGTGAGTAAAGGTCAATAGATCCTTCACCATATACAGTAGGCCTCAAGGAACATAGGCAGGTGATAATATGCAGTCTTCTTTGGAGAGACACCATCTTTCCTGATCCCTTTGATCAAGTTTCCAGCCTCAGAACTAGTATACTTGGTAATCCCTAGGACCAGGCTAGTTTTGAATGACAATAATCCTTCAGGTTTAGAACCTCCTGCCTTTCTCTTGTCTGGACCAATTATTGACAAAAATGAATCAGAAGAACTCCCTTGACTCTGACTCTTTGACCTGGATATAATTTTCTCTAACTTGGCTTGGTGAGTTTGTTGGAATTATTTGAAATGTATTTGGAGTTGGTGTGGTCAGGCTACTCCTCTCAGGGCCCTGGGACCCTCCCAGAGGCTTTGGAGTATGGAGAGCTGAATTAAATAGGGGGGAAAAACACCCTCTAGCTAATGGAATAAAGGTTTTATTTTTATTGAAAGATGGATTAGTGGAGATAGATGAATGGAGTATATCCTTTGCCAATATTACTGACCATAAAAACCCAGAAACTCCAGGGATTATCCCACTCAAGTACATACTCTTAGTTACTAGATGTACAAATGAGATTTTGGAAAATGTCATTTATCAAACTGAAGGCTCAGTGTATGTATTATTATTTTTTTTCCCTTTATGTGCAGCTGCCTTTAAGGGATGAGTTTCTGAGAGATTTTGAGTTTGAATAAGGGTGGGGTCAGGGCAGGAGGAGAAGCTGTAAGGAGAGTAACTAGGTTAGAGCTTTCAGATTTGCTTTTAATGCTATCTAACCATTGGAAAACCTGATAATTTCCTTGATCCCAATATGGGGGAAGGTGGTTGTCTTTTTCTAGACATAATGTGACCAACTTGACAAAGAATAGGAACCTAAATGCACAAAGGGTTTCTCTCATGGGATTATAAAATTTAGACCTGGAAGCTATGCCAGAGGACATTTTTGCCAGTCCTTTCATTTTATAAATGAAGATATTGAATCTTAAGGAAACTAAGAAGCTGAATTTGAATTCTGGTCCATTAGTGACTCAAAATTTAATGTTCTTTACACTAAACTGTGCTGCCAACCACCACCACTACATCATCCATTCAGTTTTTATCAAATTGTTATAATGTTCGAGACACTTTTCTAAGCATTGTAAACATAAAAATGAAAGAATTCCTGTCTTTAAGGAGTTTATAATTATTGTATTAGGTGCAGGAAGAAGAATATATACACAGATAATTAAATAAGAAATAAAATAAATACAAAGATATTTTTGTGGGTTGGGAACTCTAAAATTGTAAGAATCTTAAAAAAAACAGGGTTAAAACAACATAGCAGAAAAATATAGATTAGACATGAAGTTTTATTCTTATTCTCTGGGATTTACCAAATAAACCTATAGGTAATGAAGACCATCCCATGATGATCACCAGGGACTAAAAAAGAGAATAAATTCTTAAACTATTTGGAAAATGGTAAAAGTCATTAACCTCCTTGGCCTGTACATAGGAATTTGCACAATATCTCTAACTGAAACTGATCTACCAAGATTATCATCTTTGCATTTCATCCTGAATTCTCTTGTCTCTTCCTGGGAAGATGGACTCCTTATATCCTGAGCAATGTTCTCCTAAATTTGTAATTAACACAGAGAGCTTAATTTCTAACTTGGTAATCTGATATAGACCTAGTATTCTCCAAAGGGAATTAAACTTCTATCACAATATAGTTATTGCACAATATTATTATTATTATTGCTTTCCTAGAGTTGGGGAAGCTCTAAATAAAAGAAGACATTAGAAAGACTTCAGGATCCCTTAAGGGAACTAGGAGTCCTGAGGTAGAACCTTAGCCCTAGAGCATTTTAGGTATGATAACTTTTGCAAAGACATAGAGCTAAGAAATGGAAAATCTTGTACAGGGAAAAGCAAGCGGGAGAGTTTGGCAGGAATGTGGAGAGTATGATGTGGAACAACAAGAAACAATTGAACAATTGGGAAAGTTAAATTGTAGTGAGCCTGTGTAGAACTTTAAATGCCACTCAGAGGACATTTTTGTTACTAGAGACAATAGGGAATTGCTGAAGCTTCTTGAGAAGAGTGTTTGAGGGAATATCAATTTGGCATGTGTGTGGACATTTTATTTGAGACAGGGAGACGCTGGAGTTAGAGAGAACAGTTAGAAGGCTATTTACAACAGAACAGCAAAGAAAAAGATCATGGGGACAAAAAAATAAGGAGGTTGATTATTTAAGAGGAAAAAAAATGGCAGATCCAAGAGATGTTGTGGGAGCAGAATTGGTGAGGGTTATCAATGGATTGGATCTTGGAAGTGAGGGAAGATTCTTCATCTAAGATTATACAAAGTGATGAACCTGAATGACTAAAGCAGTAATAATTCCTTTGGGAGAGATAGGGAAGTCAGGAAGAGGAATGGATTTTTTAGGGGAAAGGTAGTGAGCTCAATTTTATACATATTGAGAAGTTTTTTGTATTTTTTAAAAAATGTTTATTTTATTTTTAATTTGTAAAGTAAAACAAGCATTTCTATAACAGTAGAATTTTTTAAAAGGTAATTGCATATGAAACTGTATATTTCTTATGTACAATTCGCTATTTCTTTTAAAAGTATATTTGAGTTATCATGTAAATTTTCCCCCTTTTTTCTTCCCTCCTCCCATCCCCCATCCCTCCCCTTTCACTGTAGAGAAGGCACTTTTCAAAGAATAGGAAATCATAGGGATATCTGTCAATTGGTTTAAATTATTATAATATGTTATAAGATCATGATAGAATATTACTATGCTATAAGAAATAATGAACACAATGATTCAGGAAAAACATGAATAAACATTGAGTTTGAGATATTTGGGGGAAATTTAGGTAGAGATGTCCAGGAGGCAGTTGGATAATGCAAAATTTAAGCTTCAGGGAGAGGTGAGGACTAGAGAAATAGAACAGCTGTCTTCTGTTTTCATTGGTAATGCTGAAAAACTGTTGCTAGCTGTTTCATAGACTATGAAAGGTCCAACTTCAAGAGGCATGATTTAATCTCATGATCATTCACATCTCTAAAACCCTTTCTTCACAACTACATGATAGAACTTGATCTATTCTATTGTCTCCATTTTATAGATGCTGCATCTGAGGCCCAGATAGGACAATTTTTTTCATTCAAGATCATATAACTAGTATGTCAGAGTTAGGACTTGATCTTGAACCTTCTGCCAAGATGCAGTATGGTATAGTGGACAGAGCACTGAACTTAGAATCAGAACAATGTGGTTTCAAATCCTACCTTAGTTGTGTGTTAACACCAAGATTCTTTTTTTTTTATATTTTAGGTTTTTTTGTAAGGCAATGGGGTTAAGTGGTTTGCCCAAGGTCATTATTATGTGTCTGAGGCGGAATGAATTTGAACTCAGATACTCCTGACTCCTGGGCCGGTGCTTTATCCACTGTGCCACCTAGCCACCCCAAACACCAAGATTCTTGATAAATCACTTAACTTCTCTGTGCCTCAGTTACCTTATCTGTAATGAGTCTTCTAAGGTTTTGAAATCTATGATTCCATTGTCTTTCAACAACAATAATAATGATAATGGTGAGTATTTATATGGTTTCAAGGTTTGTAAAGTACTTTACAAAAAACTTTTTATCTCACAACCATTGGGAGATAGGTGCTATTATTATTCCCATTTTACTGATAAGGGAACTGAGTCACACAGTTAGTAAATCCTTGGAGAATATCTAAATCCTCAGAACATAACAGCAGGCCTTTCCATTGCATAATTCAACTTGGAGATGTACTTTAGGATATCAGAAAGAATGATGAAGTTGAAATCTGAAGATTTGGGCTCTACTCCTAGTTCTGTCAGTTACTATTAACTGTGTGATGTAGAGCAAGTTATTTTCCGTCCTTGTGAGCCTCAGTTTTATTATCGGTAAAATGGAAAAGTTGGATTAGCTAGCTTTTAAAGGTCCTTCTAGCTCTATGGTTCTGTCATTGCTAAGGAAGGATCAAATTTTCTCTCTATTTCTCTGAACCACCCCACCCCCCACCTACCTTCCATTTTTGAATGCCTTTGACTTTGACCCTTAGCTTTGGAGCAGGCATTCCAGCTGGGCTAATGGGAAAGATGAGTCCTTCAGATTTGAAGGTTTGGAGTTGAGCTATACATAGGACATGGATCATGTCAACAGAGCCTGAAACTTACCATAACAATAACTTAGTTGGACTTTCTCTGAACCTGGAGCAAATCAAGGTTTGACCTAAGGCCATTTTCATGAGGTACACATAATAGCTCTTCCTCTCCCCCACCCCCACTCCTTACTTCCCCTGTGGCCTCCTCACCCCCACCCTTTTTGCCTTCCTGCTCTCCATCTGGCAAAACTGGCCCTACCCATGAGTGGCGAAGAGAATTTCATGTTCCTGCACAGACATGGGAACCCTTTCCATGGTCATGTGGTTTGTCTAAGAAGTTTCAGTTGTCCCAAGGTGTGAGGTGAAATTTGAAGAAAAACCTGTCAAGTGGTAGAAGCCTTGGCATGGGGAATCTCAAGGTTTAGCTCACTGGAATAAACAGCAGGGGTATGCCAAAATCCAAGGAATTATTCCTTCAGGAACTGCCCACTCCAAGCACTTTAGTGAAAAATGATAGAAAGAGTTATTAACCTTTGAGACACTTAATTCCACTGTGTAACTGAGCATCTGCCTTGGATCAAGTCAGGGAAGATTACATCGGCCCCACCATGGAGAAGTTGGGATAGTTTATACTCAAAACTAGACAAAGAAACTGTGTTTAACAAATCCCTAAAGTGTATTTATCTGCAGATGGGGTTGCAAAGGGGCGTTTTGTAATTCTTCTGCCTCTTCATGATGGAGATGCCTTGGAAATAAGTCACATGATCTGCTGAAAATTGGGTTTGGTGGAGTTGCAGACTGGGACAATTTGAGAGTGAGATGATAAATGGAGAAACTGCAAATTTTATCATTTGACTTGAGAGAGAAACCCTGGTTATTAATCAGAATTGCACAGGCTAAATATCCTATTTTGATATTAGGGACTCCCTTGTTCTCCCCTTTTGAGAGGGGCTCTGTGTAACTCCGACTTAAACTCTCCAGGGAATCCCAGAACTTGGCTTGTTGGTTCCCCTAATGAGATATTTGCTTTTATCATCCAATTTCTAGTCCAAGTTTTCATTTTCTCAGGTCTGTATTACAGATAAGTCTACAGATTTCTAATATCTCCTTTTACTCTTCTGCCTTCTTTGCAATAAACTATAATTCTCCATTTGAATTTGTAGCATTTTTTAACTGATAGTAATGACAGAAAACACACATAGGGGTTTAAAATCACAAACAAAGGGAAAAGTTGCAGTGTGAAGAGAAGTCTCCAGAGTTTTCTTTAGTCTTTCATAGAAATGAAAGGAAGGAGCTCAGCCAAGCTCAGTGTTTCCAAAACCCATCCAAAGAACCTTGGAATTGTATAATAGCAGACATTTAAATAGCCACTTAGGGTTTACAAAGTGCTGGACATGAATAATCACATGTGATATGTTTTACAACCTTTTGAAGGAGAAAATGTGTTTTGGGTAGTGTAATGCACATATATTTTCTCCATTTTACAGATGAGTAAACTAAGACACAGAGAACTGAATTGATTTGCTCAATATCATATAACTACTAAGAGAAACTTGGGATTTGAACTTAGATTCAATGTTCTTTCTACTAGTCTTCTACTTTTTCTTCTCTGCTTCCTATTCTTCTGCCTCCTCCTCCTCCTCCTCCTAATAATAATAATATATTAGGAAATTTACAGAATCACATCCACAAATCTCCAGAGAATCTCCTCAATTTCCAAAGTCTCAAAACTGTGGATGATTCTACAAACAATGGAGAAAGTTCTAAGACAGTTATTAGAATTGGGCAAGTGGAAATTATGGACTCTATAAGAGAAGAATCCATTACACAAAACCAAAAGAATGGAAAGACAGAAAAAATATTGTAAAGAATCTTATGGGAAAAACAACCAATCTGGTAAATAGGTCCAGGAGAGATAATTTAAAAACTATTGGATTATCTGAAAGCATGATCAAAAAAAGAACCTGGACAATATCCTTCAGGAAATTATCAAAGAAATTATCCTAATACCCTAGAACAAGAGGGTAGAATAATTCTTGAAAAAATCACTGATCACTTCCTGAATTAGACCCCAAAATAAAAACTCCAAGGAACATTGTAACCAAATTCTAGAATTATCAGCCAAAGGAGAAAATACTACAAACAACAGAAAGGAACAATTCAAATACCAAGGATCCAGTCAGGATTATGCAGGATTTATCAGCTTCAATATTAAAGAATTTGAAGGCCTGGAATACAATACGATATCCTGGTAAGCAAAGGAGTTTAGATTACAACCAAGAATCAACTACCCTGCAAAATTCAGCATACTCAATCAGGGTGGGAAAGATGGACATTAAAAAAATAGGGGATTTTTTCATATTTTCCTGATAAAAAGAGCAGAACTGAACAGAAAATTCAAACTTCAAATACAAGACTTGAGAGGCTGAAAAAGAGAGCCATCACATTATGAGGGGCAAAAATGCTGACTTTTCAGAAATATAGTGCTAAATTAGTCTAAGCCATAGGCCTCCGTTTCTATTTCTCAAGAATCAGGGGAATGTAAAAAACCCTGATCTCTGGCTAGAAAAATTGTCACCTTAACCATAGGTGTAAACAAAGACAAACTCTACTGGGAAAGCTCAGGTACACCCCCCTTCTCTTCAGACCATCAAGTTTGACCAATTGTTGTAAGGGTCAGCAGAAAAGAGGAGGGGAAATGGGTTGTGGTTTTGGTGGCTTTTGAACTCTGCTTCAGTTTCTGTAATTTAGATTTTCCTGCTCTCTCTCTCTCTCTCTCTCTCTCTCTCTCTCTCTCTCTCTCTCTCTCTCTCTCTCATAGAGAGTTAGGAACTGCCCTGCTTCTTGCAAGAAATAAAGTTTAACTCATTGCTGCCACTTTGAGAGAACTCCGAGTAGTCATTTTGGTACCCCGCACAACATCAAAGACATTCTAAAACAATACTCATATTGTAAATAATGTCTATAATGAAACTTGAATCATTTGCATCTAAATCCCACTGACTTGATGAAATGAGCAGCAAGATAATTCTGGCCTAAAGGACCTAGGTATGGACAACATGCTAAGAGAGGACAAGGGTGAGAATTCAATTTCACCAGAAACCAAAAGCACTCGGAGTTCACACCTTTTGTGGACAGGATAAAGGGAGGAGCCCAAAAAAAGACCCTTTAAAAGACCATCACAACTCAGTCCTAAACACTTTTGCTGGTAATCCCAAAGGAGAGACCATCATTATTAACTATCCTGAGAAGAATATCTGAGAAGGAAGGAATCAGAGGGAACAAGTTAATGCAATTTTAATCTACTCAAAGTGCAGGGGAGTTTGGTGCCCAAGAAGAACCTGCAGTATCTATCACTGGCAAAATGCAGAGCATTGTGGACTTGACCACCTGTGAACAACATGGAGAAAAAGAGAAGTTCTTCTGTGAGGAAGACCAGAGAACCCTTTGTGAGTCTTGTTTATTAGCTCCAGAGCACAAAGATCACCAAGTGCTTCCCTTGGAAACTGCTGCTGCCAAGTGCAAGGAGAAGCTCCAAGAGACACTGAATATCTTACAGGCAAAAGAGGAGGAACTTAAAGTCAGACTGGAATACGAGAGAGAAAGAGAGGCACAGTATCAGGAAGATACATATGTTTTTAAACAGTTAGTGTTATCTGAATATGAGAAAACATACCAGTTCTTATGGAATGAAGAAACACTATACCTAAAAAAACTGAACCAGGACTTCAGAAACAATCTGGTAAAACTCCAAGAAAGCAAGGCCAAAATGTCAAAAGAAATCCAAAAACTGCAACAAATGACATTAGAAGTTGAGGAGAATTTGGATGAATCCCCCTTGGAAATGCTGCAGGGTCTAAAAGGAACCTTGGAAAAGAAGAAGAAACTTTCTCTACTAGAACTAGAGGCTGCTTCTCTTGATCGTACCACCTACACCATCACTGGTTTCAGAGAAATGCTCATGAGCTTTTATAGGGATATAACTCTGGATCCTGAAACAGCCAGTCCTCATCTCATTATATCTGAAGATTTTAAGAGGGTCAAATATGGAAATGTCCCACAGGACCAGTCTGACAAGGATGATAACGGAAGACTTGACCATGCTCTTTTTGTACTGGGGACCCAGACCTTTGCTTCAGGCAAACACTACTGGGAAGTGGAGGTGAGAGATAAGACCGAGTGGGAAGTGGGCATCTGTGAAACTTACATCTTTAAAAGTGGGAAATACAACTTATTACCTGAGGATATAAGGACCCTAATAGGTTTAAAATCTGGAGATTATTTCTTTCTGTGGAATTCAGAAAATGGTTATAAAGCAAGTCAACCTATACACAAAGTAGGAATTTTCCTTGATTATGAGAGGGGACATGTAGCATTTTACAATGCGGTAGAAAGCTCTCTTATCTACAGTCCTCCAAATGTTGTCTTTCAAGGGTCTCTTCGTCCATTCTTCTGTCCTTGTGTTACCAGGGCAGAGAGCAGTCCTAGATCTCTTATTATCTGTCCTAGGAGTAACTAGTAGATGGCTGACAAATGATCATAGTGTCTATAAAATGCTTCTCTTTTGTTTTTTTTTAAACATTTCTTTATTTTTTCCAATTATTTGCAAAGGTATTGTTCAACAAACTTTTTTTGGTAAGGTTTTGAATTTCACATTTTTCTTCCTCTCTCCCTTCTTTCCCTCTTCCCCTTGACAGAAAAAAAATCTAATAAAGGTTATACATTTATAACTATGTTAAACATGTATTCATATTAATCATTTTGTGAAAGAAGATTCAATTCAAAAAGGGAAGAAAAAAAGGAAAAACATGAAAGGAGGAAATCATAATACATAAAAAGACTAAAAGAAAAACAAAACCCAAATTTTAAAATTCAGTATCAGTTCAGGCACATCATGATTTCTTATAGAATAATAGCACTCTGTCACATTCATATACCTCAGTTTTTTCATCCATTTCCCAGTTGGTAGGAATCCCCACAGTTTCCAGTTCTTTGTCACCATGAAAAGAGTTGCTATAAATATTTTTGTCCATGTGGGTTTTTTTATCCTTTTCTGTGATCTCTTTGAATATAGATTTAGTGACAGTATTTCTGGAACAAGGGTATGCACAATTTGTTTGCTTTTTGGGGGTATAGTTCTAAACTGCTCTCAGAAAGGCTGGATCAGTTTACAACTCCACCAATAATGCATTAATGTTTATGGGACACTTTCAATATCAAGCAACTGCAAAAAAACATAAAATGGATGTCAGTTCCCTAGAACCCATGTGAATCAAATCAATAAAGTAAAGGATGATTATCAACTATAATCAGAACAAAATTTGTCTTATTGATGCCTTTTATTAACATGACTGCATCTCACCTAATATATCCTATAGAATGTCGATGATACTGTTACAAGGCAACTCAGACTTGGGAAACTATTAGCTTCTTATTCCCAATGGAAATGAATGTCACTTACAAATAGTATATCTGTCCAATATATTGGCATATACACACTTATGTGCACACACACACACACACACACACACACACACACATATACTTACAAGCACAAACACTTATACTGAGGTATACATGTGTACTTTGCATGTTATTTATAAAAATATATTTTATATTGAGAAAATTAATGTTCTAGTAGCATATTAATAAAGTTATTCATTGTGATTAAAAATAATTATTTTACAAAGTACAGTGACTTGTACTATCTCACTTGATTTTCTTATTTGTTAGGCAGCTAAGTGGTATAGTGAGTACAGTGCTGAGACTAGAGTCAGGAAGACCAAATCCTGCTTTACATACTTATTACCTGTATGTTCCTGGTCAAGTCTTCTAGTCTTTCTGTCTCAGTTTTCTAATATGTAAAAATGGGGATGACATAACATCTGCCTCACAGGATTGTTTTGAAGTGCTTTCCAAACCTTAAAATGCTATATAAAAGTTAGATTTGATCCTCATTAGCTCTTTGAGGGAGTTACTTTTGTTATTCCTAGTTTAGATATAGATTGTGGGAGTTAGGAGGGATATTGAGAGATCATGTGAACAAAGTGGGTCATTTTATAGTTGTGAAAGGTGAAATGTTTCTCAGTTCATGGAGCTAATATCATATTTCCTCGAAACCCTAGCATGATTTTTTTTTCAGGATGCTCATAATATAAGCCCAACCCCAATAATAAACTCCAGTTAAGATTGTCAGCCAAATAGACATATTTAGTATGTCCATGCAACGCATGACATATTGAATTATAAAATAATAATATTGATATGTAATTAATATTAATAAATAATATCATTGACAATACTTGAAATAAATGTTAATATAAACTATAATTAAGTGTTTGTAAATACCAAGTGGGCATCTTTGGACAAGAGGTAAATGCCTATGTAAGTGGATGAAATCAAAACTTATAGTCAAATGACCAATCAGTCACAAAGCAGGAATAAAGAGGCATTTGATAATATTTGGATGGAAAGAAAGCCCCACCTCTAATCATCACAGGCAAGAAAGAGGAGACTGGACATGTTTCAGATGTTTATGTTCTTGAAACTGCAAAGGCCTAGTGCATATAAGGAAATTATAAGGAAGTGGATCAGTTTAATGTGGCCACATGCTTTATGAGGTGACCAACAGCACCCACTGAGCAAAAGAGAAGAATAGATCACATAATGATCCAGCAGGGATGGCTGTCTATCTCCAGACTCTTGATATTGTAATAAACAAACTATTCAAGGACCATTTGTGCATGGAAATCAAGGACTACAATGAAAATAGAATGGAGAGAAATCAGCGTGGAAACTGTGAAGTTGGGCTGTAAGAGGTATTGACTTGAGTGAAGAATTCATGGGCTAAAAATACACTAGGAGTAGTCTACATGGACAAGTAGTCATATAAGGAGAATTCTATTGCTAGACATGAGAGCCAGGGGCCAAGGTTCTACAGGAAATGGAGTTTCAAGAAATTCAGCCTGGTATTCTGGATTTGGAGAGTTCTGACATGTTCCAGAAGAAGATGAAATGATTGTATTTGAATACATGTAGATTTTGTACATGAATAAATATAGATTGTTATATATGAACAAATGTAGATTTTTATGCATGAAAAGACATCCCCTGAAAATAAGCCCTCGATGCATCTTTTGGAGTAAGAATTAAAATAATACCCAATCTTTTGGGGGAATTTTAGTGAGTGTCTGAACTAGAATCTGAACTCATATCTTTCTGAATCCAAATAGCACTCTCTCCACAGTGCCCTACTTACTCCCAGTGAAGACGTGGATCCAAGGAGTAAAGCCAAAAAAAAGTATGTTTAGAAAAAAGAGGTGAATTGGACGGGTAATGATAGTAAGTTTTTTTTTGTGTGTGTTTTTTTTAGGTTTTTGCAAGGCAAATGGGGCTAAGTGGCTTGCCCAAGACCATACAGCTAGGTAATTATTAAATGTCTGAGACCAGATTTGAAACCAGCTATTCCTGGCTCCAGGGAGGTGCTTTATCCACTGCGCCACCTAGCTGCCCCCGATAGTAAGTCTTAACAGATGACTAGCCTAAGTGTTATGCTGGTACAAATATGGGTCTTAGTACTCACCAGAGCTTTCTGTGCTAATTCTTTTAAGCTATGTGGTATTGAGTATGCATTGACAAATTTTGTCAGAGAATTGTGAAATTAGTAATGGTTATGATATATAGATGTATCCAAAAAGCTTTTATATGAGACAATTTTTTGGGCATAAAAATAGGTTCAATTCTCTTTCTTTTGCTCCAAGAGTTTTCTTCCCTTCATCTCAGGGGTATTCCAGCCCTTAGGCTAGAATAGTTCATCAAGGTGATTCAAGTCTCACTGAGTCAGCAGTCAGATTAGTTTGGGAAATATTGGCCTACAGGTCTCTTCGTTCCCTTTTATTGACCAACCACCTTTTTATTTATTTCCCCTTGTAATCAGCCTTCTCTAATCCTACCTGGCTCCTAGTGAGGAACATTTGGTTTATGAGAGTGCTACATTTAATGTTATAATAGAGTTAAAGAACAATGTGAAGTCTCATATTGCACTTTAGTTCAGTAGACATGAGTTTGAGATCGGTCTTTGGCACTAACTCTGTAACCTTGATTGAGTCAAGAGACCTCAGTTACATGAGCTCTTAATTATCTCCTAGTTCTGATATTTAATAACTAGACTACTTTCCTAACCTATAGAGTAGTTTCAAAGATCAAATAAGATAATGTATTTATTAAGAATCTCTGTTTTAGAAAGAAAGCTTGATTATAGGATCAAATCCCTTAACTTGATTTGGAAATGATATATCTGTACAATTCTTTTTACTCTATTCAAGTGAGATAATTTATGTAAAGTACTAAAAAGTTATTATAGAAGTAATGATAGTTATATATAATTTTAAAACTTATAAAGTAACATGTATCATTCAGTTCTCTAGATAAGAAAATTGAGGATTATAAATTTTAAGTGACTTGTTTGTCTTTGTATAGCTCTAGTATTTAGAATAGAATTTGAACTCATGTCCTCATGATTTCAAATCTAGCAAGCTACTCACCAGGCCATGTTATTTTTAACTTTGAAATATTAAACAAATATCAGCTATTAATAGTCAGAAGCCTACAATCTTTCAGACTAGGAATAGGGTTCCTTACATGAAGGAGAAACTTTTCAGGTTATTACCCCTAAGGTTGATTTCTTCATCTTTTCTAGAAATCTGTTCCATAAATCCCATAGTTCTTATTTATCATAGAGATCATTATCATGATAGCTTACATGTTTATAGTACTTTAATATTTTCAAATGACTTCATTCATAACAGTGCTATGAAATAAGTAACTTATTTACTATCATCCCCATTTGTAAAATGGGGAAATAAGCTCCAAAAGTCCAGGTGATTTGACCCAGGTCATATAGCTAGGGAACAAGCTTGAACAAGATTTCAAACTTGCCAAGTCACTTATCTTTTCTGTGCTTCAGTTTCCTCATCTGTGAAATGAAAGAACTAAATTAGATGACCTTTAAAGCCTCTTACTAGCTTTAAATCTTATAATCCATGCTCATGGTTCTGATAGTCAGCTATATTTTCTTCTGATATCTTTGACTTATACCTCATGTGTTTCTCCTCTTTCCACTAGGGAAATAATATTTTCTAGAACACAAGTTTAAAATATTGATGATTTCAGTTGACTGTCTTTGTGGACAGTCTTCATGATTTAGAATGTCAGCCTTGTGATAGTAGGGACTGTTTCGTGTTTGATATTTATATTTTTAGTCTCCCCTAGGCTAGTGTTGGACACTTTGTTGGTTTGTGGACTGAGTGCAGTGACAAAAAAAACAGTTATAATCTTGTGTAAAACTAAAATATCCAAGGTCATATTTGAACTCAGGAAGGAGAGTTTTTCTTGACTCCAAACCTGGTAATCTATCAACTGTACCACTTGCCCAGTTTTTTCCTTGATAGAACCTAAGTTTGTACTCCAATACTATGGATTTAGAGAATCTGGGATCACTTCCACTCACAATAAGGCTGTGAAGTCACATTTTAGAGGAAGATATCCTTCTACTAAAGAAAAATGAATTTTGAGTCAGTAAATACATGATTCTTGTTTCAAATTCTAGCTCTAATATTTAATAGCTATTTTATGATTATTTTTACATCACTTTAGAATGATGATGTAAGACAAGTGCTTTGTGAACTTCAAAGCCCTATACAGATTGCTAATGCTCTTCATATTAAATGGCCTTCCTCCTTGTACTTGACCTCTTTGCAGTGTTTGGTATCATTGACTATCCTTTCCTCCTGGAAACTTGAATTTTCTGACACTATCCACTCTGAATTTTTCTCCTCTGTCTACCTAACCCTTCAAATCATTATACTTTTCTAACACAGTATGGATATCTCCCAAGGTTTTCTGTTCTATATCCTCTTTTTCTTGCTACATTTCTCACGTTAATAAACTCAATAACTATACTGGATTAAATTAAAATGAGTCCAGAATCTATATATTCAGACTCTTCCTCTTTGGAATGAATCTCAGTCCTGTACTACCAATTGCCTACTGAACATTTTCAACTGATTATAATGTCCCATATGCAACCCAGTATCATCATTTCCAAAATATATCCATCAGAAGGCAGCTAGTGAAAGCTAGATGACTCAGGGTGCAGAGTTCTAGACCTAGAGGAAGGAAGACTTTTATTTCTGAATTCAAATCCAGTCTCCCCAAAAACTAATTCCGCTCCTATTCCAAACATCTATCCTTCCAATCATTCATTTTTGGAAACTTAAAGTCATCATAAATTAATCACCCTTTCCTTACCACCCAATAAATTGTCAAAGCTTGTTAAGTTTAATCCTACAAATTTATTTCATATGTTTGCTTCTATAGGTGGTGAGGTGGACAGAGCACTGGTCTTGAATTCAGGATGCGAGAATCCGGCCTCAGACACTTGCCACCTACTTAGCTCTGTCACCTTGAGCAAGTCACTTAACTCTGGTTACCCTGCATCCAGAGCCATCTGCAATTGTCCTGATTCATATCTAGCCATTGGACCCAGATGGCTGTGGAGGAGAATGTGAGACTGACTTAGCACAACCACCCGTCCCACCCTGCCCCCAAATCCAATTCACCTGCTTGTCATGGCATCACCTGACTGATGTCTTGGTCTTCAACGAAAATGAAGGATAAACATATAGGAATGAACCCAATTCAAACCCTAATCAGATTCTTGGAATATTGAAACAGTTAATTGGTGTCCTTACTCCCAGTTTCTCTATTCCCTAATCCATCCTCCACCTCACTGCCAAGTTGATAATACTAAAACAAACATCTGAAGTCTAACTCCTATTCAAAACTATCCAATAGCTTCCTATTTTCTCCAAAATATCATTCCCATCTTTTTTAAAAATTATTTTATTTTACTCTTTATTATATTCTCCATACTGTAAAACTTGACCTTTCAAAGTCTAGCTGTTTTCCATGAATCACAGTGTTTTACTTCTGTGTCTAGGTTCAAATTCAACTTCATCTATTTAATGGGACCATGAGCAAATCATTTAACCTCTCTCATCCTTGGTTATGAGTTGTAGTATTTTCCTCCATGAGCTTCTACTTTTGTTCTTCTCAACCTCTTGAACTATTCATTCCCCAAAATTTGACTTCTTGACAGACTGACTCTGCCAAAATTTTTTCTCTTCTTCACAAAATGGGGTGATAACTTCCCCCCAAAGTTCCCATAATTTCTTTCCTAGCAACAAGTTTCTTTCTGTTAGGAAGAATCAGATGCAATATAGAATGTCCCTTTGTGACTTTTTCTGACATTTGTAAGGATGTAATTATCACTAAGGCTACTCGAGAAGTTATTAGCTACTCTTTTTGGCAGGAGGGATTTCTAACAAAAGGCTGCATTAATAAATTCCCTCACCACTACTAAATCATATTTTTTTGGTATATCATGATAGACTTTCACAAACTCCTCATCTATTTCTTCTTTACTTCCTAATGGTCTGTAGCACAACCCATTGACAAAATCTCTTCTGTTTCTCCCTCCTTAGACCTTTACTTAAATATTCTTTGCTATGCTTCTCTTCTCTGGATCTTGGATTCTTTCATATGATCATATACACTAGCATTATCCTATTTTGAATAAGGCGTATCCATCAGAGGCAACTAGTGAAAGCTACATGACTCAGGGGACAGAGTTCCAGACCTAGAGGAAGGACAACTTTTATTTCTGAATTCAAATCCAGTCTCAGACATTTACTAGCTCTGTGACCCTGGGCAAGTCACTTAACTTTAATTCATGAACGATTGAAATAGCAAAGCACTTCAATATCTTTGTCAAAAAACAAAAAAAATCAACCCATACCAGTCATGAAGTCAGACACAAGTGAACAACAACAACAGCAACATCCATCAGAATCATGATCCAGTCATGGATTTTATCCTACCAAGTCTTGACTCA
Source organism: Macrotis lagotis (assembly GCF_037893015.1). Classification (NCBI taxonomy): domain Eukaryota; kingdom Metazoa; phylum Chordata; class Mammalia; order Peramelemorphia; family Peramelidae; genus Macrotis; species Macrotis lagotis. The sequence goes on along the minus strand of NC_133658.1, from coordinate 143,305,424 downwards.
GTGGCATGGTGGGCACTTAAGAAATATTTATTGAATTGAAGTTAATTGAATTAAGTCTTAGTGATACATATGAGGTCATATTTGTCCTAGCATTTGGGCCCTTGGTTGCCTAAACTTTAGGTGTTTGTGAATAAGTATTTGAGGTCTGCTAAATGATGTAGTAAATGCAACAATGGCCTGGAGTCAGAGTACTCCTCTTCTTGAGTTCACAACCTGGCTTCAGACACATAACTAGCTATGCTATGGAACCTAGACAAATCAGCTAATCCTATTTGCGTCAGTTTCTTCATCTGTCATATGAGCTGGAGAAAGCAATAGAAAACCATTTCAATATCTTTTCCAAGAAAATTCCATATGGAATCATGAAAGTTGGACACAACTGAAACAACTGAACAACAAAAAATTTGAGTCCCTGTTTTGTCTCCTGTCCATTGCAGTGTCTTGATTAATCTTCTTACTTCTTTATAGCCTTTTTCTATATCTAATCCCCCCCATCCTTTTTAGTTTAAAGCCCCTTTAATTAAATTCACAAGCTATGGAGTACATTCTTACTAATCTTTGTATATTCCCCTATACTTTAATTCCTGATAGAGAAATCTAAATTTTATTCTCAAGCATCACCTTTTTAGCTAGCTATTTACTTCCCAATTTATTTCTCTTTAAATCCTCTCTTTCAATGGACACCAGGAAAAACTATGGTTTTCAATGTTTTGTTCAAACCTTAGAAATTATTGGCAACACTTTTTATACTTCTTTTGGTTCTGTCATTTTTCCCTATATGAAGCATAAGAAATGGATGGTTGTTATCCTTTTTGACAAGGCTTTGAAAGTTCTCAGAGTTGCTTGAACACCCCAGCTAGGAATAACGGAATAGAAGCCCAGTTCTATTTTATTAGTTTTCAGAGTTGGGGCCATGATTAAGAAGGAAGGACAAGGGCATTCATATTGTGTCTCTAGAGCTGAAATTTTTGGATTGATGCAAGATGACCAGAGGGTCCCCTAACAGGTTTGACCATCCTTGGCTTTTTATTTATTTCCATTTATGAGGGAGATAAATTGTCTTTTCTCCATCCCAACAGCACAGTGGCTTTGAGCACATAGCAACTAAAGCATATGAACTGACTTAGTTAGGTAAGCACAAGATTGAAATTCAAAGCCCTAGCTGCCTTCTCTACTTTGACTTTCTTTTCTGAGTAGACCATTAGTGGTACTAGACACATTAAAGTGTCCAGCTTAGAGTCAGGAAGATCAAAGTTAAAATATGTCCTCCAACATACTAGCTGTATGATCCTAACCTGCCTGCCACAGTTTTCCTAATTGTAAAATGGGGAAAATATCAACACCTACCTCTAAGAGTTGTTGTAAGTTTCAAATAAGGTGTTTGTAAAGGACTTGATATATGGTAGGTGATTAATAGCTGCTTGTTTCCTTTCCCCTCACTGCTACCTTTTCTGAGTACAGGTGACTAAATACTGATCCTGAAATGAGGTTGAAAGCAACCTTTTGAATACAAGAGGCTGGGAGTTTTAGAGAACTAATTTAGTGATGGCTATACTCATAAAGGGATTATCCAAACCAAAGGAACTATCAAAAGAAATGCCAAAATAAGACAATTAATAAATATAAAAATAAGGAGAAAGGAAAAAATGTTTCAATTCTCAGAAAAAAAATGAAAGTTCCATATAATTTCCTAGAAAATAGAACTCTACCCACTAGGATTAGGGACCTGGGGCTGAAAAGTGGTCTCCTATCTACCTTCAAGTGAAAAATCAAACTGTCCTGGATAAAATTTTTTTGAGTCCCTGTAACATGAACCACACCTGAAATTTCTCCAAGTATCCCTTCAGTTTGGAAAATAATCCAACTGGAAGACTGATCAAAACCCCTCTGGGTTTCTATATGAAACACCTGAAATTTTTTGTACCTGTGTTTGCACATAGCACCATTCAGATAGAGGTCTGGATAAAATCTCTTCAGATATTCTAAAAATATATAGGGTGGAAGAAATGTAAGTCTGAACTCAATGATAGGAAAAGATAACATTTCAAGGATCTCAGGTGATCCTCAAATGTGTGGTACTCTGAGAAAGGGTTTAAGCAATTAGGGTTTATTAAAATCAGTTTCTTCTTGAAGGTCATCAAGAATAACAATATAGCCAGTTCCTAATTAGAAACTTGAACGGTAAATTCTCCTAAAGTGACAGAATTATTCAATTTATATGGTATATTTCTATCAAACTAATGTCCATATTTTACATAATTATGATTTTTGAATAGTACAATTTCAAATATATATGACCCCTTAAAGAGCTTTGTTATTCACACTAATGGTGACCTAATTATAAATGTTGCTAGCTTCATTGGAATTGCAGTGTTTTCCCTCTCCTTTTTTTAATTGATATTTTATTTTTCCAAATATGTTATGAAAGTTTTTCAACATTCATCCATATGCATATATATGTATATATGTATATATATATAGAGAGAGTTACAAAATTTCCTTCCACCCTCTCTTCACACCTCCCTCCCCTCAGTATTAACAGTCAGGTTAACAATGTACATACATATTTTTGATAAACATATTTACAGATTAGTCATTTTCTTTATGACGAATTAGGATTAAGGGAAAGCAAAACATAAGAGATAATTTTAAAAACTGTTCATCAGATTCTGAAAGGGTTTTTTTGTTTATTTTGTCTTTCTTCCTCTTGATCAGGAAAGCATTGTCCATAACTGTCTAATACTGTTGTCCTAGCTCTCTGAACTGCTGAGAAGAGATGCTTCCATAAAGGTTGATCATCTCACCATGTTGTTGTTAATATGTACATTGTTCTTTGGTTCTGTTCCCATAATTCAGCATCAGATTCTGTAACTCATTCCATGCTTCTCTAGAGTCCAATCATTTATGGTTTTTTATAGAACAATAATATTCCATAGTATTCATATGCCATAACTTGTTTAGCCATTCCTCAATTGATGGGCATCTCTATAAATTCCAATTCTTTGCCACTATAAAAAGAGCTGCTATGAATATTTTGGAATATGTGGGACTTTTCCCATTTTTTTATGATTTCTTCTGGATACAGGTTGAGATTTGGAATTGCTGGGTCAAAGGGTATGAACAGTTTTATTGTTCCTTGGGCATAGTTCCATATTGTTCTCCAGAACTGTTGGATCCATTCACAACTCCATCAGCAATGTATCAGTGTCCCAATCCTCCCACAACCTCTCCAATATTGATCATTTTCCCTTTTTTCTCATCTTAGCTACTCAATAGGTGTGAAGTAATACCTCATGGTTGTTTTAATTTGCATTTCTCTAATCAGCGATGATTTGGAGCATTTTTTCATATGATTATATATACCTTTAATTTCTTATTTTGAAAAATGTCTATTTATATCCTTTGACCATTTATCAATAAGGTAATGACTTGCAACTTGATAAATTTTATGCAATTTTCTATATATTTTAGAAATGAGAACTTTATCAGAACTCCTAGTTGTGAAGATTGTTTCCCAGCTTTTCTCCTTTCCTTCTAATTTTGGCTGCACTGATTTTATTAGTGCAAAAAACTTTCTATAGTCAAAATCATTCATTTTGCAGTTTATAATGTATGTTATTTATTGTTTGGTCATGAATTTGTCCCTTTTCCATAGATTTGATAGATGGAGTATTTTTTGGTCTTTTAATTTATCTATGGAATCTCTTTTATGTCTAAATTCTGTCCCCATTTTGAACTTATTTTGGTATAGGGTCAAAGATGTGAATCCATGTCTAATTTTTGCCTACTATTTTCCAGTTTTTCCAACAATTTTTGTCAAATGGTGAATTCCTATCCCAGCAACTGATGTCTTTGGGTTTGTCAAATAGTAGATTGCTGTACTTGTTTACTGCATTTTCTTTTGAATTTATCCTAATCCACTGATCCATTACTCTATTTAATTCACCAGTACCAGGCAGTTTTGATGACTCATTTTATAATATAGTTTTAGATCTGGTAGAGCTAGGCCACCTTCTTTTACATTGTTTTTATCAGTTTCCTTGCTATTCTTGACCTTTTGTTGCTCCAGATGAATTTTGTTACTATTTTTTTTCTAGCCTGGTAAAATAGTTATCTGATAGTTGGATTGGTATGGCACTATTCTGAATAAGTAATTTAATTTGGGTAAAATTGTTATTTTTATTTTATTAACTCCATCTAACCATGAGCAATTGACATTTTTCCAATTTTTTTTTTTTTTTAGATCTCACTTTATTTGGAGAGAGAAGTGCTTTATAATTGTGTTCATACAGTTTCTGGGTTTGTCTTGGCAGATAGATTCCCAAGTATTTAATCTTGTCTGGTTACTTTAAATGGAATTTCTCTTTGTGTCTCTTGCTCTTGGAACTTGTTCAAATATGGAAGTGCTGATGATTTTTGTGGGTTTATTTTTTACCCCACTATTTTTCCAAATTTTTAAATTATTTCAAGGAGTTTTTCAGAAGATTTTTCTCATGTTCTCTAGGTATACCATAATATCATCTGCAAAGAGTTAAAGCTTTGCTTCCTCAATGCCAGTTCTGAGTCCTTCAGTTTCTTTCTCTTCTCATTGTTAAAGCTAGCATTTCTAATGCTGTACTGAATAATAATGGTGATAATGGGCATCCTTGTTTCATCCCTGATTTTATTGGAAATGCTCCAAGTTTATTCCCATTACATATATTTGTTGATGGTTTTAAAGAGATACTATTTATCATTTTAAGGAAAATTCCATTTATATCTAAACTTTCTAGTGTTAATAGGAATGGTTGTTGTAGTTTATCAAAGTCTTTTCCAGCATCTATTGAGATAATCATATGATTTCTGTTGGTTTTACTGTTGATATGTTCAATTATATTGAGTGTTTTCCTAATATTGAACAATCCCTGCCTACCTGGTACAAATCCTACCTGATCATGGTGTGTTATCTTAGTAATAACTTGCTATAGTCTCATTGCTAAAATTTTATTTAAGATTTTTGCATCAATATTCATTAAAGATTTTCTTTGTCTGTTTTGGTTCTTCCTGGTTTAGGTATCAGACCATGTTGGTATCAGCTTTTCATCTAGGTATTTGGATGCTATACTACTAGTGCATACATATTTAGTAATGATATAGCTTCATTACCAATGATGCCTTTTAAGAAGATGTATCTTTATCCCTTTTAATGAGAGCAATTTTTTGCATTTACTTTATCTGAGATCAGAATCACTAGCCCTAATTCTTTTACTTCAGTTGAGGCATAATATATTTTGCTCCATCCATTTACCTTTACTCTGTGTGTATATCTCTGCTTGTGATACCTGGTGTATCACTCAAGTACTATTAATCAGGCATCACCAATCACAGTTTGATTATTTCATTACTTGGTAAGCTCATATTGTTATGAAAATATCATCACAGATTGTTTGATTGCTTGATAAGTAGCATTGTCTCAAATTACATCAAATTATAATTATAAACATTTTTCCTTATCCCCTTTTCAAGTACCCTCCAAGGACACTTAATCCTCCTCATGTGCTGAAGTATTATCCAAAGCCAAATCATTTCTTGACCTATTTGTCCCACTCCCCACCAAGCCTATATTCTCTCACACTTTACTCTACCCCCTTACCACCCAGGTTACATAACTTCTTGTTAAATGAAGCTAGGATTAAGTCAAACCCTGGTTTAATTAACCACAAGAATCTTAAAGGGCTCTAAGTACTTGGAGACTCTGAAGGTCTCACTTGAGAACTTTACAAATGATTGTAAGTTATCAGAGACACTGACTCAGGACCACCCAGTTTATGAAGCCCTCATCAAAGAAATTGCTTAGCTTTGTCAGCACAGCAGAATTAAATTGGGTCAAAGGATAATGAGACACTTAAGTTTAGAGTTAACACCCCAACTTTTCCTCAGGGCTTTTTTGTCTCAAACATAGTGATGTCATCTTTGACCTCTTCAATGGAAAGACAAGATGCAACTATACCCATATCTTTTAAGTCCAATCTCTTCAATTATATTTGACCCTTTAACTATCTATCCTAAGAGAAGTAAAGTCCTCAAGAATTAAAAGTGTTATATCTTCCCTTTTAGGGTTGTATACAATTTGATGGTATTGACCAGCATTTGTTTTGTTTTGTTTTTTCTTTCCCTTTTCATTTACCCTTTTATGCAATTCCTGAGTCGTGTATTTGGCCATTGAATTCTCTGGTCAGTTCTGGTCTTTGTGTCAGGAAATTCTGGAAGTCCTTTATCTAATTGAGCATTCATCTTTTCCCCTGACACTATATGCTGAATTTTGCAGACTAGTAAATTCTGGGTTGTAATTCCAGGTCCTTTGCCCTCAGATATATGATATTCCAGGTCTTACATTTCTTCAGTGTTGGGGCTGATAGGTTCTGTATGAGTCTGATTGTGTTTACTTTGTATTTAAATTGTTTTCTTTTTGCTGCTTACAGTATTCTCTCCTTCAATTGAGAGCCCTGGATTTTGGCTATTAACAGCCCTTGGGATTTTTATCCTGGGTTCTCTTTCTACAGGAATTCAGTATAGTTTTTCAATGGTTATATTATCTTCTTGTTCTAGCAGATTTGGACAGTTTTCTCTAATAATTTCCTGTATGATGTTTTCCAAGTTCTTTTTTTGATCTAGGCTTTCTAGTTGTCTGGTGATTCATAGATAATCTTTTCTGGATCTATTTTCCAGGAGGATTGCTTTTCCTAAAAAGTACTTTAGTTTTCTTCAATTTTTTTCAGCCTTTTTATTTTGTTTGATGGAATCTTGTAGGCTCATAGATTCATTGGTTTCTATTTGTTCAATTCTAAATTCTAGGGTTTTAGTTTCTTCAATTACCTTTTGTGATTCCTTTTTAAAGGTACTGAATTCCCCAGATCAATTTTTCATATTTTTCCTACATGATTCTCATTTCTTTTTCCATTTTTCTTCTTCCTCTCTTCTTTGGTTTTTAAATTCTTTTAAGCCCTTCAATGAGTTTTGAATTCAATTCATATACTGTTTTGAGACTTCTCTTGTGAGTGATTTTTCACTGATTTCTTCTTCTGATATGGCATTATCATCTTTGTCTGTAAAGTAGTTTTCTATAATGAGCACTCTTTTAGCTTTTTTTGCTCATCTTCATTGTTTCAACTCTGCTCCTGGGTTTAGGGAGTATAGATCCAAGCTTTTATAGGCTGAGACTGGAGTCTGATTCCTGGCTTGTCATTGGCCAAGATGTTGCCTATGCAATCCAGGCCTTGCCTTTGCAGAGGTTTGCTCCTTTATGTCCAGGTTCTGACTTAGCAGTGATTTGTTCCTGACCTAGTCCTGTCTTTTGCCCATGTGTTCCCAGGGTTCAGATTTTGTTTGGGATTGGGGCACTCTCTGCTGGCTTGCTATCTAGTTGTTGGGACCTCTGTTGTTGTCAAGCTGTTGTGACCTGGATTGTACTGTGACTAAAAGCCTCCTGCTGGCTTTCCTACTCTATTGCCTCCTGGGCTATACTTCCCTCTTTCCCCTAAAGAGACAAACTTTCACTAAAGATCTTCCATGAAACTTCTTTGGATCTTCTCTTTTTCTTGGTGGGATCTGCAATGCAGAGGCTTCATTTATCTTTGATAGAGAAAAAGCTAAAGGGAGCATGTTAACTTCATGCTGCTATATTGGCTCCTCCCTCTTTATAGCACTCCTACCCTCCTTAACTAAAATATTAGGCCTACTCTCCTGCTGGCCTACTATGGTCTACTATTGCACTATAACCCTTGCTAAGTAAAGTATGGAACCTGCCCTCTTTTTTGTTAAGTAGTTCTCAGTTCTGGAACTACACAGATAGAGTTTGTCTGGGGGAGTCTTGTTTCTAAAAATTAAGGTAAAGATTGGCATGTGAAGTAGTTTTTGGTTAGAGTATATTTGTGACAAATTCACCAGATTTTACCCTGACTCAGAAGTATTTGGGAGTTTATTTACATATTACAGTGATTAGCACAATTTAAGGGAGAGAGATGATAAAGGCAATAAAGGCAGGTGGAAAAACTAATCCCCTGAGGGAATTAGCATCAGCAGCATCCACCCATCAGAGCATAAGCACTAAAGAAGGAAAATAAAAGTAAGTTAAAAGGTATTGTAACTGGGTTGATCCTAGGGAATGCACAGCACAGAACATGAGAGTTTGTTTGGGGGGATCACACTCCACAAGAGTGGGATGATTTCCTAAATGGATACTAATACTCAATTGAAGAGAGGGTGAGTTTTTAAAGGGACAGAAAGATGAGGTAATTGGGAATAGCTCAGTAGGGGTAATAATCTAGAGATCAGAGATGACATATTTAGGATAGATAGATAAGAGGTATAGCTCAAAGAGCAAAGATGAGGTAAGTAAGGACATATAAATGAGGATTTTCAGGTCCAGACAAGTATTCATTATTTTGTTGATGGGGGCTTATATGAGAAGCAGTAGCCCAAAAGACCTCCTCCTTTCAGGCTACAGCAGGGACCCACAGTTGTGTCATTAGGGGCTTGTATGAGGGATATGATATCTGTAAAGTAGACAATGGGATATAAGTATGGGTGACTTTCAAGTGGTTTCTGTAGCTTAGACAATGGGTCAGAGTATGGGCATCAGTTAGTTTTTTCTGAGCAAAACAAATAGCTCCAGAACAAAGGATGAAGGTAGATTCATATGCCAGTCAACAGCCTTGAGCAATGGGATGGAGATCAGTGTTAAATGTCAGACCAGCTCAGAAAAGACTAATTAGAGAATATATTTCTCTATCCAAATATTTCCTTTACTACAATGGTCAGATTTGTTCTAGGACTCTTGTTCTTTATGCTCCATAACCATGGATCCCCAGGGAAAATTACTTAAAGTTCATATCTAAGGTCTCTCCCCAAAGGAGAGGGGATATCAAAAGTTATTCAGTCTGAAATATAGGATAACTATTTTTTGCACAGAAAATAAATGCTCAACACTTGAGATCAACAAATTAATAATAATAACAAAGACTTGAATATGCAGGAATAACCAAGCACTTAATAGATTATTATTTTACTCTCTTGAAAGGCTGATATATCAAAATTTGAAGCATTTGTGGGACTGTTAAATTGGCATTTCACTTACACCTTGGCTCTGCATTGTGTGAACAAGTCCATGTCATAACAGGCTGGAGACTGGTCTTCTATTCCTGATAGTGATCATCTAATTCAAGATGGTAACCAGGAGCCTTTCTTGAAGATTATTAGACCCCTACCTCTTGAGCTCCCAACTTAACCTCCAAGATTGGAAGCAATCATTTCAGCACAATATTTTAGTCACCAGTATTTAGGAAAAGAACTCAAAACTAGGGCTTAGGAAATCTGATTTCAGGTTTGTCTAATCTAGCTCATGTGCTTGTAGAGGGATTCAGCCCATTTGCACCAGTTCACAGAATGGATACCTAATTTTATGTTGAGTTTGGTGAATCAGTTGTTAAAATGGCACTTGTAATCAGGGTTTTCTCTAAGGCAGGTGCCTGGTCAGCCACCCAATATGGAAATCACAAACTTATATTCTTTACTCTTCTTTTAATGTTTATCTACACAATGACATTTTCTAAGCATCCATGGTAATGTTCATTTCATCCATAAGTAAAAAAAAATTGACGGAACTATGCTTGTAATATTTATTCATTTCTTAAAACTCACTATATGATGAAATACTACATTTTAATTCCCTCATTTTTGTTACTTCAGTAAATAAACATATAATGTAAAAGTGGAAAAGTGCCAAATAACCAGGGCCTTGTCATTTATTTCTGCTTTGTGTTACAGAGATATTATGAGTACACTGGATTTCCCTGAACATTGAAACCAATAGGAAATGAACACAATGAACTAAGAGAAAAATAGATTTCAACAGTTATCTTATTGCCCATTTCTGAACTCATGGAAGAAAAAGCAAAAAGAGATTAGGCAGAATGAGTTTTGGTTCTGCATATGTTCCAACATTGACTGCTGTGGTCATGTGGCTGCTTTCACTCCATATGGATACATTTGCTTATGTGAGCAATATAACATAATCTAATTTTTTATACCTCTTGTATTGTTCTTATTTGAATATTAAATGGATTAAATATTAAACTACATTTTGTTATATCTTTTTGTATACTTAAAATGGTGATTAAGGCAGATAACCAATTGTTAATTTATTTGAATCCCACCACTACAACTGCCATGATGATACAGTAGTTAGAGTTTCAGAGTTCTGATGTACTTGGTGGTTGGGAAGAAAAGAGAGTCCCAGAAGATAAGAGTCATTCCCTTTAAAGTTCACTAAATGAAACACCCCTCCTGACAATGTTTAATCATCTCTAACATGCTTTAGGAGGACCTTTGCTCCCTTTCCTCCCTTCTAGTATTGAGACATTATCCCAAAGAAGCAAATCCTTATGTGCTGAGTTACTTGGTTCTCCAGAAGTGAAAAGGCAACTAGCTCTTTGTGGGGTGTGCTCACCCAAAAAAGAGGGGGAAAAGAATGGAAGGGGAGGCAGCTGATGTTTCTCCCTCCCCATTATGTTTAAAGGATGATTTGATGGAATTGAGTCAGGAAGTAATGATTTATTCAGAAAGAAAGGAGACATAGAGTCAAAAGGAATTGATTGATAAAAATTTTTAAATTCCTTTTCCTATTTATGTATGCATAGTTTGCCCTAGAAGAATGTAAGCACTTTTGTAGTAGAGGAAATACTGGACAGAGAATAATGTTGGATAATTAATGTTTCCTCTGTACTGACCATGTATCTTACATTAGCACTGAGCCCCCATCCATTGCCCTATCTATCAGAGATGAGGTCAATGAACTTTTAGGCAAATACCTTGCCCCTCCCTGGCAAGGACTCAGTAAATCTTTGCCCTTCCCCCGCCCAAGACAAATCCTTAGCAACTAAACAATGAATCCTTACCCTAACCTGAAAGTGTTAAGTCCTTGAGTTACCACCCCTCATTTTACATAACTCTGATTACCTCATCTCTATTCTCTAAATTATTGCCCCAATCAATGTACACCTAATTGCCACATCTTTCTGCTTACCCCTCAACTCAGTTAAGTTGCTTGTTTTCCTTTGGGAAGTTAGCCTGCTTGTGAGTGGCATCAACCCCCAAACAGACTCCCCTACCCCTATACCTTTCCTTACTGCTTATAACCTGATGACTCATCTTCCTTTGGGAGACCAGCCTGCCCTTAGGAAGCATGATAAACTCTCTAGATTCTAGACCTTTTCTTACTGCTTATCATCTCATAGTGGTTAATGTTGCTGCTTTCTTTCCCTGGCTTTACACAGCAAGACTTAAATAAACTTATTTTGTCCCTAAATTCTTCTGAGTCCGAGTCAATTTTTTAAGTGAGTTCTTTCCCATTGCTGGAACTCCTGAAACCTTTACGTGTACAGATTTCTTATTTCCAAAAGCAGGTTTTGTTTTGTTTGGTTTGGTTTGGTCCTTGTGTCCTTTGACTTTAGCATATGCTTTGCCCATTGTAGGTATTTAATAATTGTGGAACTGCTCTCTTATTTCCCTTCTCTGAACTGACTATATAAATGTGAACTCTAAATATGAACACAATGTCCTTAGGTTTCCTTGTCATGTTCTTGGGTTAAAGTGTTTTTAGTTTAGACCTGTTATTTTCTTAGAGTTCACATAGATTCATCAGTAAAAATCTCAAAGGAGAAAAAAAGCCTTCTTTTTATTATTCAGGCTGCCTAACTCCTGAAGTGCCAAGGTTATGACCCAAGGCTGGTCTGCTTTTACTTCATTCTTTACTTCCAGGATTTCATTTGGGAGAACTTAACTGTTTTGTGAGTGGAGATTCTATCAGCAGCACAAGATGGCACCAGAGGCTGATAGAGGCCAGAAGTTGTGCCCTGAATGAAGCAAATTGACACATTTGCCATATGTCCCATTCCTTTGATAGGCTAATGTATAGTATTTAAAAATAATGTGCAGGAGGAGAGAAGATGCAATTCACATTTTCCACTGTGATCCAGAAGGGGCCTTGGTTCATTAGGAAGAAAATTCCCTTTTATTTTTGTTTAAGTTCCTGACCATTAAGAATTTGTACTGATTTGAGCTACTGATGAACTCCATTGTCTTTCATGAGTTTGATTAGCACATGAATATCTGGCTCCCAGTCTGGGAAGAATGAATTTGCAATTGAATGTCTACTTAACACAAGGGCTTGGGTGTTGAAGTCTCCCTCAATTTTCCACCTGGGCAGAGTCACTGGACAGTCTTTAACTCCACATTAGCCTACATGTGTGGAAAGTGTATCTGTGTTTTATGCACTGGGAATGTAAGGGGAGGGGATGTGGAGAGGTGCCTAGTGAAATGTATTAGGATTATGTTCCAAAGCCCCAGGCACACTATTCTACTTGCTTTCCCATTCTTTTCCTTTTAAATTGTGTATGAGCACAAAACTCCATTCACACAATTAAAAGCTCTATAATCATTATGTGCGGCATTTCTTTTGCAAACATGTCTGGTTCCTTCCACAGTTATGATGTTTGAAAAATGCAGCACCAATTAGTAGGTGTAGTAGCTTCATTTACATGGATTTCTCACAACCAGTCATTACACTCTATGCCTCTTGTGTGGATAGAATGGAGTTTAGAGGAGCAGAATGAGAAAGCTTAGGGATTTATTGGTACCTTGGGGGACTCTGGAGTATAACTGTGAAGAAGATGAAGTTCTTTCTCTTTTACTATAGTCTTCTTTCTACAATTCTCTTTCAGTTTCTAACTCTTACCCTTCTAATTTCATGGCTCTTGTGTCAAACCTTGCCTTTGGTGACAGATATGATCTCATTCATTTGTGTCTTAGTTGGAATTAATTGGACTGTGATGTATGTAGATTGGACTGGGTTCAGTCCTAGTGAAACAGGGCGTTAAGAAAATGCTGTAATCTTTTGAGTTTTTTTTAATATGGAGGAAATTCTTCATTTCCTAAACCATATTACACTCAGAGGTCATGTCCTTTGGGACAGGAAAGACTTAGCACATAGTATACAGTACATAGAATAATACCATGTGCCATGAATACTCCTTGGGGACCACTCCTGTAGAATAGCTTTGGAGAATACCTGGAGCCAGGTGCTAAGGCACTTTTCATGCACCACCCTTATCCTACCCTTGGAAAGGTATTTAAGTAGACTTCCACCAAGCTCCTTCTTTCTTTTCCATCATTGCTTTTCCCTTGCCTAGATATCTCTGGCCATGTGACTGGAACAATATGGCCCCAGTTCTATGTGATTAAATCTATGTTGATCTAAGCGTTTCCTCTCTTTTCCTCTCTGAACTCCCTGCCATTTCCTTCTCTCTTCTTTCCTCTGTTTATTCTCTTTTTCCTTTTTAACTTCATTATTTTTTTTTCCTAGCTTATACTGCTTGCTGTTCCCTCAGCTAAGATGCATACTCTTATTTTCTCTTATCTCTTCTAAACTTCTTCTCTTTAATAATATTGCCCCAGTTCCATTTGGCTGGATCTATGTTGATCTACATTTCTTTTCTATTTGCTTTCTCTCTCCTTTCTCCTGAGTTTTTCTTCTTTTTTCCCTTTAACTTGACTACCCTAGCTTGTAACTACCAATATGACCTCTGTTCCATGCTAGATACACTCTTAAGCCCAGTCATATCTGTGGCTACATTCTTCCTTTTCCTCTTTTTCCCTTAAATATTTTAGCCTCAACTTTTGTTATTCAACCAGTCTTTTAAGTAGTTCACTATTTTGCTTCCTCTCCAGAGAGCCTAACGTGTGAACTATTTTCAGTTACTTGAGAACTTTTTGTAGTAACTTGTGAACTTTCTGAAATAACATATCAATTTTTTTGCAGTAACCTGGGAATTAACATCTTTCCTACCTTCAGGGTCATGAGTTTTTCCACTTAGAACAAGTCCCCTTTTTCAGAGGTCACTCCATTTTCCTGTTATCACTGGGGAAGCCTAGCCTCTAATCAATCAATTCAATTTCCTGCAATCAAGCTCTTCAGTTCAATAAACTCCAACCCTGGTACAAAATGCTGATTTATATGTTATTTATCCTAATTAGTGGTTATGTTGCCCCCTGGGATAAGGATAGGAATTTGGGAGCCACTGAAAAGGAAAGGAACCAGAGAAAGCTATTTAACAGAGGTCCATGCATGCTCTCTCTGGGATATTAAAACTACTCAGGATTTTATTATGAAATGTAGCAAAGTATATAGGTTAGAAAAACTGTTCCTCCCAAAGGGTCATCAAACACTTAACAGAATAAATAACAAAGGCCTAGTAGGCAGAGAGTAAGGCAGAGACAGCAAGAGGGAGATAAGGAAAGACAGTCAGAGCTGACTGGGGGAGAGAGAGAGAGAAAGAGAGAAGGAGGGAGGGAGAGAGAGAGAGAGAGAGAGAGAGAGAGAGAGAGAGAGAGCAAGAGCAAAAAGGGGAACTCCCTTCTCCCTTACATGACCAGATTCAGGTGGCTAGGGGTTAGGAATGAGGAGACAGGATACAAATTTTATATTAAACAATGAAACAATGGTAATCAATTTACATCTCAATAGCTGAGACCTTTCTATCCCCTTAACAAAATTGCTTGATTTTAACAGCATAAAAAAGATTACAGATCTTGTTTCCTTGCTACATTCATAATTCTCTACTTATTCTTTGAATCATTTCCCCCCTTCAAAATTATTCGGGACCCAGATTTTTTCTGGGCCTTTCAGGGTTCATTTGGAGATGAATGCATTGCAGCAAGAACTTTCTTTAGTCAGGGTACAGAGAATGATTGGTACAGCTGACTGGCATACTGAAGAAGCTGGTCTTGAGGATATATAGCTGGCAACCTAGAGAAATGAAACTCAGGGGAAAAAAATTGAGCAAGCAAAAAACCAGAGAGAGTTTTTTTTTAACAGAGAGTGCTATTTAACAGAGATCCAATAACTAGAAAAAACATATAAAATCTATAAAGAGGAAGGATTATGCTTTATGATCCTAAGCCAGTATCAGAATACCTCCTATAAGAACATGGGTTCCAATATAGCATAATTTATTAATGGATGCCACTTTAATCTGTAACCAAAAGCTCAAGAATAGTATAAACAAACATACTGAATAAATATTTTGAAATGGCACATGTCCAATAAGTAATTTGCAACAAAATTTTCTATTTAACAAATGAACAAAAATTCTAGTTGAAGAATGGATTTCTCCTTTAGGGGAGTTAGAAAAATGGGCATTATCCTGATATAAGCAATCATACTGATATTTCTTTTCACTTAAGGAAACTTCTTGTGATAAAAATTTACATCCTATGGCAAAAAAGAATGCCAAGACTAAATACTTACCAATTATTTAAGATTTAGAAGATAGAGTTCTAATGGTTCACTCTCATAGTTAATTAATGGTGCACCTGATGTGATTATGACAACCTGCTATGAAAGAGCAGAGAGGGACATAAAGACATGTTCCCTTATGGCAGAGGTTCCACACAGTCCTTTCCCAAAGAGGTTCCAGGTCTGCCAGTTTAGTGTTTCTTTTAAGAAAATCCTATCTCACCTGAGGCTGAGATCATTCTCTCAAAGACTACTCACTCCATCTGCAACATTAAGGTCAAACCTCATAGATTTAATGGCTTCACTGGTATGCTATTGTCTTTCTATTTTAACATATCGAATGTCAGACAGAACAATTATCGATATATTGTAATATATCAATTACCTATAACCAGAGCTTCAGGTGACTTGAGCACTAAGGAGAATCAAGAATGAGCCAGGTTGTAATTTGAGAGATTCAGGGAAAAATTATAATTCAATTGTTGCTCATGTATTTAAGGACAGTGCTGTAAATGAAATACAATAAACAGAGTTTGAGATGTAAAAATATAATCCCAATTCACATTTAGAATTGAATTTTTTATAATAGCAACTTTTTTGCAATGAACCCATTTTGTTATTAATTATTTTTAAAATAACTAAACATTTCCTTTGGTTAGGAGATTGTCCATCATCTCCAGACTTCTCACATAGCAATTAGCTAGAGATTGTCACAGAGAAATCTCAAATTATCACTATTAGCTTCCTTATGTTACAAAGTTGTTTTTCCCTCAAAGCAGACAACCACAGTTCTGGGATATATATATATATATATATGTATGTGCAGCATAGTCCTAATTTACATACATAGCTAGAAATTTCTATAAATAAACTTGTTCAACTACTAGCTATCTTCAAAATACAAATTAATATTTTCAGAATTCTTTAAAACCATTAGAACATCTTAGATGGCTTTAAATTTCCAACATATGTTGTTAATTCCAATATAATAAAACAATAGTAAGAACAACCAGGTATTCCAAGTCATTTAGCACATAAGATATTACATTTTACAAAATATTTCAATTATTATATTATACATTATTTAGTAATATTTGGAATCCTAGTGGTGGTCTTGGTTTTGATATTTCCCTTTCCTTATCCTTAAAAAATAATCAGATATTAATTCCAGAAAAATAGTTTATATGTTCATAAGAGATAACCAAATAATTATAAGCCTGCAAAAGCATATCTC